>NC_057716.1:21409096-21488383 GCF_004010195.1 Chiloscyllium plagiosum | reverse complement strand
TCAAGGTATTTTTCAATGTATAATTTCAGTTACATCACACTGTAAATTTTTGCTATAAATTCTGTGTGTTAGGATTGAGCCCTCCACAATCACCTGATAAAGGAGCGACGCTCCAAAAGTTAGTGTGCTTCCAATTAAACCTGTTGGACTATAACCTGGTGTTGTGTGATTTTTAACTTTGTACACCCCAGTCCAACACCGGCATCTCCAAATCATTTAGCAGCTCTGGCAGCATCCTGTGCAGGGAAACCAGAGTTAAACAGAACAATTGTTCAAAACGTGAACTCTGATTTCTCTCTGCACAGACTGCTCCCAGACCTGCCCAGCTCTTTCAGCAACTTCTGTTTTTGTTTCTGGTTTACAGCTTCCGCGCTTCTTTCGGTTCTGGCTAAGAATTTCAATGAGTTGACTTCTGACCAGGGACAGGCAGATGATGTGATTTTCAGGGGACACAGCAGCTGGACACGCTGTTTGGACCAGAGTGGTTAGATGGAACCAGTCTTGGCCACTTTTATTAATGAGATTTTTAATGGTGTGGATCGATGCCGCACTCAGTTAAGACAGATGGTCGGGAAGAGCGAAGACATGAGCTGTTTTCAGACCCAGATCTCCATTGTGTTTTTCATTGTCGGTGGCAGCAGTCTTTTGCTAAGGAGTACAATTGTCCATTTCAGGAATTCCATGCTCCTTGCATGGCTATTGTACCTTATTACAGAGTCACATATTTGACAGGCGTTTCCAAGAGGTGGAATTGGTCCTTGGTCTTGAGTTTACTAGTCAAAAGTGAGTGTACTGCAGATGTGGTGTTTTTCCAGCACCACACACTTGAGTTTGCTCGTTCCTACTGCATACTTCCTCTTGCCCACAGGTGTTCTCAAAGACCCGTGGCCCTTCATAAAAGAGGATCTCCCACACGTTGGTGGAGGTGCCAATGTTGGACTGGGGTGGACAAAATTAAAAATCAGAGTCAAGAGTGTGGTGCTCGAAATGCACAGCAGGCCAGGCAGCATCCAAAGAGCAGGAAAATCAACGTTTTGGGCAAATGCCCTTCACGAAGGGCTGATGAAGGGCTTTTGCCTGAAACGTCAATTTTCCTCCTCGGATGCTGCCTGATCTGCTGTGCTTTTCCAGCACCACACTCTTGACTCTAATCTCCAGCATCTGCAGTACTCACTTTCGCAAAGTTAAGAATCACACAACAGGTTATAGTCCAACAGGTTAGTTGGAAGTACTAGCTTTCAGAGCACTGATCGTTCATCAGGAGAAGTGCACTGAAAGCTACTCCTTCCAAATGAACCTGTTGGACTGTGAGCTGGCGTTGTGCGAGTTTTAACTGCAGTCCTTGAGGGAAGCCTTCACGGAGACATTGAAATGCTTCTTTGGTCTTCCTCTCATTTGAGAGCCTTCCTTAAGCTGGGTGAAGGTGATTCATTTTGACAATCAGAATTCCAGCATCCTTGGCATATCGCCAGATAAAGTGCAATAAATAATGTATTTATTATACATTAATACTCAATACTACTGTACGTGGTAATCGTGGATCGGCAGATTCTGATCTTACTTGCTGTATATATACATTTAGGAAAGGACTATTTTTTATTATTTTGTCACAAGGCTCAATTTTTGTCATTCTAGTGTGCTGAACTCTGCCTACAAACATATTTTATATTTATACATTCAGTGGTCTGCAGTTTCATGACATCATCATGTTTGCTCCACAATCCTCAAGCCATGACACAGTATAGATTGTCTCCATGAAAAGACAAGTAGAACAGAGAGGACTTGGTAATTGGGAAACAGGTGCCATTAATTGAGCAAAGCTGGCAGCCAGGGAAAATCAGGTGATTAACCATCCCAGATATTCCAGACCATCCTGTACTTGAAGCCATTGTTCCATGACCCAGGTTGTTTGGCACAAGCGTGGTCAATGTCCTGCACCTTTGAAGCAGGCACTCAGGAATTGCCTGCAAATATCTTCCAGCGATAAGGTTTGCTTTTTGGGCATGCAGTACATACTCCAATATTGTGACCAGGCTGCTCCTTTAACAAGGTTATGCTGCCCTATATATTTTCAGAGAGGTCATAAATGACACAGACTCCAAAAAGTCAAGGGTTGAAAGGTTTTAGGACAAAGTCGATAATAGCTAACAGGGACTGCATCACGCAGAAGGCTTTCAAGTTTTTTTAAAAAGGAACACTTGTACAATGAAAGGGAGCGGCCAGTTCTCCCAGCTCAGCTTTTCTCTGATTTGGTTTGGTTTGGTTGGGCTTTGAGCAGTAGTGTGAAAAAGGCTGCTGGACCCAAAGAAGCAGGTCCAGGCTGGTATTTTCTCTCTCTCTCTGACGTCTATTCTGTAAGGACCTGTGTTTGATTTTACCTTCTGTGAGAAGGGGTATTTATGGGAATTAATTGCAAGTATTTGGAACAGCATCATTAGTTAGGATAATCCGTTGGGCTTTCGGAGATGTTGTTATTCTGTATTCTGTTCCCTTTTGTTTGTGTTTCATTCAGTAACCTTATAAATAAATTCTGTTTTATTTAAAAGTAAGTGATTTGACCAGTGGCATTTCTCCTGAAATATCCACTTTACACCTGCTTAAAACAACAAGCAAATGGATGTAGGTTTGCTTGCTGAGCCAGAAGGTTCATTTTCAGATGTTACGTCACCATACTAGGTAACCTCTTCAGTGAGCTTCCAGACGAAGCACTGCTGGTGTTTCCTGCTTTCTATTTATATGTTTGGGTTTCGTTGGGCTGGTGATGTCATTTTGTGTGGTGATGTCATTTCCTATGGTGATGTCATTTCCTGTTATTTTTCTCAGGGGGTGGTAAATGAGATCCAAATCAATGTGTCGTTGATAGAGTTCCAGTTGGAATGCCATGCTTCTAGGAATTCTTGTCTCTGTATGGCTTGTCCTAGTCGAAATGGTGTCCTTCTTTATCTGTATGTAAGAATACTCGTGACCCTCTCCAGCTCAGCTTTTCTCTGGTTTGGTTTGGGTGAATTTTGAGCAGTCGTGCTGGACCCACAGAAGCAGATCCAGGCTGGTACTCTCTCTCTGACTTCTCTCCAGTAAGAACCCATGTTTGATTTTACCTTTTGTGCCAAGGGGTGTTTATGGGGATTGTTACAAGTATTTGGAACAGCATCATTAAGTTGGGATACTGTGTTGGATTTTCGGATAGGTTAAGTTCTTCTGTATTCTGTTCTCTTCTGTGCTTCATTCAGTAATCTTGTAAATAAATTCTGGTTTGTTTATAACTAAGTGGTTTGACCAGCGTCATTTCTCCTGGAATATCCACTTTACACCTGCTTAAAACAACAAACAAAGTTAGGGTTTGGGTTACCTTTTTGAAATGTGAATATGTATTGTCCTCCTCCAGGTAGTCTGCTGTCAAGGTCTGACCTGAACAGCATCTCAAGCATAAAATACTTCAGACCTTGCAGCAAGTCCAGGAACCAGCCAAGGCACGATGGCTTCTGACTCCTGTTAAGAATTAACTGTGAATGCTGCGAAACATTGCATCTCACAACATCACTGATACCAATTTTTCAGAGCTGGACAATACATTCAATGCAAAAGTACACAACCACAGAGGACAATATGTTTCAGACCGAGGTTCCACATCTAGCCCAGTCAACTTGCAGTTGATCGGGATTCATTAACGGTAATCACACCACTAAAGGAGTACTTGTACTTATAATGACCAGATATAACTTTGTGTGGGGAGAGTAATTGAAAAATACTGCACATTTGTCAAAAATGATAATGGGAGGTATAAGGCAAGATGTCATTTCAAAGACCTTTTCTTGAACTTTGGCTCTTCAAAATTATCTTATTTAAAGTTGCTACATAATTTAGTCTGTAAAAGAAAGTGAACACCATTGCCCTTAGCGTTATTTTTGACAGCAAATTTTCCTTCATAGATTTCTGATTGCACAAAATACAACAACCAAAGCACTTAAAATTCACTTAATTCTGACTATATCTTCCATTAAAATTAAAAAAGACAGCTTCAACTTCACTTTGTTACTCCATCTGGAATTTAAGCAATGTATATCAGCAAAAGATCTGTTCTCATGAGTTATGAAAGGAAAGCAGTTGATAAAGTTTGGACTGTGGTGTGAGTTTCCTCCAACAAGGTGTAATACATAATATGTTATCTCCTGGTACATCAGAAACTAGGCTCAGATGTAGCAAGACTTTGAAAAAAAAAACAGACATTTGTTATTACTTTTTATGCAAACATTACATTTCCCAGGCAGATAGGTGTCTAAGCAAGTATTAGACTAATAGCATATTTCCAATAGCAAGTCATGTTTCAAGTGATCTGAGGTAAGATGGAGGGTGAGACCTTGAGCATTGTCTGTTTTTATAATTTGAACCAGTATTTTGTTGATGAAGCCTGTTTGTCATCTGAAGGACAGCACTTCTAATGATGCAGTGATGCTGTCACAATCACACTTCTTAAAGGTGTATTGACATATTGTCTGTGAGACACAACAAAATGAGATGGACTTTCAGTAGGAACAAACTAACCACTAAAGCCAACTGGTTTCTGAGTTCAATCCTATTCTTGCACCTTCTACTGATTCTTACAGTGGAATGATCAAAACAATTCCTTCACATTCTAAGTTTCAAACTTACTTTGCAACTCGGGCATCAGTCCCTAAAAGGAACTCATATCCAAAAATTCATGTAACAAGCCACACGAGCCCTTCTGTGATAAATCACTGTTAGCTTTCAGAATGAATCTTACAAGGGGACGTATCAATCACCCCACTTCCACTAAAACCCAGCTGACAAGGCACTACGTAAACATTAATTCGGCCAGCCCCAAAATCATGATGTACATCTGGACAGCCTTAATGAGATAATTGTGGGACTTCCATGTTCCAGAGCAGGAAGTTCTGCCTCAAAACCAGTGCTGAAACATGGTAGTGATCATTTCTGAGTACGCAAACAGTCCTGAGGAAAAATAATGTTTGCTTTGGAACATCCAAACTATCAACTGAGTGAAAAAGTCTTTTTCTCACAATACCCTTGCTGCTTTAAAACATCAGTTTAAGTCTACACCCTCTCAATCTAGCTCCTTTTATGACTGGGTACCAGTTGGAAACACAGCAGTTAACTGCACACAACAAGTCCCCACAAACTGCAATGTTGTCACAGAGATAATCCACTTTGATGATATTAATTGAGAAATTAATATTGGCCAAGACACTGGAGATAATTTCCAAGATTCTCTTAAAAGTAATGCCCCCCCCAGGGCATCTCATCTCCAGTTCTGAGGTAGGGTCACTGGACCCAAAACGTTAACTCTGATTTCTCATCACAGATGCTACCAGACCTGCTCAGCGTTTCCAGCAATTTCTGTTTTTGTTCATTTCAGATATTGCCTGACCTGCTAAGTAATTTGAGCACTGTCTGTTTTTATAATTTAAAGAATATTTTCTAGATGAAGCTTTAGTTTGTCATCTGAAGGACAACATGTCCAATACCTGTCATTATTACACTGAAGCATCATCCTATATTTTTTAACTCAAGTCCCCAAACCCACAACCTTCTCATTCAATGTAGAGAATACTGCCAACTGATTTCTGACTCCAACAACAATTAAGTCCTTAAGTGACAAAGTCATAAACATATACCAGTTCCATTCCAGTGCCTGAAAGGCTGGCTGGCAACAATTAAGATGAGCCATGTATTAAAGATGTCCTTAAATTTGAAATTGCCAAGACTTAATTCAGTTTTAATATCATATTTGTGCATTCCACACATGTACAGCAACCTGTACATTTCAATGGTGATGCACCCAGCTGAAGGGTGTTTTCAGAGAATTAATGGATAAGCAGTTATCTCAGATATTGAATTGGTTTCCACATTTAATTGTTTCTGCCATAACATATTCACTGAAACAATGGAGAAACAATTAGCACCAATGATTTTGACAGACATTTCTGGAATATTATCACAGACATTCAAACAAATCATAGGAATTCTTTGCAAACATCAAAAATGTATGCTGGAGAAAAATTTAGCCAATAAAGGTTCTCAATTAAAATCTTCCAGTACACAGAAAATGGTGAAGACAAGGAGGAAGGATTGCTTGAAGGGTCAGGAATCCGGCTGATGATATTTCATATAATGAAGCTCATTTTCTTAGTTTTATGGTGGACTGGGAGAAAGAGCTGCTGGGTAGATTTGGATTTGTTATCATTTTTCTCCATGCCTCTATAAGGCTCATTTCTTGGGTCATTTCTTCATGTTGAAAGCACTGAATGGCATTTTACCAGTGGCCATTGGATACTCCAGCCATGCCTTCTCATACCATTTTGGCAGCCTCCCCACCTCCACCTGCCCCTTCTCACCATTCCACGCCTGGGCTTATCCACAAACCATTAAAATCCCACCGTGTCAGTTAATCAACTTATTCAGCAGGAAGTCAGGACTTCACAAAGACCAAAGTGAATATCATAAGCCAGAAATTCAAAAGTCAAAGGAGTTCTGATGAAAGCTCAGCAGTCTGGAATGTTAATTTTGTTTCTCTCTCCACAGATGGTCCCTGATGTGTGGAGTATTTTGAACATTGCCTTTTTTTATCTGTTTATAATTTAAACCAGTATTTTGCATCAAATTTCACAGTGGAGTACATTATAACCAAAGATCAGCACAGCATGAATGGGAGGCAAGTTTTGGAACAGGCTTTTTCATGAGGGACAAATTTTGGCAAAGTTGGCTGCTAACATGATGTCTCTGTTCAAGAAGGGGGAGAGACAGACAACAGGAAAACATAGAACAGTTGGTCTAACATCTGTTGTGAGGAAAATATTAAGAGTTCATTATTAATCAAGAAATAGCAGAATATTTACAAAAGCTTAACACAATCAAATCGAGTTGACAAGGTCTTGTGAAAGGCATGTCATTCGTGATCATAACTTCTCATCATTGAGCAGGAGTATTTAGCACAGACTTTTGAACAATTATTCAAGCATAGACAGGGAGAGAGTATATTCCTGGTGAGCCAGAATAAATCTCTGAGGAATACCGGAAAATGCAATATCTTTGTACAATTTTGTCACATAAGCATTTCATGATCTAAATTCCAGTTTCGTTTTCTAAAATCATGAACAGATTTCATTCTAACTCAAGTATTAATGTTACTCATGTCTCCTTCATCCATTAATGGGTCTTTTTCACTTTGGAGGGATATAATTAATAGATATAATTAATGGAATGCCACAAGGACCAGTCCCAGATGCTCAATATTTATGATCTGTACAAATGACTTTGCGAAGGGAGCAGAGTATATTGTATCCAAAGTTTGCCAACGATTCAAAAACAGGTGGGTGGACATAAGGAATTGCAAGGGGACAAAGATAGGTTGGGTGAGTGTGCAAAAACCTGACAGATTGAGTTTAATGTAAGAAAATGTGAGGTAAGATTTTGGTAGGGAGAATCAGAAGACAGATTAATATTTCATTGGAGAGACTTCAGAAAGTGTAGCACAGAAGGATTTGGATGCTGTTGTGCAGGAAACACAAAATGTTAGCATGCAGATGTATAAACAATTGAGAAGTTAAGTTAAGTTTTGACCTTTCATGTTGAAGGGTTGGAGTTCAATAGGAGGAAGTCCTGTTGGAAAGAATATACTGGCAGTACAGGCATTTCAAAAGCAATTCAGTAAGTTGATTCTTGATATGAAATGGTTGACTTATCAAGAACAGCTAAGGAGGTTAGGCCTTTATTAATTAGAGTTTAGAAGAACGAGTGCTGATCTTATCAAAACAAAGATGATTCTGAGATGGGCTTGATAACGTACATGTTGAGAAGCTTGTTTGCACAAGTGGAGAGTCTCAAACTAAGAGACACCATTACAGAAGAAGTGGGAGGGTTGGGTGTGTGTGAGGTGGGGGGGGGGGGGGGGGGGGGTGATGGGGAAAGCAGAGATTGATTTAAAACTATGATGAGAAGGAATTTTTCTCCCACAGGGCTGTGGAGGCAAGGCAACATCTGGGCTCTTCAGCCTGGATCTCACCCATTCTGCCCACTTTCCTTTTACCTTTTTTTTTCTCTTCTCAGTTTGTTTTCCAGTTTTTAGTGGTTCCTTTGGAGGCTGTGGAGGCAGCCATAGTGTTCGAGTGTGGCAGGACTGGGCTCCATCCACTGACCTGGATGGTGGCGGAGATTGACTGCCAGTGGTGAACGATGGTGGTATTGGGTGAGACAGCAATTGACAGCCATTGGTGAACGATGATATCAGTGGGCTATGCAGCAATTGATGGCTGGTGGTGAATGAGGGTGGCAGTGGGCTATGCAGCGATTGACGGCTGGTGGTGAATGAGGGTGGCAGTGGGCTTTGCAGCGATTGACAGTCATTGGTGAATGATGGTGTCAGTGGGTGAGGCAGCGATTGACAGCTGTTGGTAAATGAGATTTGTAGTCCACATTTTAAAAATGTTTTACATATAATTCGTATATTTCACTGTACACTTTACGTTATCCCATTGTTTGAAACAGATTATGGAACATTTAAAAAATTAGCAGTGATGCGAAGGTTGGAGCCGAAGCGTTGTGAGCAATGGAGACGCCTGGATGGGTCTTAGCCCAGCACGGAGGAGAATGAGCCCTCTTGCAGAAGGCCCAGGTGGAGGACCTTCAGGCCCATATCTTAAGAAAGGACCGCAATGGTTGACATTTTAACTTCATTTCTTTATTTTTATCCATTTATACTGAGAAGATTGTAGTGCTGAACTTCTTAACATCTTTATTATTTTTCTATTTCTGTAACTATGATTTTGTACCTCGGTAATTTGTATCTAAGGTGACATCGTATGTGGTGATATTGAGTATGCAGGACAAAAAAATACCTAAATCTGATCTAAATCTAAATCGGATTGCCTAAAATACCCCAGCGCGTTATGGGAAGCTAAGTCACCGGAGGTGTTTAAAGATGAGGTTGACAGATTTCTCAAATATCAGGGAGTTGACATCTCTGCTGAGGTGGCTTGAAAAAGGAGTTTAGACCTTGGACAGATCAGCCACAATCTTATTGAGTGCTGGACAGGCTTGAGACTGTAAATGGCATTGTCTTGCTTCTATTTCTAAATTGAAAAACAGGAACTGGAGTAACCATTTGTACCTTTGAGCTTTCTTATGGTCTCCTTAAATTTTATGTTTCTACATGCTGCTTTTTCAAGGGTCAAACCTTGAAATTCTGCAGACTATTATAAAAAGTCTTAAACATAAAATGGATCCCTGAGTTTAATCTCTGTTGCTTGAATCCTGACAACTCAGCTCTACTGCTTTCCTGGTTCTCAGGTACTGTCACAACACTTGAGATGACAATATGAATTATCACTGAGCTCATCATCTAATCTTAAAGTTCAAATGAGGTGGTAAACTCACCTTCAAAAGGCAAGACTGTAAAGAGTGAAGTAATTTCAAATTATTGCTGTTATTTTAAAATTTCAAATGAAATCAAATTGATGCACAATTCCATCTTTCATGGAATTTGTAACTCCTGAAATTTTCATGTTTATTTCGTCCTTTAAAATGGGACTTTCGAGACGGGTTTTCAGGCTCGGCTTTTTGCACTGTTGGTGACAAAGCTTTTATTTTAGAAGCAAGATTGCATAAATAAATTTTAAAAACAATTAATCTTTGGAACAACAGTATTTCTAGGCCTAGAGAAATGCATGGACTAGGTAATATCTCATTACATTCAAAACATAATTTCAGTTTAATATCCTACATTTGCAAAGAAAAATCATTGTTTTTCGTTAAACAACAATCACCCAAGATTTCTCTTCCTATTAATTTTTTTAAATGTTCCATAATCTGTTGCAAACAATGGGATAACATAAAGTGTACAGTGAAATATATGAATTGTATGTAAAACATTTTTAAAATGTGGACTACAAATCTCATACTGCATCAAGATTTTTTGAATATCAGTTCTGTGTCGTACCTGAAGTATAAATGATAAAGTATTCAGAAAAAGTAACAAAACAGGAAGGTGTGTTCCATATATACTCAAATATAGGCCGAATTTTGAAAATCATTTTTTTAAGCTGAAATTAGGGAACCGACTAATCCACAGGCACTAGTTTTGAGGGGCTGAAATTCATACTGCAGTTCGAAATACCGTATTATTAGCAAAAGTTGATCTGATCGCACAATTAATCCCGGGTAAAGAAGGAAAACACAATGAATTACGGAAAAGGTAATTACCGGATAAAAGCAAGAGACCAGTACGAAAATCGAACATGTCAAAGATTCATTGAAATCCTGCAAAATCACACTTGTTCAACATTGTCATGACCTGATATAATGGCACACTTAAAAT
This sequence comes from Chiloscyllium plagiosum, assembly GCF_004010195.1. NCBI lineage: Eukaryota > Metazoa > Chordata > Chondrichthyes > Orectolobiformes > Hemiscylliidae > Chiloscyllium > Chiloscyllium plagiosum. The sequence continues at coordinate 21,478,032 of NC_057716.1, read as the reverse complement.
GAAACATTTATTAAATTCTGAATGTCTAAGTGTCTTGAAGTTTCCTGCCAAATTCTTCCATTTCCCTCCCATTTACTCTTGTATGTTATGAACCTGAGCAACATTAACACATTTGTCAAAGAAATAAAGATATACGGTTACCTAGCTTCCCCACAGTATGGAAACAGGCCATTTGGCCATATATATCTCAAAATAATATATCTCACTTCTTTTTTAAACAATATTTACTTTTGGATGTATAGTGAAGAAAGTACAATAAGTGTTGATAGACTTCATACCTGTCTGAATGAATAAATGGATAAATCAAAATGTGCTGTAGTAAACCAAGTGTGGTGAAGTAGAGTTATGAATGAATGGATAGAAATGCGATGTAGTAAGCAAAGAGTCATTAATAGAGTTACTGGCATGACTGAATGAATGCAATGTAGTAGGGTCAACCTATACACGAGATAGATGGAAAATACAAGATTTTTGGCCAAAAATAGGCGGTTGACTTATACATGGGTAACTATTAGATTAGATTAGATTCCCTACAGTGTGGAAACAGGCCCTTTCACCCAACAAGTCCACACTGACCCTCCGGAGAGTAAGTCACTCAGACCCATTTTCCTCTGACTAATGCACCCAACACTACGGGCAATTTAGCATGGCCAATTCACCTGACTTGCATGTCTTTGGACTGTGGAAACCAGAGCACCCGGAGGTAACCCATGCAAACACAGGGAGAATGTATAAACTCCACATAGACAGTCGCCCAAGGCTGGAATCGAACCTGGGTCCCTGGTGCTGTGAGGTAGCAGTGCTAACCACTGAGCCACCTTGCTACCCCACCGTATATATGGTGCATCTGTTGCACCTTTCACCAGATGTCTCAAAATATTTTAATGCCATTGAAGTACTTTTTGAAGTGAATCATTGTTGACTTAGCAATTACAGCAATCAATTTGTGCACAATCAACTCCCGCAAACGACAGTAATAACAACTAGATGATCTATTTTTGAGATATTGATGTGACAGAGCATGATGGGTAACTATTAGATTGTTATAACAATGTTATGAAGCATAATGTCCCTGAAAGGGCTGACAGAACTTTGATTTCATGTTGCATTCTCAATATTGACTATTCCACTGGAGAGTCATCCTTGGTTTTTGGTGTTCAAGTTCTGAGGCAGCGTTTTAACCCTGTGTGTCTCAGAGGCTCCTGACTTGAGCAGTGGCTGACACTTAATGTTTGTGTGGTTACCAGTTTGCTTGAAGCGCAAAGTTAGGTCTGAGACAATACACTGGGAGTGTTACATTGTATGAGGCTCAGTTAAATATGAGTGTGGGTGTTTACCACAGCAGGGGAATGAAAAGGAAACATTTGGGGAGAGGTCAGTGAGTGTGAAAAGGAGGTTGCAGTGTTTAATGCAAAATAAGGAAGTGGCAAAAAGACTCCAAAATAAATTCAAGACATTTCTCAGAAGTTAGGCAGTGAAGGTTTATATTTATAGCCAGAAGCACTCCAGCAGAAATAGCTTTCAGGAGTAGTCCAGCCTGAGAGAGCACAGTTTGGATATGAAACTCGGGTGAACATTCTGCAGAAGACCCAGTGTGACAGGATTTCTCAACATTTTCCAGTGAAATGTGTAACAGTGCCACCTGTATGTACATGCAAGCTGTACAGAAATATAAGACCGTAAGACCATAAGATATAGGAGCAGAAATTAGGCCATTCAGCCCATTGAGTTTGCTCCACCATTCAATCATGCCTGATAAGTTTCTCAACCCCATTTTCCCTCTTTCTCCCCATACCCTTGATCCCCTTCATACGCAAGAACCTATCTATCTCAGTCTTAAATATACTCAATGGCCTGGCCTTCGCACCTTTGGTGGCAATGAATTCCCTAGATTCGTCACTCTCTAACTGAATAAGTTCCTCCATATCTCCGTTTGAAAAGGTCTTCCCTTTACTCTAAGGCTGTGCCCTTGGGTTTTAGTCTCTCCTACCAATGGAAACATCTTCCCAACATCCACTCTGTCCAGGCTATTCGGTATTCTGTATGTTTTAAGTAGATCCCCCCTCATCTGTCGAAACTCAATCGAGTATAGACCCAGAGTCAAAATGGAATCTTCCAGAACAAACACTGATGTGGAACGTCAGATGGGCAGTGGGCACACACACCTTGTTTAAAATAATGTATCTAAACGCAAACAGTGTGAACAGGTCATAGTCACCTTGAACACAACTGGATGCAGAGCCAGGCTTTCACAAAAGTGTTGCCACAGGACAAAAAGTTTGGGTCCTCTGAAAGGTAGTTGGGCAAGTGAGAGGATGAAAATGCCAGTGCCAGATGGTCTGTTGGATACTGGTAATGCAGTGTTCGGTGAAGAGCACTAGAGAGGAATCATGTTCTTTGTCCGATTCATGTCAACTGAGATTATTGAAAAGCTCATTGAGATCTTGACAAAGGAGGACATTGGGATGTTTTAAGAAGCAGGCAGGGTTACGAAGCCTTGAGTTTCAGAACAGCTGAGAGGAGATGCATCTACACTAAGGAGCCAGCCAAGCCTGTCCTGGGCATCATCCCAGTTCCATCAAAGGGTCAGCGGGTCAAGGAGAGGCACTGGGTTGGAGGACAACCTTTGGTATGCACAAACCAAAAGGAGACTGGGCACCCTGGTATCATAAGGGCAGGAGCAGCAGACAAGTTTGTCAGGCCCTCTAAAATACTTCCCATGGAATCCACTTGAAGAACACAAGTTTAGAATATGGGAGCACAAGCTGTGCCTGATGAAAGACTATTTTGGGAATGATGCCTTGGAGCACATCACACAACGAATGATCTCATGAGTAGTGTGATCGAGGATCTGCATTACAAATCCACTTGAGAAGCTGTGGGAAGGTACATTTTCATATGCATGTTGCAATCTGGATTTATGGATAATGGTGAACATTCCTTCCATCATTCCATGTGGCTAACCAGGAATCTGTCTGACTCAATCATTTCTGAGGAAGGATCACTCAAGCTGAAACATTAACTCTGCTTTCTCTCCACTGATGCTTCCAGACCTGCTGAGCTTTTCCAGCAATTTCTGTTTTTGTATCTCACTCTGACTGCCTGCCATTAGCATGTATTGGAAGGATTTGCAGGATAACACTCACCCTGTTTTACCATGTTACAAATTCACCTTCTCATCAAGAAGTTATGAGGTGGAGTTTCTGGCTTAAAGACAGGGATCCTACCCACTGTATCACAAGGTATCCATTCTGAATAGGATACAGGAGGGAAAACTTGTTGAATCATTCATTCTGCTTCTGTTTCAGTTGTGTCAACACCACAGATTAACATCTATATTCCACCAACATAGTTTTGTAATGAATGTTTTCACAATGTGATTATGACCAGAGAATGTTTATGTTCTGTGAAGTTGATTGAAGGATAAATATTGGCCAGATGCAGGAGAAGCTCTCTGTTATTCGAAATATACCACAAGATCTGTTAAATCCACTCGAACGAGCAGATCGGACCTTGAGTTAAAAGGAAAGGAAAGTAGCATTGGCATTGGAGATGCGAAATAAAAACACAAAGTGCTGGCAACATTCAGCTGATCTGTCAGCAACCAGGAAGAGAGCAGCAGAGTTAACATTTCACCTCCAGTGTGACTCTTATCCAGATGATGTTACCAGACTTGCTGAGCACTTCCTGTAGCACTTTCTGGATCTTGAATTCAGGTCTCATTTGAAAGACTGAGAGCCCAGTGCTCTCTCAATATTGCACTGGAGCATCAGACATGGATTCTTACTTCGAAAGACTTGAAGACATGATCTGTTTTTCAGAGGCAAGAGTGATACCACCGAGCCACAGATGAGGATGACATATGGGAAGGAATATATTTTTTTCTCTGATGGATGAGCCAGATAAAACAAATGTTATATTCTCTTTATACCCACCTTGAGCAGTGTAGGCTGGGCTATTTAGTATATTCATGGGCGAGTTGTGTAGATATTTGATCAGCAAAGGAGTCAAAGGTTACAATGGCAGGAAGTTGGAGTTGAGGTCACAATCAGATCAGCCATGTTTGGTGGAGCAGACTCAAAAGGACTGAATGGCCTACTCCTATTTCCAGTTTTCTTCCTTCACTATTCACTATGTTGAAGTTTGCTAAAGTAAGATTGCAATCTCATTTCCTGTTGAGCAGGTTAACGCCCTCACAGCAAAAAGACAGTTTCAGCCTGGCGTGTGTGAGACCATTAAACATCAACATGTGATGCATGTTCTCCAAAAGTACACCAATGTCATTGTGACTCACTGGGGGACTTCTGCAAATTGCTCAAGTTGGGTGGTAATTGGTAACACCTTTGTGCCAATTTCTTCGTCAGGTCCTGGCTACTCGACATCTTAACTTCCAGGCATAAGTCTCGTTACAGTCAGACAAACCCAGTCAAAATTGTTATGTAGCTTGAATGCAGTTAGATGTTGACAGTAAAATGTACATAGTCACAATTGTTGCATGAAAGTCATTTGTTCTGTCCCTTGCTAATAATTGACAAACATGACGTGACTGAAGAAGGGCTCATGCTCGAAACGTCGATTCTCCTGCTCCTTGGATGCTGCCTGACCTGCTGCGTTTTTCCAGCAACACATTTTCAGCAAACATGACATGACAACAACAAGTCGCACTTATATCACTTCCTGAAACATACAAAAACATATCAAAGCTTAACAGTTGATCAGTTTGGCGGAAAATATGTTAGGTAATATTCTGACAGCTTCTGCACAACAAGATATTTGCTTCCTTGTTGTTAACAAGCGAAATGCAAACAGATATCTGAGCCACACGCTATATGGGGCAGACATTGCTCGAGGCATCCTGCTATATCATGGAAAAAAATTAGTGTGGCAAGCAGAATTCTGTCTTGACAAGCCCACTGCTCAGTTCAGAACACAGAAGTTAATAGTGCTGCATTGATAGAAATGAATGCAACCGTTCACATGTATAGCAGCAGGTATAGCAGCAGGTATAGCATACCTTGCTGTTTCTCCACAAGAAACACCAGGGTATGCTCAGAGCTCCCACATAATAATTGTATCCTGCGAAACCAATCTCAGATACCAGGGAAAACATTCTGGTGAGACGATTACCTTTTACTCCAAAACGGGGAAAACATTAACAAAATTTGTCTCTCCCTTGACTTCCCTCTGGAGCAGCCCAATGATAACTTGAGACATGGGCAGCAAAATTCAATTGAGTGGGCATCTGCCTTTTCAGGACTACTGGGGTCACGTTGATCTGAAAATGGTATCCATACTGCACATACACACAATTGGTGCTGATTACATCAAATGGCATCTGATCAGGTCACTAGGATGGGCAGTCGTAGTGTGCATACAGAATTACGCAGTTGTCCAATGCATTGAACACTAGTTATAATGATTGTAACAATGTTAGTTTGCTGGACCTCACAGAATATGAATTTCCTGACTGGACCAGATTAACAGCCCCAATCAGGGAGACCTGGCTGACGCAAAAGGATGAACGTGAGAAAGTGAGGACTGCAGATGCTGGAGATCAGAGTCAAAAAGTGTGGTGCTGGAAAAGCACAGCTGGTCAGACAGTATCCGAGAGGCAGGACAGTCAACGTTTTGAACATAAGCCCTTCATCAGGAACGTTGGGGGGGGGGGGTGGTGCCCAAAGAGGCTGAGAGATAAATAGAAAGGGGCTGGCGTCAGGTGGAAGGCAGCTTGGAAGGTGCTCAGTAAATGAAGGTGGAGGGTGATGGTGATAGGTTGGAGCAGATAGGTGGGGAGGAAGATGGACAGGTCAGGAGGACAGTGCCGAGTTGGAGGGTTGGATCTGGGATGGGGTGGTGGAGAGGGGATTTTCAGGGATATTGGGCCCACTGAATGCCTGACTCAGTGAGAGGTAGGGCTATTGTCAAAGGCTATGCATTTGTAAGTAAAGGGTGATTGGTGATGGGATGCTGGCCTCCCACTAGTGATTTAATGTTTGAACCTGAATGGTTCTATCTTCTCTTACCTTTGCACACAGTGTACATGTGTTCAGAAACAGGATCAATCAGCAACTTAAACAGATCATCAACCCATTTCAGGTTCGTGATTGGCAATTTCCAATCGCCTATTGCTACATTTGGGAGATTTTTGATGCCTTGTACTGCTTTTGAAAATGATTGAAGTTTACAGCGAGTGGTGTGGCAGGGGCTGAAAGGTCGTGATTCTGACTTCAATGTTTCTGCTCAGGCCAATCACACTCCTCAATATTCCTGACAACAGTCAACAATAACTGTCTTTGCAACTTACTCAGAGTCTGTCTTCCTCTGTTTCCCCCGCCCGAATTCTCCAGCACAGAAACTGGGAATGACCTAATAATGATCCGTCTAGCCAGAGAGCATAGTGGTGTCTGGCTCCTCCTTTCTCTTTGCTCTTCCTATTCTTCCCCTTTGAGCATTGATTGCTGCAGTCATGATACTTGCATGCACTCAGACAGTTGGCAGCTTCTCCCTGTGATGCAATGAAAACTGAATATTAACTAACTAACTATCAGTTACTGCATCAAGGTGGGGCCCACAAATTGTGGTGGTGGAGTTGACTAACACTTCGAGCCTGCAAAGTCATGGCTCTGAGGTCTCTGAAAAGCATGTCCAAGGCTGGCATTACATTGCTCCAAGTTCCCTGACAGAGCCTGTAGGTTTTACAGCAGCTAAGTCATTTCACCTCGCAGGAATGTGATTTTCTTCTATTTGTTCATGGGGATACGAGTGTCATCGATGAGGCTGCTTTTATTGCCCATTCCCAATTGCCCTGGAGAATTTGGTAGTGAGCAGCCTTCTTGAGATGTAGGTGCACCCACACTGCTGTTAGGGAGGGTATTCGAGCAGCTGGATCTTAAGAGAGGCAGGGTTCAAAGAGCAACAGAGAAGGAACAGTGATATAATTCAAAGTCAGAATGGTGTGTGTCTCGGAGGGAAAGATATATATTGCAGCATCTGTTGAACGTTTCCTCTAAGTGGAAGAGCTTGCAGGTTTGCAATTGGAGCATACAATGTGATTTCTTGCATGCATCCTGTCAAGGACGCAGACTGGCTGCAGCAAAGGCAGTGAATGTTTAAAGTGATGGATGGGGTCCAGTCAATTGGTTGTTTTGACCTGGATGGTGTAGAGTTTCTTGATTGTTACAGAAGCTACACATATCCATGTACATAGAGTGTATATCCATCAGATTCCTGATTGTGCCTTTTAGATAGTGGTCAGGCTTTGGGGAGGTAGGAATAAGTATCTACTGCAGAATTCTTGTACACCACAGTATTTCTTTGACTGGTTCAGTTATGTTTCTGGCCAATGATAAACCCAGGAAGCTGATATTGGAGGATTCAACAATGGTAATGCCATTGAATGACAAAGAAAGATGGTGAGATTCTCTCTCGTTGGAGGTGGTCATTGCTAAACACTTGTGTTGCACAAATATTACTTGCCAATTGTTAGCTTGTCTCATTTGAACATGGATTGCTTCAGTATCTGACAAGTCATGAATGGTGTTGAATATTATGCAATCATCAACAAATATCCCCAGTTATAGAGCCAGATAACAGACCCTTTGGTCTAGCCAGTCCACACCAACCATTATCCCAAACTAAACTAGCCCTATGTGCCTGTGCTTGGCTCATATCCCTCTGAACATTTCTTATTCATGTACTTATCCAAATATCCTTCAAATGTTGTAACTGTACCCACACCCACCACTTCCTCAAGAAGTTCATTTCACTCAAGAACCACTGCGTTTAAAAAAAAGCCTCTCATGACTTTTAAAAATCTTTCTCCTCTCTCCTTAAAAATAATCCCCCCAGTTCTGAAATTCCCCATCCTCATGAAAAGACACCAGTCATTCACCATATCTTTCCCCTCATGATTTTGTAAGCCTCCGTAAGGTCACCACTCAAAATCCCATGCTCCAGTGAAAAAAGTCGCACCCTATCCAACCTCTCCTTACAACTCAAACTTTCCATTCCTGGCACACCCCAGTAAATGTCTTTTGAACCAACTCCAGCTTAATAACATCCTTTCTATAACATGGCAACCAGAACTGCACATGGAACTCCAGAAGAGGCCTCACCAACATCCTGTACAATCTCAACATAACATCTCAATTCCATCCCAAATCCTGACAACTCAAACCTTCCACACCCAGCAACATCCTAGTAAATCTCTTCTGAACCCTCTCCAGCTTAATAATATCCTTCCTGTAACAGGGCAACCAGAACTGGACACAGTAATACAGAAGAGGCTGTATCAACGTTCTGTACAATCTCAACTGAGCAATGAGGGCAAGCATGCTAAATGCCTTCTCAACCACCCTGTCTACATGTGATACAAACTTCAAAGAATTATGGACCTGAACCGGAGGCCTTTTTTTAAAAAAACAGCACTGCCCAAAGGCCCTAGCATTAACTCTATGTCCTGTCCTTGTTTGTTTTACCAAAATGCACTCCTTGGCATTTATCCAAATCAAACTCCATCTGACATTCCTCAGCCCATTGACCCAATTGATCAACATCTCTTTGTAATCTTAGATAACGTTCTTCGCTGAATACTATCCCACCTATTTTGGTTTCATCTGCAAACCTACAAACCATGCCTCCAATATTCTCATCTCAGTCATTTATATAAATGACAAATAAAAGTGGACCCAACATTGATCTGTGTGGAACACCTCTGGTCACATACCTCCGGCCCAAAAACTAAGCCTCCACCACTGTCTTCTGTCCCCTGCCGTTAAGTTAATGTTGTATCTATTTGTATCCAAGTTCTTATCTTATGGTGGAGAGAATGTCATTGATGAAGCAGCTGATAAAGGTTGGGCCTTGGACACTCTTGCAGAGATGTGCTGGAGCTGAGATGACTGACTTTCAAAAACAATGACCATCTTCCTTTGTGCCAGATATGATTCAAACCCATGGAGAAATGTCCCTCTCATTCTCATTGACTCCACTTTTGCCAGAGCTCCTTGATGACCCACTTGGTTGAACGTGGCCTTGATGTCAAGGGCTGTCACTCTAACCTCATCTCTAGAATTCAGCTCTTTATTCCAAGCTTGAACCAAGGCTGTAATGAGGTCCAAAGTTGAGTGGCCCTGGCAGAATACAAACCGGGCATCACTGAGCAGGTTATTGCTGAGCAGGTATTGCTTAATAACACTGATGATGACACCTTCCAGTAATGGTGCAGTAACTGGCCAGGCTAAACGTTCTGCTTTTCATGTACAGGAAATACCTGTGCAACTTTCCACATTGCCAGGTAGATGGTAGTGTTGTAGCTGGACAGTTTGGCTCGGGTTGTGTCAAGCTTTGGAGCACATCTTCAGTGCTTTTGCTGGAATGTTGTCAAGGCCCATAGCCTTTGAAGAATGCAGTAACTCCAGGTATTTCTTGATCACAGGTGGAGTGAATCGATTTGGCTGAAGACTGACATTTATGATGGCTGGAAGCCTAGCACAAAGCCAAGTGAGGTCATCCACTCTGCACTCTGGCTGAAGATGGATGCAAGTGTCTTAGTCCTGTCTTCTGCAGGAATATTTGTGAAGCCTCCTCCTACTTTGCCTTGCATACTTGTCCACCAGAATTCACAAATGGATGTGACAGGACTGAAGATCTTAGATCTGATCTGTTGATTGTGGAATCACCTACACTTTATTACTTGCTACTAATGCGGTTTGGCGTCCAAGTAGTCCTGTTTGGTAGCTTGACTAGGTTGACACCTAATTTCTAAGAATTCCTGGTGCTGCTTCTGGCATGCCTGACTGCTCTCTTCTCCCACACTCTTCAACCACTCCTCACATGACAAGCCCTTCACCCCAGGATCATTCTTGTAAACCTCCTCCAGACCCCTCTCATACCAGCCCGTCCTTCCTTAGATATGGGGCCAAAGAAAGCTCACAAAATTCCAACTGCAGTTTGACCAGAAACTTACACAGCCTCAGCAATACATCTCTGCCCTTGTTTTCTGGCCCTCTTGAAATGAATGCTAACATTGCGTTTACCTTCCAAACTGCCAAGTGAATGTTAACCTGAAGAGAATTCTGAACACCTTTCCCAAGTCCCTTTGTGCTTCTGATTTCTGAAGCATTTCTCCCTTTAAAAAATAGTGTGCCTCTGTTCTTCCTACCGACGTTCAACTTTCCTGCATTTTGTTCCGTGCTACTTCCTTGAACCACTCTCGCAGCCTGTCCAAGTTTACCTGCAGCCTTCCAACTTCCCCCACACTATTTGTCCCTGCACCTATCTTTGTGCCATCTGAAAAGTTAGCAACAGTGCCTTTAGTCCTTTTGCCCAGATTGTTAATGTATGTCATGGACAGTTGTGATCTCAACACAGATCCCTGTGGACTCCACGAGTCATTAGCTGCCATCCTGAAAAAGGCTGCTTTATCCCGACTCTCTGCCTTCTGCCAGTCAGTCAATTCCCTGTCTATGCCTGTACCTTTCCCCTAACACCAGGGGCTCTTACCTTATTTAGCAGCTTCTTATGCAGAACTTTGTCAAAGACCTTCTAGGAATCCAATCACATCCACTGGCTCTCCTTTATCTAACCTGCTTGTGACGTCAAAGAATTCTGATAGATTTGTCAGGCATGACCTCCCCTTGACAAAGCTGTGCTGATTCAATCCTATTTTACCACGCACTTCCAGGTAATCCACAATCTGATCCTTAATAATGGTCTCTCAGATCTTACCAATGACAGAGGTCTGGCTAATTGGCCTGTAGTTTCCTGTCTTCTGCCTCCCTCCCTTCTTAAAAAGGGGTGTTACCTTATTTTCCAGTCCTCTGGAACTCTGCTTGACTAAAGTGATTCCTGAAGGATTACCACCAATACCTTAACAATCTCTTCAACTATCTCCTTTCAAATTCTGGGGTGTAGACTATCTAGTCCGGGTGATTAACCAACTTTCAGGCCTTTCAGCTTCCCCAGCACCTTTTCCATAGTGATGGACACTACATTCACTCTGTCACCTGACTCTGTTGAAGTCTGGTTTGCTACTGGTGTCTTCTGCCATGAGAATCAATGCAAAGTACATACTCAGTTCCTCTGCCATTTCTTTGTTCCCCATTACTACTTCTCCAGCTTCATTTTCCAGTGGTTCAATGTCCATTCTTGCCACTCTCTTAGCTTTTACATATCTAAAAACATTTCTTGCAATCTTCTTTTATATTATTAGTGAGCTTACTCTCATGCCATTTGATTTTTCCCTCACCACCTGCTACAAATCCAGTCAAGTAGCTATCTCCATTAGGACTTGATCAAGAAATTCAAGTTACTCTTGGTGATTGCAATGAGGTGCTCACACAGAGTAATCCCTCAGGTGATCGCAGTGTTTAAAGATGAAGGAGGACTGATTCATCAGTTCAGGTAATGGGGTTGTGGTAGATGGTAATCAGCAGGACGTTTCTTTGTCCAAGTTTGATCTGATACAATGAAATATATTGGGCCCCACAGTCAACATTAATGACTCCCAGGGTAACTCCCTCCTGATTTTACACCACCGTACCACCATGCCCAATGGATCTATCATGCCAGTTGACCAGGGCATACCCAGGGATAGAGATGATAGTGGCAGGGACATTGTAAGGTACATTTCCATTAGTATGACTCTATCAAGCTACTGCTTGACTAAGTCGTGGGATAGCTCTCCCAATTTATGCTCAACAATGTTAGTCAGGTTTGCATACTTATCAACACTTCTCTATGCACTGCCCTTTTGAAATCCTCATCTGAATCCTCAGTAACAGAAGTTGTCTGTGACCTCAGCCTCTGGTGAGCTCACACCTCTGTACGCTTTCCCTTTGATCTGGCTGCACACGGCCGAGTGTCAAGTGTCTTCCCACATGCAGATCCCACCTTTAATCTCCCCACCAAACTTCAGACAGGGCCAGTATGTGAGCTGTGGGCTGGGTGTTTCATCACCATCAATCTCTTCTTCCTCTGACCTCTCACTAGCCTGCACCACTGCCTGGCCTTGTGCCAATTCCTGGGTACTTGAAAGGAGAAAGGTCCAACAATAGTGTTGTCGTGATGTGGGAGGGATGTGTGGCAAAAGAAAGAGTTGTTTGCTTGCACCAGGTGCAGCTTTAACGTCTGAAGCAATAATGGTTTATGGGGGAAGTGGGAATGAGAATTAGATAGGAGAATACTGTCAACATCTAAGTTTTCACTTCTGCCACTGGCCACAACTTCAAACTTGACCACGCCAATGATGGTGAATGTATCACCCCTACTGTGATAAGGATATGCTGTTGGTTTGGTGCTGTTATTTTGAGTTGTGTACCACCTTGAACTAAAGAGAGAAAAAAGCATGTCACTGAGAATGATACAGGAGTGCATGTTATGGTTGAATAGTCAGCAAGCCGTCAGATTATGGGTGAGAGACTTGCAACGGTGCTATGTTTGTGAGGGTGAAGCGAAGGTATGAATTTTATCTATAAATCATGGTTGATAAAGATTCTGGTGAGTGAGTGAAAGGTGCATTTAGAATGTGAAAGAAAGACTGGCACTTACAATTTTTTCATGACCACCAGAAATCTCAAAATGCTTTACAGCCAGTGATGTACTCGCAACGTGTAGAGACATTAAACATGAGAAAAGATGTGGTGGCATTGGAGGCAGTTCAGAGGAGCTTCACTAGATTGATCCTAGAGATGAGGGCTTTGTTGTATGAAGAGAGTTTGAACAGTTTAGGCATTTACTCTCTGGGATTTAGAAGAATGAAGGTAGATCAAATTGAGGGATTCAAGATGATAAAAAGTGTGGATAAAATAGACATGGAGCAGATGCTTCCTCTTGTGGGTCATTCTGGGTCTTAGGGGCAGCAAATTTAAAACAGAGTTGAGGAGCAACCACTTCTCCCAAAGGGTTATGAATCTGTGGAACTTGCAATCCCAGAGTGCAGTGGATGCTGGGACAGTGAATGATTTTAAGAAAGAGTTGGACAGATTTTTATTTGGTAATAGGTTGAAGGGATATGGGGAGAAGGCAGGAAAATGGAGGTGAGGAGCATATCAACCAGAATTGAATGACAGTAGACTTGATATGCTGAATAGCCTAATTCTGCTCCTATATCTTATAAACTCATGAACCTATATAATCAAGTGAGTGCAGGAGGTTGAGAGGTGACCTAATTGAAGTTTTACTAAATCATGAGGAGGATGGATAAGATGAATAGCAAGGGTCTTTTCCCTCGGGTGGGAGAGTTCAAAACTAGAGGGCATATTTTTAAGGCAAGAGGAGAAAGTTTTAAAAAGGACATGGTGGCAATGTCTTTAGAGAGTGAGTCGTGTGTGGAATGAACTGCCAGAGGAAATGGTGGATGCAAGTACAGTGATAACATTCAAAAGACAATTGGATAAGTATATGAATAGAAAAGGTTTGGAGGGGTGTTTAGGGACTCATTCAGTTTGGGAACATGGTTGACATGAAGTAGTTGAACCGAAGGATCTGCTTCCATTCTCTTTGACTCTATGACTCTATGGCTACTTGACCCCTCATAGTTTCTCATTCCAGAGGAGATCTTAAAGAGCATACACTTGCCACTCCCACTTTTCCCATTGTAGCCAGAGCTTTTGATTCCCACATCTGATCATCTATTCTGCACAAACTTTGCATGAAAAAGAATTTCCTGATTGATAGTCCAGAAGTTTTCTTTTGCTGGATTAAAGTCTTGCTTCTCGTTCTAATTCTGTGTGTCCTTTCTCATACTCTCGTTTTCTTCTATGCCTTTAATGACATGGTAGACCTCAACAGGATATCTCTTTCCTTGGCTGTGGCATATTTCTGCAGTTCTTTCTTGTTGCTTAGACTGACACTGGGAAATCTTTTCACTAGCTTAGGCTTAAATATGGTTCTGACATTTTGGGTGACCTGAGCTGGATGCAGTCTTTTAAGTGCAGTCTGACGTGAGCACAATAAAAAGGTTCAGTAATTGGTGTTTGAGTTCAGGTAATGATAATGATGTACCCAGGCAATGTATAGTATTTCCTTGTGTCTTTTAAAAAAAAAAATAATTACACTGCACTTGATTTTCTTTTCAGCTTTCTACCCATGTTGAATTGACCTCTTTTACTTCTCAGGTGTACCAGGTTAACAACTCATCATCCCCCGCTCTGTCTTCTCTCACTCTATTACACCTCTGGATGTTAAATCAATTCCCACCCTTTGGGTTTTCCTAATATTCCTAATGTATCATAATTCCCCATTTTACTTTAATACTTTGTGGATTTCCATATTATGGTTTTGTCTCGTCTCATTCTTTGCGTACTTACAGTCTCAGTGGATTTAATGCTGATAGTCTTGTGCCCGATTTCTCTCTGATCTTGGATTTTTGTTTCTATTTTCGCAAAATGGCCAAACTCTTCTGCTTATTTTCAGAGGAGGCATCGATATATATTTACATACATCAGCGGGATCATTTTCAATTCACGAGGAAATTAATTTGAGAACTTTACACTTCTCCATTTGTCTATTGCACATCACTCACTTCCTTCCACATCACTGTTTGTGACCAAGTTTTCAGCTGCTGAGGCCTGAAGCGCTGCAATTCCTTCCCTAAACCTCATCACTCAACATCTCTTTCCTCTTTCAAGTTTCTGATAAATACCCACCTCTTTGGCCGGGTTTTCCTTGTACCTCCTTCATGTGACTAAACCTTTGCCTGCAAACACCCCCGTAAATTGCCTTGGGTTGGTTTAGTACATTAAAAAGGTGTTATATCAATGCAACTTGTTCTAATCAAGGTATAATCCAATTTGTATCGTGACAAATCTTGATAAGACCAGAGAACAGGTGAGGAGATGGAGATGTGCAACTACTCCATGCCTGTTGCTCCTGATACAGGTAGCATGCAAACTTTACACTGCCACCTCATTATTATGAATGAAGTGAGAAGCCTGTGCTGTGTGTGCAGATCTGTGCCTGCACTGTTGTGCAGGGGCCACAAAATGATGAGACGTGAACACCAGTTCAAAACTATCAGACACAACTTAAGGCTAGGTTGCATTTCTGAACATAAGGTGCTGGAAGTAATTCTGGGGCTGAGCTTCCCCTGAGAAAGAGGCAGATATGGCAGAACATGACAGAGAGTGGGCTCCACAGCGAATGGGAGAGTTTGGTACAAAAGGTCCTTTGTTCACAGGGGATCAGGAGGCCCTTGAAACAACGATGATGAAAGCAGGTAGAGCTGACCGTAGTCAATGTCAACACCAATATCACCCCCAAAGACCAGAATGCAATGCAGGAAGATGAAGAAAGATCTCCCATGAATGGACCAGGTGTTAGTATCGAATTCCCTTCACAGGGTGCTCGGTACTCAGGAGTTAAAGCCAGCCAGGCAAATAGGGAGTGAGCTATTAACTAATTGCATTTATATATAGAGAGACTTGTGGTTGTGTTCCTATATCTGGACAGTAAGTGTGGGTTGAAGTTCCATCAGCCCTGGAAGTGTGCATAACATTTCTGAAGAGATTGATTCAAAATAATTTTTCAGACATATAATCTTATGGCACGGCTGACGTTCCTACCTCTGAACTATGTGTATCTATAAGTTCTAAGTTCTTGAACCAAGAAGACCTGAGTTCAAGACTGCAGGTGGGTCCAAACAGGGTGATTAAATAAATTGTGAAAATGAACTCAGGGAAGCGTCAACCAGGGAATGGCTGGGCTTTATGGCATATGGTTTTGAAGTAAAACTCTAACTAGACAGTGTCAAGATGATCGAGGAAAGCATTTAACTTCTGGTGTACAACACAATCAGTCTATTGCCTCACTCAAACCAACTGTGGCTTAGCGCTGCAGGGTGTTGCCTTGAATCACAAGTTTATGGACTCAACTCCTATTTCAGGGTTCAAGCACAAAACCCAAGGTTGACACTTATGCAATTCTAAGGGAGTGTTGTACTTTTGGAGGTGTCATCTTTCACATGAGATGTTATACCAGGCTCACCCTCCTGATCAAATAGATTTAAAATATCCCAAGGTGTATTTTTACAGCCAAGCAATGGAATTATTCCTTGCGTCCTGTTGAAAATTTATCCTTCACTTGAGAGAAATGAGTTAACGTTCTAGATTGTGTGTTCGGATTAAAGGTCTCAACACGAAAAAAATTAACTCTGTTTCTTTCTCCATACAATGCTCTCGGACTTGCTGGACTTGTTTCTCCAGCATTTTAGGGTTAGGTTAGATTAGATTACTTACAGTGTGGAAACAGGCCCATCAGGCCAACAAATCCACACCGACCCGCTGAAGAGCAATCCCTACCTTTACCCCTTCATCTAACACTACGGGCAATTTAACATAGCCAATTCACCTAAACTGCACATTTTTGGACTGTGGGAGGAAATTGGAGCACCCGGAGGAAACCCACGCAGACACGGGGAGAACATGCAAACTCCACGCAGACGGTTGCCTGAGGCGGGAATTGAACCTGGGTTCTGACATAAATACAGAGTTTGGTCATTGCTTCACTGCTGTGTGTGTTTGGGAGTGAGTTTGCTGAATGCAAGTGGACTTTCCTCAAAGAAGGGGACCAAAACTATGCACAGTACTCCAGCTGTGGTCTCACCAATAACTTGTACAGTTGCAACAATACTTCCTTATCTTTATGCTCTGTTCATTTAGCTATAAAAGCCAACATTTGCTTTCTTTATTACCTGCTGTACCTGTTTATTAGTTTTCTGGGACTCACAAAGCAGTACACCTTGATCCCTCTGCATCCTCTTGAAGCCACACGAGTGTCTTTTCTCTTATACCTTTATATTGTCTCTCCAGAGATCATCATAATTTGAGAATGTATGGGTATATCTGTTGGAATGAAGGGGATATAGTACCAATTTGAGATTGGAGTTTGGAAGTTATTCAGTGTTGGTCAAACGTTTGAAGACTAAGATTACAATTTTGGTAAACACATTATTTTGAGTTCATTGGAAAAGCCTGGTAGCATTTTCTTGTATTCTGGATAGTAATGCTAAAGAAAAGCAACTGTCCATTTTGATAGTTCAATCAATATGTTTATGCTATTCACTGGTAGAGTGTAAAGAAGTGTATTCTTCCTGTCACAATCATAAGAAGAGGATGTAAGAGAACAGAATGGCTTCTGTATGAAAGTTTGCTCGCTGAGCTGGAAGGTTCACTTCTAGACATCTCATCACCATACTAGGTAACATTTTCAGTGAGCCTCCGCATGAAGCACTGGTCGTGGAGCCTGCTTCCTATTTGTATGTTTGGGTTATTTCCTGTGCCTTTCTTAAACAAAAAGCAGAAGACAGTTGAAAAGTCCAACTTATAAACAAGAGCACCATGAAATGTTAAATATTATGAACAAAGATCAGGCCACGTGACCCTGCTCCATCATTTAATATCCCCCTTAGCACTGCCATAACAAACTTTCAAGTTCAGACTGTAATGTTTTTGTTTATTTCTTGAGCCTATAATACAAAGAAACAAACCAACCTGGCTAGATCAAAGTAAAGGAATATTTCCCTCCGCTGTCAAACATGATCAACAAATTTGTCTCAGATTTCCTTATCATTTATCAATACCTTTCAACAATCTGCTCTATCAACTCATCTGTATAACTCTCAATCTCTGGAGGAAAGCTTTCCCCTTATTATCAGGCATATCTGTTATAAATGTGAGATCATCTGCCTTCCTAATTATAGTTTCTCATAGTGCCAGTGGGAAGAATAACATTCCCTCGACATGGCAAGGAAGGTAACTAATTGGGTGAGTTGGTGATAGTGAAATACTTACTCACTTTTCACCATCTCACCAATTAAGTTATGGAAGAGAACATGAACCCTTATCTTCCCACAACACTCAACTGTGACAAGAAGATAAAAACAGTTATCTTTTTACCACTGGATCACCTAAAGAGTCAGTCTCAACTGGGCAGTCATTGGGACTCAGATCAGCCTCTGACTGGCTGGAAGCTTCTGCTGACCCACATGCCTGTCTTGAGGTTTGCGATAGGCTGCAATCACACTCACTTGCATACTCACCTGGGGGGCGGCAGGGTAGAAGGGGTATTAATTGCGTTATAAAATGTCCCCCCTCACACTTCAACTAAAAATGGCAATATTGCACTTTTGGTTTCTCATTTAATCCTTCTGCACTTTGAGGTGTGTACAGAATCATTTCCTATTAAAGTGGCTTTACGGATTTTTCTGCAAATTGACCAAGACACATCATAAGACCATAAGACATAGGAGTGGAAGTAAGGCCATTCAGCCCATTAAGTCCACTCTGCCATTCAATAATGGCTGATGGGCATTTCAACGCCCCTTACCCGCACTCTCCCCGTAGCCCTTAATTCCTTGCGAGATCAAAAACATATCAATCCCGGCCTTGAAAATATTTAACATCCTGGCCTCAACTGCGCTCCATGGCAACAAATTCCACAGGCCCACCACTCTCTGGCTGAAGAAATGCCTCCTCATTTCCATTCTAAATTGATCCTGTCCAATTCTAAGGCTGTGCCCATGGGTCCTCGTCTCCCCTGCTAACGGAAACAAATTCCCAGCGTCCACCCTTTCTAAGCCATGCATCGTCTTGTAAGCTTTTATTAGATGTCTCCTCAACCGTCTAAACTCTAATGAATACAATCCCAGGATCCTCAGCCGTTCATCAAGCTGGAAATGACAGGCTTTTGTTCATCTTCTTCAACAGTGTTGAACAATAATGAGGATTGGTGATTATCCTCCTTGCAGTCATCTGTTTATCAGATTAAACAATGTCTGATGCTAGTTATCTCACACAGTTTGTACGTTGTGAAATCTTTTGAGGAAGTCAGATTTGCAGGTTAAAAACAGCAAAAACACATTTATTTATAATAAAAGAGAGAGATATGAAGTTCCTTAGATTAGGTTATCCCAATATAAACAAATACATATTTATGAAGGAGGACAGAGTAATTTACAAACTTGGTGATATTATTTATAATACCAAATGGATCACTGCTTAGCACAAAACAATGACAAATATTAATGATCGAGATCTTGGCGTGGAATGGTTGCAGAGGTGAAAGAAGAATTTGAAAAGTGGAGAAATGTCAGGGAGGAAGGATATGGAGAGATTATATCAGTAAGAGTATAATTCTAAAATGAGCAGAGGGACCTGGGTGTATCTGTGCATAAATCATTGAAAGGTGGCAGGACACGGTGAAAGGAGTAGATAAAAAACCATACTGAATCCAAGGCTTAGTTAACAGTGGCACAGAGTATAATAGCAAGGAGGTTCTGTTAAATTTGTGGAAGACACTAGTCTAGCACCAGCTGGAATGTTATGGCTGGTTCTGAACTCCGCACTTCATAAAAGAACGTGAAGCCATTGGAGAGAATGCAGAAAGCATTCATAAGAATACTTCTAGGATGCAGAGCTTCAGTTATGAAGCTGGTCTGGAGCAGTTAGGACTTGGTTAAAAGAAAGCTGTCAGAGGTATTAACAATCAAGAGGAGAGGGGGAAAAAACTGTACTTACTCATGGAAAGATTGGAGAGCTGGTGCAGAGATGAAGAATCAAATCACCTCCTTCAGTGTCATATCAGTGCTGTGATTCTGGGTTTTGCAAAGCAATTGTCCAATATGTATTCGGTCTTATTTAGAGGGAGCTATTGACAGGGATTAAACACTGCAAAAAAGTGTTAATGTATATTCTGTAAAATGAACTGCTTTTAGACCGGTACTCAGAGTGGTGACAGGTGTTAGAGTGGTTTATGACAAGTGAGGAGAGGGTGAAAGCACAACTTGGTTTGGATTATGATGCAGAGCCCTTTAAGGCAGACCCATCAGATTGCTGCCATCTTGAATCCCCTATTTGAATAATTTCATCATAAACCACTCTAAGTGGCATCAAAGTAAAATCAGACAAAGTGAGGGAGAATAAAGCTGAGCATCCAATGGTGCCCCTTCTTGTGAAATGCTAGTCCAGTTCACCCACTCATCGCAGATGGAGTACTTGCCACTTGGCAGGTCATCCCAGGATCTCTGATACAAGCACAGCTGTCATCTTGGAATCCCAGTTCTGCAGTAGCCAAGCGTGGGCAGCCTGAAGATGCCTTTCATTAAATAAGTAGTTGGATAGCAGACACAAAACAACATTTCTCACATCACATATGACAGAGCTGACAGCTCCTTTCACACAATTACACATTCTTCCCCCAATTGTTTTTAAGTACCAGACTACACATTTTACCCAATCTCAGCCATATCCCATCTTGCAATCATCTCTAAATCAATGCCACTCTTTCCCCAATGCTGAATGTAGCCCAGCATCTTCTGATTGGTCAATGTTGGATCATCACATACTGAAAAGCCTTCAATGGTTCAAAACATTCAGTTTTATTCACCAATACAAAAATGGGAAAGAAATCAAACAAACAGAAGCTGTAGTTGCCTCTTGGAACAGAAACTAACAGTTTGCCTTGCAAACATCAAGTATTTTATCATCAATGAATGATCACTGCACAGAGTTTTCATTTACTGGAACCCAGGATCAATTAAATCCCTTCTTGCTTGTTACATCTGATGGTGCAGCACTCGATCATGCAGAAGGTGATGTGTCTCCCACTCAAAGTCTTCATCTCCCTCCTTGGAAGACTATTACCATTCTCCCAGCTCTTTTTCCATTCACATCCTCTCGTTGCTTGCTCCAATTGTGCAGTACACAGCATGCTAGGATTAGGTGGCCTGTACTTTCAGACTCTATTACATGTGCCCCGAGACTGGTCCAAGCATCAGAACATCTTTTCTCAGAGTGCTTATTGTCTGGCCACCACGTCCCTGGGTGAAAACTGCAACTAGACTTGGCCTCATTCGGGGGATGACATATTGCAGTCATCAGCCATGATCGCAGATGGTAGTCCTGGTCTCAGTTGTCATCCTTTTAAAGGAATCTGGACCCTCAGACACAGCAGGAACATGCAAATTCTCAAGGATATTGGCATCATGACAGCTCCCAGGGAGCTGGCGCAGGTTTCTATGATGTGGTACTGATAATCATGGATGACTTGCTCATTGGTGGAATAGAAGCCTTTTCTATTGAAGAAGACAACTGTGTTATGATGCGGCCCTCTCCACAAGATGTGTATCCAGTTTGTCAAACTCTGCACCTGGGTGATGCCAGCTATGTGCCAAAGCCTACAACCCAAGCTACCATGGGGAAATGAGATGAAGCACAAATGGCATCGGTCACAGCCTTGATATATTTGTGGATTTAGGGTTGCGAGATTCCAAACAGTAACTCCGTGGAAGGAACCAGTCACATCAAACTTCAATGCAGCCCTCACCTTGACAGCCACTGGGATAGCATGACCACCCATTCTTTCATGTCACAAGTCCTGCTTCAGCAGTTGGTATATTTCTGTGACACTGTCCCCGGGACAATCTCAGCCGATTCCAATACTACGTCTTGCTTGTCTGGAGAAAATGGAATGGAGACCAACAGACTTGGGGCTTCTGGTACCTCCTCTGCACCCTGAGGGGAACGTGAGCTGAAACCACTTCATATGGAGATTGCTGGAGGTTGCTGCTGGTCCTGTGGTTGGCTGGTGAAGCTGCATCCTTCTGCATTGCTCTACACTACAGCAACAGTGAGGATAACCCCTGCTGCAGCTGGATTCATTCATCATGTTTGCAATGAATTTGGGTGGGGAGCAGATGAAACAGAACAGATCCTTATTAACATGAGCAGTCAATATTTACATCATTCACAAATGACAGCTTTACACCTGCAAGTGTTGGAAAATGGAATGAGAATAGTTAAGTGGCTGTTTATGACTGGCACGGACACGTTGGGCTGAAGGACCACTTGTGCATTTGATCTCCATGACTCAATGTCTGACTTTGCTCAAGCCATTGGACTGATTGTGGATGCTGCCCGGACTAATAGCACTCCTGTTTGTTTTGACTGAGGAAGGCTTTATGTAGAGATGTAGCCATTTGCTTAATGTACATGTAGTGACCGAGGTTGATGGAATATGCTGCAGGTATGAGATTGACATAGCCCTGCACCACACAGCAGCATGCCCACTCCTTTAACTGATCCGCTGACAACTCTGGGAAGTTGCCAGGCTTTGTGCCTGCATTGACCTGCAAGGCAAGACAGAAGCATTGTGACCCTTTAAAGTGCAACTGAGAGGCTAAGCAGCAAAAATGCACTGCAGGAATGCGGTGAGCATCCTGTAAAGTGAAAGAGAGCTAGCTAGCAGCTGCAAGATGCAGACTGCTCCAATCCATAAGCACGGTGCCTGTGACTGGGTGCAAAGTGTCCTTGCAGCAACATCACACAGAGGTGCCAGTACACTCTGTAGTACGGCAGGGCAAAAATGGACTGTAAGCGGATGGGAAATATGACATTGCAATGAGGCACTTAGGTATCTGATGCCAACATCTGTGGATGGTCTCTGCCCATGGACCGTGCCCTGAGACAGCCTTACTGAGACAGTGATGCTGGATGCAAGTCATTAGGAGCAAACAGCGAGTTGGAGTCACCTGGTACTTCCTCTGACTTTCATGTCAGGAACTCTCCATGGCTAGCTTCCTCAGTGGGTGGGGGAGAATGGGGGAATGTGCATTACTGAGGTGAGATTCAGTAACAATGAGGCTGCCTCTAAGGAATAATCCCTGTTAATAGACATCTCGACACTCAAGTGAAAACCTCACCTCAACGTACAGGACTTAATTGGAAAAGACAACATTTTGGTTATGATGTCAACACAAGTCTTGCTGGACAGCTCACTTGAGTTCCTCAAATTTCTTACTATGGCTCATGTTATTCCAGAGCATGGAATGATTTCACCCATACTGAATAAAATCTGGCTCACCCTTCAATGTGGGGCAAACTATTTTCCCCAAATTCCACAACACCATCCCACCTCCAATTGTTCCCACCCTTTTGCTTCCAAAATTGTTCTTTCTTTCCCCAAAACTGCCTTGGAGGTGCCCTTCCTCTGGATTTTTTAATGCAACCCAAGCAGGTGCAGTACTTGAGCATTTACTTCTTCCCTGAATAGTGCCCAAAGCCTTAAACATGCCTTCCGTGCAAATAAGAAATATATACGTATTTCCTGCATTCATTTACACTGTATTATTGGCTACACGTGGTGCAATCATCCACATTGGAAATACCAAAAGCAGACTGTAACTGCTATGTTGAGCACCTTATGAGTGGATTGTTTGTTGCCACATACCTTCTGTCGTCATTAATGATGAACTACCTCTTGGCTGAAGGTATCACACTGCCTGAAAACATAACTATTTAACACTTTCAATTGAGAAACTATTATAATCATCACTGGCCTATGTTTTTCAGTACTGTTTTGAGCATTGGAGCATTTCGCATCCAGTTTTCCGAGTGTGAAAAACAAAAGCTCACTCACTTTGATAATTTCAGTCCGAGACCAAATATCTGAATCAGAGTCGTTTATTTGTACACTTACAAGTGGGTGCCTTGTCTAATTGCCAGGTAAGGCAATGACAAATGCACAGTAAACCCCAACAAACTCTTGCAATTTATACAGTTTTTTCCCATATGTTTTCCTTATTCCATTGTTTGTTCCCTGCTTCGCTTACGTCACTCATTTCCTTAAGACTTATCCCACAACTTCTGTTTATCCTGTCTTGTCCGTGACAAACTCTTATCTCTGACTCCCATAAGGGTGTTCGACGTCAGTCTACTGTAGGTCATAGAAGAAAAGATATGCCTAATCAATCAGCATCTATTTCTATCCAGAGGCCACTTTGACCTCTTTAATTAGGGTTTGTTCCTGTGTCTCCGTGCAAGTGGGGAAAACAGATGTTTTTCCTGTTTGCCCATACATCCACCATTGTTCTGTATTCATGTCTCATGCTAACATATCCTTTCTTTTTGCTGAATATATATTTTCTCATTTCTGTTCTGTATCAGAATTTATAGTTGCAGAAATAACATTAATTCATTTATATCCCACACGAGGGAAGAGCAAAGTCATTCCAAAGGGGTTTATGAAAAGACCACAAACAGCTTGTTCAGATATCACCATCTTTGTTGGTTCGACAATGATATATCTCTGAAGCAGATGGGACTTGAACTCCGGTTTTTTGGCCCAGAGGTAAGGACATGGCCACTGCACTTCAAGAGTCCCTTCTTAGTTAGTATTGAACATTTGTAGTTTTGGAGCATGAATTGCATTAGTGATCGTGTTCTTCGTAACATTAAAACTATTAGGGATATTGACTGCACTAAGAATCTGACTTTTTCTGTGCTCTATGCGTTCGTGTCAATGATGTTAATATTGGCATTGATTTTGACTCAGCTGACAATGATGGAGTGTTGAATAAGGCTGTTTAAATTAGCCAATTAATGTTGAAACTGTGCAATACTCAGCTCAACCTGCTTCTTGACCAGTAAGACATTCAAGCCACAGAACTAGTGCAGGGTACTTTATGCTACAGAATTGAGCAAAATCCAGAGAAATATAAGCTCTTCATTCATAAAAGGTGTTGACTCAGAGGGGATTTTTTTTTTAAAAAAGTAAAATAGTATATAAATATTCCAGAGCACGCAAATCTCCTGCAGTTAAACCATGACAGTTACACAAGGGGACACAGGTTCAAATGGCAGAAAGGTAAACTCTGGGCTGATACCAGGAGGTTTTTCACATTGACTCTTGGATTGGATATCCAGGGAGGTTTGTGGAGGCAAAACCTTGGTGCTGTTGAAGAGGTAATTGAACGCTATAGTTGGGACTGCAGGTCTTCTTTAAAACATTTGATGTGGAGGTGTAGGCGTTGGACTGGGTGGCCGAAGTTAAAGATCACGCAACATCAGGTTACAGTCCAGTAGGTTTATTTGGCATCACTAGCTTTCGGAGTACTGCTCCTTCATCAGGTAGCTACCTCCTCCTTCAGCAGCGTTCCGAAAGCAAGTCTTACAAATAAACCTTTTGGACTGTAACCTGGTGTTGAGAGATTTTTAACCTGAAAAAAGCATGGTTTAGAACAGAGAACATTACAGCACAGTACAAGCCCTTCAGCCCTCGATGTTACACCGACCTGTGGAACCAATCTGAAGCCCATCTATCCTACACTATTTCATTCTCATCCATATGCTTATCTAATGACCATTTAAATGCCCTTAAAGTTGGCGAGTCTACTACTGTTGTCGGCAGTGCGTTCCACGCCTCTACTACTCTGAGTGAAGAAACTATCACCTTTTAATTTAAATCTATGTCCTCTCGTGCTCTCACCGTCCACCCTATCTAACGCTCTGACTATCTTACACGTCTCAATTAAGTCACCTCTTGTCCTTCTTCTCTCTAATGAAAACAGCCTCAAGTCTCTCGGCCTAAGACCTTCCCTCCTACCAGGCAACATCCCAGTAAATCTCCTCTGAACCCTTTCCAAACCTTCCCAAAATGCGGTGACCAGAATCGTATGCAAAACTCCAAATGTGGTTGCACCAGAGTTTTGTGCAGCTGCAGCATGACCTCATGGTTCCAGAACTCAATCCCTCTACCAAGAAAAGCTAGCACACTGTATGCCTTCCTAATAACCCTATCAACCTGGATAGCAACTTTCAGGGATCTATGCTTCTGGACACCAAGATCTCTCTGCTCATCTACACGATTAAGAATCTTACCATTAGCCCAGTACTCTGCATTCCGATTACTCCTTCCAAAGTTGCTCCTCACACTTTTCCACATTAAACTCCATTTGCCATCTCTCAGCTCTGCCACTTATCTATGTCTCTCCAAACCCTACAACATCCTTCATCACTATTCACAACTCTACCAACCCTTCGTGTCATCCACAAATTTACTTCTATGCCCTCATCCAGGTCATTTATAAAAATGACAAACAACAGTGGACCCAAAACAGATCCTGTGGTACCCCACTAGTCACTGAACTTCAGGATGAATATTTCCCATCAACCACCACCCCCTGTCTTCTTATAGCTAGCCAATTTCTGATCCAAACCGCTAAATCACCATCAATCACATGCCTCAGTATCTTGTGCAATGACCTACTGTGGGGAACCTTATCAAACACCTTACTGAAATCCATATACACCGCAACAACTGCTTTACCCTCATCCACCTGTTTGGTCACCTTCTCAAGGAATTCAATCAGGTTTGTGAGGCACAACCTACCCTTCACAAAACCATGTTGACTACCCCTAATCAACTTATAACCCTTTCCAATACTTTACACACAACCAAAGTAAGGCCTGGTCTATAATTTCCAGGATTGTCTAGACTCCCCTTCTTGAACAAGGGGGCAACATTTGCTATCTCCCAGCACTATTCCTGTAGACAATGATGACAAAGTTAAAAGCCAAAGACTCAGCAATCGCTTACTTCCCAGAGAATCCTGGGATAAGTCCCGTCTGGTCAGGGCACTTACCTATTTTACATTTTCCAGAATTGCTAACACCTCCTCCTTATGCACTTCAGTCCCATCTAGTCGAGTTGCCTGTATCTCAGAATTCCCCTCGAGCACATTGTATTTTTCTAGCGTGAATTCTGACGAAAAGTATTCATTTCGCACTTTCCCTATCTCCTCTGACTCCACACACAACTTCCCATTACTGCACTTGATTGGCCCTAATCTTAATCTAATCTAATCATTCTTTTATTCCTGATATACCTATAGAAAGCCTGAGGATTTTCCTTCATCCCATCCGCCAACAACTTCTCATGTACCCTCCTGGCTCTTCTTAACTCTCGCTTTAGGTCTTTCCTAGCTAACTTGTAACTCTTAAGTGCCCTAACTGAGCCTTCACATCTCAGCCTAACAGAAGCCTTATTCTTCTTGACAAGAGGCAGTAGAATGATTCTCCTCATTATAACTTAAATTGCAATTTTGAGAAACCGTATTTTAGGCTCTCGACTGAGCAGCTTTTTGTTCATCAAGTTTCGTTTTGACTATGGCCTCAGCTGGAAATAGCACTCATGGTAATTTGTTACTACAGTGGGGAAGTCCTCGGAGATTGGGTTGATGATTGTCAACCTGGAGTTGGTATATTGCTGTAGCTGCTGATGGTGACTTTTTTTTTAAAAAAAAGAACCGGTTCGTGCTAGGATTGGAATTTGCTGAAATAAAAACAGAAAATGCTGGAGAAACTCAGCACATCTGGAAGGACCTGTGGAGAGAAAAACAGAAACGATTCAAATCTAATAATGCTTCTTCAGAACTGAACGAGTCACATGGGACTCAAAATGTTAACTCTGTTTCTCTCTCCACACATATTAGGAGAAAGTGAGGACCGCAGATGAGAGCCAAAAAAAGTGTGGTGCTGGAAAAGCACAGGTCAGGCAACATCCAAGGAGCAGAAGGGCTTATGCCTGAAACATCGACTTTCCCTCTCCTCGAATGCTGTCTGACCTGTTGTGTTTTGCCAGTGCCACACTTTGACTCTCCACACGTCGCCAGGCTTTTGTTATCAGATTTCTAGCATCTGCAGTATTTTGCTTTGCTGTTGGCAACAGGATTGCTGGCATTCAGATTGACAGAGATGCTTTGGAGGATCTTGCTAAAGGTAGCACTTGTGTTATTTCTACAGCTTTTGAGGTCCCTGTTGTAGGTTGAATAGAATGAATGAATTGAACCCCTCCAGTGTGGAAACATGCCATTCGGCCCAACAAGTCGATATGGACCCTCCGAAGGGTAACCCACATGAACTCATTCCCCTACCCCCTTGCTCGACGTTTACCCCAAACAATGCATCTAACCTACACATCCCTGAACACGACAGGCACTTTAGCAAGGCCAATCCATCTAACCCGCACATCTTTGGATTGAGAGGGGAAACTTACAGAGGAAACCCACAAGGACACGAGGAGAATGTGCAAACTCCACACAGACAGTCGCCCGAGGCTGGAATTGAACCGATGTCCCTGGCACTATAAGACAGCAGTGCTAACCACTGGATTTGGAGGATCTTGCTGAAGGTAGCACCGTTTTCAAAAAGTACACGAATGTTGTGGCCACAGCTGCGCAGAAAACCATGAGATTTACAAGGCAGACAGTTTCACAGCATCCACAGAAGCCCAACATGGAGCTGCTAATCATATAAAAACAGGTCTGTTGGGGAGGACATGTTGCCTGTCAGCCTCACATCAGAGGTCTGAAGCATCTTCAAATCTGAGAGACTGTGGTCTCCCAGGAGAATCTCAAAACATCTCAAACAAGACCAAGCATCCTCGCCAACTCATGGAGAACCAGTCCCATGACTGATGAAAGCAGAGAAGGTTCATTAAGAGGATACATTGATTGGTTTACTGGGTCCAAGCGTGAACACATCAACCTACAGACAGCTCACGAAGGGGCACCAGCAAGGAGCACCCACCCCACATGTGGCAGTATCCGCAGCTCACACATTGAGCTTATGCACCCTCTCAGAAGCCATTGAACCCCAGGGTGGAAGCAAGTCGCCTGCAGTTGTCAGGAGCTGTCTCAGAAGGAGACGTTGATGAGCGTTACCCATTTGGACAGTGCCCAAGATACGCTGCAAAACAATGTCCTCTGAAGATAAATAGCTTCGCGGGATGTACAGAAATAAATAAATAAAGTCTCTCTCGCTTTCTTGCTGATCCAGGGTAAAAACAATGACTGCAGATGCTGGAAACCAGATTCTGGATTAGTGGTGCTGGAAAAGCACAGCAGTTTAGGCAGCATCCGAGGAGCAGTAAAACCGACGTTTCGGGCAAAAGCCCTTCATCAGGAATACAGGCAGAGAGCCTGAAGGGTGGAGAGATCCAGATTCTTGCTGATCCAGCACAGTACAGAAGCATCCTCCACACTGCATTCTCTCTTCTTGACGCTTCTGTTGGGTAGATGCCATTGGTAGGTTCCGCTTAGTTTGGCAACGTCTTCTATATAATTCGCACGATCCACTTCCTCTCCTCAGTAGAGGGAAGCAGTTCGCTTCAAACTGAAAGCGGAGGTAGTGGCAGCGTGGTAGTACACCGCTCAGTGAGTGCGAGATCTTGGGGAAGGACTTCACCAGAGTAAGTAACCACAGCTTCATTGCATTGTGTGCCAAATGTTTGCACTGAGCCTGGTGGCTCTCTGTCCCTGCTTCTCCATGCGGCAAGTCCTCGGTCTTCAGCTCTCGGAGGGCACACCGTGTGTTTCTTCTCTTCAGCTTTCAACGGCATGTCTGGTGTCAGGTCGGTTTCGATCTTTCCTACTCCCTCCTCAACCAATTTTTTTTTTTGCCTTTTCCCTAAAACAAATGTCAAGGCACTGTTAGTACAGTGCACACAAGTCAGGCGCCAAACAGTGAGGACGCACAACAACACATTTATGTTCATGTAACCATTTGTTGTCTTACTCGGAAATAAACATCACTTATTTTGTTGTCATTACTTCGACTTTCTGCTGCATGCTAAAATACCATTGCCAGTCTCCGGAGTAATTTTGATGCAGATAGTTCGAGTTTCAGAATGGCTCCGTTTGGGGAGCCATGTGAATAGGCAGCACTGTGTTCCAGTGCACCATTGAGCTCTCAGCTATTCGGACATCCCAAATAACAAACCATTTTTAATCTGTCCCATGACCTTGCATCCTGGATAAACTTGAGCTCAGTCAACACCTTGCTGCCTGTCACCTAACATCTGCCAAGTTCCATTTTGTGCTTGTGAACCCACACCCAGATGAACCCCGCTTCAAATTTTAAAATTCTCAACTTTGCATTCAATTATTTCAATAACCACGTCTGTCCCTCTCTGTCTTTGCAACCTCCCCCAGCCCAGAACCTCGGAGAGCTTTGCACACTTTTGATTCTGCCCTCTTGTAAGTTCACAATCTTAACTGCTGGTTTTTGTCTGCTGCCTCTCCCTCCTCCTTGAATCTTTAAAACTTGGTCACCTTCAGGCAATTTTATACATATAAGGCACTAAGTAATTTTTTCATGGCTGTTATGAATATTAAATGAAAACTTTCATTGGATAAACAATCTGAGGGTACTTTTTAAAAGATTAAATGTTTAAGCAAGACTCACCTGATTCAAAAGAGGGCTGACCTTACAGAGGTTTATAAAATAATGAGGGGAAAATGAGGAGTGCAGGTGCTGGGGATCAGAGCTGAAAAATGTGTTGCTGGAAAAGCACAGCAGGTCAGGCAGCATCCAAGGATGCTGCGCTTTTCCAGAAAATCATGAGGGGCATGAATAGGATAAACAGACAAGGTCTTTTCCCTGGGATGGGGAGAGTCTAAAACTAGAGGACATAGGTTGAAGATGAGAGGAAAGATTTAAAAGGGATCTAAGGGGCAACTTTTTCACACAGAGGGTGGTGTGTGTATGGAGTGAGTTGCCAGAGGAAGTGGTGGAGGTTAGTACAGTTGCAACATTTAAAAGGCATCTGGATGGGTATATGAATAGGAAGGGCTTGGAGGAACATGGGTGAAATGCTGGCAAGTGGTACTAGATTTATTCAGGATATCTGGATCGGCATGGACGAGTTGGACTGAAAGGTCTGTTTCTGTGCTATATATCTCTCTGACTCTATAAATTCACTCATGGGTATCCTGTTTGGTTCATGTTTTAAACATTACGAACTTGAAATTGCTTCACAACAAACCAAACCAGAGATCTATCATCCTCCATCAGTATTGTCCCTTTAACATGTCATTAACTTGCATTTAATATTTCAAAACAAATTCCAAAAATGCTTTGTGGAAGCCTAAGAAAAAAGCGTCCTGAGTTGAGATTGATCAGGATGAGTAACTGAAACCTCTGCTGCTCCTTGGATGCTGCCTGAACTGCTGTGCTCTTCCAGCACCATTAATCCAGAATCTGGTTTCCAGCATCGGCAGTCATTGTTTTTACCTCAAAAAAAAAGAATTGAGTTTTGTGCAGATTGTTAATGTAGGGGGGAGGTGCAAAGACAAAAAGGCATTAAGTTGGGAATTCCAGGGAGTGAGAGTTAATGTGGCTGAAGGTAAGGTCACCAGGTCAAGCATAGGAAGACTATCAGCAAATAGGCAGGGATTGGAGAAATAAGGAGTTCAGCAATGAAGGTTTTTTTTGGGCTGTTTATGGTGACACACACTGGGAACAATGATAGAACAATAGTACTCATATCAGACCGAGAATTATTTTATTGAGGTGTGCGATGAGGGGAGTCAGTGTATGTCTGTAACAATGAATATAAATGGTGAACTGGTGTGAAATAGGATATGGGCTGCAGAATTCGGATACACTTTGTTTTACACGCTTCAATATTGATAAACCTATCAGAGAGAGAAGTCAAGAACATATTTGAGGAATCTGGAGTTGAAGAAACACTTTGATGAAGGTTTCAGAAAGGCTAAAAAGTAGAGATTGTAGCTGCTAGTATTTCAGAGGGAGTTAGCAACTGAGAGTATTTAAATCAAGAGTTTCCGCTTCAAGGATAGCTCCAGTGCTGTAAGTGCAGTGATTCAGCCTGAAACACTCACCAGGTAATTGATGGTGGGGCTGGAGGTTATGCCAGGGGTTTCAGTCCTCACTTTGTTTACTGCAGGAAACTATTACTCATTCAAAACTGGATATCAGTCAAGCAGTTTGACAGAGACGAACGTGGAAGGAGGAGTTCAGTGGTGGAATGGAGAACAAGTCGGGTTTCACTACAGACATGTTCAAGCTGGTTCTCTGTATATTGGTGACATTACCCAAAGACAAAGTGTAGAAGAGAGAGAAAGGAATGAGTGGGGTCAAGGATGTATCCTTATGATACTCAGGAGATGATAACAATTACTCCTCTTTCCATCATTGTATCAATGTTTTGTTCTGTTGGATACTGGCCAGAAGACTAGATAATTTGTTTTCCCTCGGAAAAGTGCTGGATGATTTATTTTGTTCACTTTAGCGGGCGGATATGGCCTTAATTTAATAGGAAAATGGCTTTTCCATCAAAGCAGCATTCAATCAGCGCTGTGCTAGAGCATTTGTCCAGATTAGCATTCAAGTCGTCAAATGGAGCTGAAATCCCAAAAACTTTGGCTTCAAGGACACAAATGTGATCATATGAACCAGGATGACCACTAAAGCTAAAAAAAAAACTGTATTGAAGTTAATATCAGAAACCATTTTAACTTGTTTGATAATTTTCAGGATGTGATCGGGCTTATAACACATTAATACCACAGAAGATGACAGTTTATGGGGATAAGTTGCAACAGCAACAATTGAAGCTCTGAAAGTAAATGAACAAAGGCCTCCCCAACAAAGACCGCCCCCCACCCCCCCCCCCCCCTGCCCGCCTGCTGCAGTGGTTAGAGATAAAAAGGATGTGACGGGATAAGTTGGTTAAAAATTGGCACTTGGACCAAATGTCAGTTGATGTTAAACTAAGCAAGAAAGTTTAGGAATTTGTATGTTTACTTTGCCCAGCAGGAAATGTGTTTGTTAGGCTTTGGAATACCTTTTGGTTTTTATAATTTATTGTAAATTTTCAATTTTTTCAAAAAAAAAACCTTATTCTTTTCGCAAGAAAACAAATGACTTTCATGTGACGGGCAAGCAAGTTTCTCAGTTTAGGGATCTGGATGAAAGTACTCAAGCCATTGTTGCTCAATTTGCAGATGACACAAAGATAGATGGAGGGACAGGTTGCACTGAGGAGTCTGCAGAAGGATTTGCACATGCGAGGCAAGTGGGCAAAAAAGTGGCACATAGAATACAATGTGGGAAAGTGTGAGGTCATGCACTTTAGTAGGAAGAAAAGAAACATGAATTATTTTCTAATTCTGGAAATCTGAAGCATAGAGGGCCTTGAGAATCCTAGCTTCAGACTCTTAAGGTTAACATGGTGGTTCAGTTGGTAGTAAGGAAGTCAAATACAATATTAGCATTTATTTCAAGAGGGCTGTAATACAACAGCAGTATGTGCTGCTGAGGCTGTAGAAGGCTCAGGCCAGACTGCATTTGGAATATTGTGAACAGTCCACGTATCTAACGAAAAATGTGCTGGCTTTGGAAGGGGTAATAGGAGGTCTTCAAGAATGATGCCATGGATGTAGAGCTTGTAATATGATGAATGGTCGCGGGCTCTGGCTGTATACTCGATTAAGTTGAGGAGGAGGAGGGGTTATCTGACTGAAACTTGCAGAATACGGAGAGGCCTGGATCGTGTGGATGTGGAGAAGTTACTTTGATTGATCGGAGAGACTTGGACCAGAGGGCACAACCTTAGAGTGAACGGCCAACCCTTTAGAACTGAGAGGAGGAGAAATATCAACAGTCAGAGGGTAGTTAATCTGTAGAACTCATTGTTTCAGCTTCTGTGACATAGAATGTATTTCATAATGTAATATCTTTTGGTATTGACTGGTAAGGGGGTCAATGGAAACAGGGAGAAGGCAGGAGAAAGTGATAGAGAAAGATTTCAGGCATGATCAAATGATGGACTGAATGGCAAACGTCTGCTCTATCTTATGATCCTACAAGATGACTAATCAATGGAATCAATTTGAGGTGATTTGCAGAAGTGATCACACCTTTACTTCTCAGGATGTGTCTAAGTATTTCACAGTTAATGAAATTCTTCTGAATTGCAAGAACACAGAAACCAAATTTAGAAACAGCAAGGTTGCACAGTGCACAGTTCAAAGGCTCATTATAGGCTCTTACAAGAAGTGCGAAGGACCGTGTTTTCGCAACTCTGCAACAGTTAGCTGAGCCCTCAGATTAACCTCATTCCATTTGAAAGAGAACACCCCCAAGAAGTTGGTACTGCCTTGGTATAGCAATGAATTACCCAGATTATGTCATCACGTCTGAGGAGTTTAAACTCTCAGCTTTCTGCTACCAATAAGCCAAACTAACAACTACTGATAACTTGAATTCTGTGTCAGCTTGGCAGTGATTTGCTTATTTTATGATTGAGGTTAGCTGGTTTTTAACATTTATTGCTGAAAATTGTGAGGAAACAAATTAATTTTTTTAAATTTTGTATGAAATGTACAAGCTTGGAATTTGAGTAGAGTGTGTCGTGCTGGAAAAGCACAAGTCAGGCAGCATCTGAGGAGCACAAAAATCGACGTTTCGGGCATACGAAATGTCGACTCTCCTGCTCCTTGGATGCTGCCTGACCTGCTGTGCTTTTCTAGCATCACACTAGTCTGATCTCCAGCATCTGCAGTCTTCACTTTCTCCAAGCTTGGAATTTCTGCTAAAAAGGAAATATTTCCATTTGCGCTACTATATTTCATAATCCTTCCTTTTGCTGATGAAAAGTAAGGCGAATCATGCTGCGATTTACAATCTTATTTATTGCCATGGCTGGTTTCATTCTAAATGTGGTGAACAATTAGGGACAGACTAAGACCATGAAGATATTGATTAAAAGCAAAGAGAACGTGGCTGGAGATTAACAGAGAGGACATAAGATGAACATGTATTTAAAAAGCTCCTCTCAATCCTTTCTGAAGCGTTTTTTGCTGTTGTGAAGTGCAGGCACTGTTGCATACAAAATAGCCAATTCATACACAGCAAAGGTCACTGGGAGGAGTTTTAGATTGCTTGAGCAAAGAGGCGAAAGAGATACGAGGGACGACAGAGCATCCTTTGGTATGATTAACCTATACTTGATTCCAAATCAGATACCTGGGTGAAATAAAGGTTTCCTTGATTCATAGCAAGGAAGTGGACAAACACTCAATGAAGCAATTCTTTTTCTAATTGATATTTTCTTTACAACACCATTGCTTTCAGCAATGGTTGGGTTTTCTGTTGGGTTCCTGTAAGAACATGAACAAATGCAAAAATGTGTGTTCAATGACATGGGACTTGAGGGATTTTTATCCGGTTCCTTAGATGTAGATATTGGTAAGCTTGTCAGGCCTTTCAAAGTCAATTCACAGATTCTTTTCCCAAAGAAAGATCTGCCAAACTGGGATCCCTCAACTCCATCAACATGAGAATCTTATTAGACCATCAGTGCACACCCCTTCCTCAGCACCTATTCTTAGATGGACTTGAGCCTGGAGTCTAGATTGACACATCAGTGTCATACACAGGGAGTACGGGATTCTTGGGTGTACTCTGCTTTGAATGAAATGTTCTCCTGATGTCAAGCTTGCTCCCTCGTGGATGTAAGACGTGCAACTCAGAACAAAAAAAAGAGGGATAGGCCATTCAGGCATGGCCTTTCCATTAGATCATGGCTGACCTATATCTTAAGTACATTTGCCTGTTTGATTTCATAGCCCTTCAGACTCTTGCCTGATCATATTTGAAGGCAAAAAAAAAGGGATTTTTAAAATATCTGCACAGAGGCCATCGCCAGGTCACCCTTTATTTACTTGTACACTGACTATGGCCAACCAGCTCGGAGTCAGTCCCTAAACTGAGATTCTATTTTCCTGCTTTTTTTTATTTTATTAAACATTACAGTTTAGAAAACAATTAAAATTAACAGCTGAATACAGAGAAACAGCAAAATACAAAAGGGAGAGGAGCAGGAAAGCCAGGCCCCAAACTCCCAGGTTCAACCAGTTTTCAGAGAAATGAGAACAAACCTCAAATCCCACTTGGTCATCACAAAACAGGAACAAATACATGCAAGGCAGTCCAATTCACAAAAAAAGTTGTGTAGAATACAAACCCCACCCATCCCTCCCACCTTCCAGCCACTCTAAAGGCAGCCCACCACTACACCTCTTCTGGCTCCATTACCATAAACAGTTCTATTCAAAATGCATAGGCCAAGAACAGAGTAAAAACAATGACTGCAGATGCTAGAAACCAGATTCTGCATTAGTGGTGCTGGAAAAGCACAGCAGTTCAGGCAGCATCTGAAGAGCAGTAAAATCTGCTCCTCGGATGCTGCCTGAATTGCTGTGCTTTTCCAGCACCACTAATGCAGAAATAGGCCAAGAACAGAGTCCACTCCAGTATGCAGAATGCATTGACAGAGATAGAGTCCACATCTGAAAGCAGCAGATATGCACCTCATAGCACATATACAGGTGTTCAATCTCTGTAGAGGTCTGGCTTATGCACAGAGAACCAGGCCCACTCACAGGAACACAGTACATTGTGAACGTACAGTTAACTCACAGATGATGTTTTGTCCACTCCTTAAGGGAGAATCCACTCCCAAACTCCAGGATGCAGCAATTGCTCACCTCCCAGCACGTACACAGGTGTTTAGTCTTTACAGAGGCCTAATCCACTGACAAAAACCAGGCCTACCCACAGGAACAACTCATCTGGAAAGATGGATTTTCTCACAAGGGCTCAGTCCAAACACCAAATAAAATAAAAGCACATACAAAAAAAAACAGACTGCAAGGGTTAAATCCTACTACAAAAACCAACATTGACCTTATCTTGAAGTGAAAAAGAAAAGAACAACACACAGGCTGTAACCAGCTAGTGAAACAACAGCCCCCTAATGAGAACTGAATTACACCTGAAACACATTGACTGTGTAAATCAGGTAATTTTAAAATCAGTCCTCAGTAAAAAAGATACCAGTTAACAAACTGGCTACATAATTCAGCCAGATCAGGAATTGGATTGTCCCCCCCAAAAAAAGCAGAAACCAACAGCAGCAGTAACACATTGACTGTGGCCCAGCCAGTAGAGAGTCAGTCGCCTAAACTGAGGGGACAGGTTATTTTTCCCCTCCCCCACTAGCAGCAGTAGTGCTTACATTTTCCCCAGCGTGTGTGTGAGAGAGAAAGAGAATCGAAACCTTTATTCAGTTTCCACCACCATCCAAGTGGCCAGTGACACGCAGTGCCCTTCTCAAAGGGCAATGCTGCATGATCACAAATGTGAAAGGGGAGGGCAGGGACTAAATCAAACTACAGTTGGAGGGGGAAATAAAACGCTCCACTCCATGAAAACCAAGGATGTTGGTAATCGCCTGGTTATTTTTTTGTCAAACTCTACAAAATATAGTTAACAGTAAACAGAAAGCGGCCATTCACAGAAACAAACACTTATATACAGGGGAAAGGGCAGTAAGGCCAAACCCCAAACCCCACCGTTCAACCAGTTTTTAAGGAGATGAGGTCAAACCTCAAATCCCACTTCCTTTCATCACAAAGATAACAGTAACAAACATAGACAAGACAGTGCAATCAAATCACAAACTATGCATTGAACACAGACCTAATATAGCTATAAAAAAGACACCTGATACCCATCCGCATCACATACTGATCAGCCTCCCTATATACTGACTGACCTGCCCTGTATCAGCTTTCCTGCGAGGAGGCTATCAGCTGCCTGGCCCCACCCACCCCATGTACTGACAGGCCCCTCCCAGCACATTTTCCTCCAGGCTGGTCATCGACCTTCCAGCCTGTGTACTGCCTGCCCCTCCTTTGACCAGTTTTCCTATGAGCATGCTGTTGGCTGCCTAGCCCCCCGCTTTGCTACAAATACCCTGTGTGCTAAACAGACCCCTTCCACCCTGCTTTCCCCCAGGCCAGTCATTGACCCTCCAGTTCCCAGCCACCCCAGGTACTGACTTGTCCACTCTGGCCCACATTCAAACACAATTACAAAACCCACATACAGTAACAGAATTCACAAAATCTCAATACAGTTTCCAGTACAAAGGCGGAGTCCATGCCCAAAAAACAGTGCATAGAATACACACACCCAGCAAGCCACCCATCCCACCCACTCTAAGGCAACACCCCTTCCGGCTCTCAGTCTGCCCTGACACACCTTCTGGCCACCTCTAGGACATCCCGCTCTGGTACCTGCCTGGGGTGACAGCGCTGAGGAAGGCCTACCCTTCTGGCTCTCAGTCTGCTCCTCTGTACCGTTTGACTCTCGCCCACCCGGACGCGCCATCCGGCCTGTGGACTACCCGAGCACATGTTCCGGCCACCACTTGGACAGCCTGTGCCCTTCCCCAGGGACGACAGCGTGCAAAGCAGCCCACAAGCCTTCCGGATCTCAGTCTGTGCCTATGCACCTTCTGGCTCTCGGCCGTTCTGACATACCTTCTGACCACCTCTAGGGCAGCCCGTCCCAATTACCCCTTCTTGGGATGACAGCGCTTAGAATGGCCTAACCACCTTCCGGCTCTCGGCGCAACTGGCATCGGGGTCGCCTACCCACCCTCCGGTTTTCGGGACAACCTACTAACCTTCAGATTCACAGGACAGCTTCCTCACCCTCCGGCCATCATGACAACCTATGAGCCTCCTAGCTCACAGAGAGGCCTGCTAGACGCAGGGATGCAAGGCCATGCAGGTGATAACCCTGACAAACAAGAAGACAAGGTCAATTATCAACAAACAGAGACCCTTCTAGTACACAGAGTCCAATACCATAAAGAGTTCTCTTCTAAATGTAGAGTCCATTCCCACAACAGAGTTCACTCCAGTATACAAGGTGCATTATCAGAAATAGAGTCCACTCCAAACTGCAGAGTCCATTGCCAAAAACAGAATCCACAACTGAGGGCAGAGTCAACTCTTAAAGGCAGCAAATGCACATCCTACAGCACACACTGTTTTTGCCTCCAAAACCACAAATATCTGATGAAGAACAGAGAGACTCCCAAAAAAGGAAGGCAAGTGGCAGTTGGAACTGAACACGATGAGGTGATCTATTTTGGCAGAAGGGGTAGGAAGGCAATGTTATAAAGAGTTTGCAGACACAGAGAGATCTGGGGACGTATTGATTTCTGAAGGTGGTCAAATATATTGAGAGAGTTGTGAGCAAAGTACATCTTGGGCAATGTAAACAAACATAAGAACAAGGAGAAGGTGGAGACTATCCATCCTCCCGAGTCTGTTCCGCCATTTGATATGATCATGGCTAATCTCATCTCAGCCTCCCTCTTTGGTCTTTATAACCCTTCAACCCATTGCTAATTAAAAATCTATCAGTCTCCTCATTCACTTTACTCAATGTCCAAGCATCCATCGCACACTTGGATAGTAAATTCCACAGCTTCACACCTCTTTGAGAGAATCAATTTCTCTTCATTTCTGTTTTAAACCTGGTATTCCTGATCCTAAATCTATGGGATTGCCCCACATTTGGAAACAGCATTCCAACATCCTCTTGAGCATCATATATACCTCAATTGGGTCTCCTCTCGTTCTGCTAAATTCCAGGCAGCTTCGGCCTAAATTGCTTAATCTCTCTTCAAAAGACAATTAGAATCAACCACGTCAACTGCCTCTGAACTGTTTCCAATACAACTACATCCCTCCTCAAGTAAAGGGAGCAAAATTGTACTCAGTACTCCAGGTGCAATCTAACGAATGCATTATACAGTTGCAGCAATACTATCCAACTTTTATACTTTATAAATTTATCAATAAATGCCAAAATTCCATTTGCCTTCCTCCTTACCTGCAGAATAGATTTCTGTGATACATACATGAGAACACCCAGATTCCTCTGCACCAATACACTCTGATGTTTCTCTCCATTTAATAAGAAGTTGTCTTTCTATATCTCTGAACCAAATTGGTAACCTTACACTTAACCATATTGAACTTTATTTGCCAAATTTTGGTCCATTCACTGAACCCATCCATTGCTATTTTTAAATTTCCTATTTCTTAATTGTAACTTGCTACCCTACCTATTGTTGTGCCATCTGCAAATTTGGCTGTAG
Source organism: Chiloscyllium plagiosum (assembly GCF_004010195.1). Taxonomy (NCBI): domain Eukaryota; kingdom Metazoa; phylum Chordata; class Chondrichthyes; order Orectolobiformes; family Hemiscylliidae; genus Chiloscyllium; species Chiloscyllium plagiosum. The sequence goes on along the minus strand of NC_057716.1, from coordinate 21,438,432 downwards.
TACTTTCTATTCCCACGTTTAAGTCATTCATACAGATTGTAAATAGTTGGGGGCTGAGAATTGAAGACAGTGACACCCAACTAGTTACATCTTGCTAGTAACAAAAAATACCCATTATCCCTACTCTTTGTTTCTACATTGGTTAGCCAATCCTCTATCCAAGATCACAAGACCATAAAAATTAGGAACTGGAGTAGGCCCTTGGAACCCTCAAGCCTGTTCCATCACTCAGTAGGATCATGGCTGCTCTGACATTCCTCATGTCCGCTTTCTTACATTTCCCATAACCCTTGATTCCGACCAATCAAACTATTTATCTATTAGATTAGATTACTTACAGTGTGGAAACAGGCCCTTCGGCCACACCGACCCGCCGAAGCGCAACCCACCCATACCCCTACCTTTACCCCTTTAACCTAACACTACGGGCAATTTAGCATGGCCAATTCACCTGACCCGCACATCTTTGGACTGTGGGAGGAAACCGGAGCACCCGGAGGAAACCCACGCAGACACGGGGAGAATGTGCAAACTCCACACAGTCAGTCGCCTGAGTCGGGAATTGAACCCGGGTCTACAGGCGCTGTGAGGCAGCAGTGCTAACCACTGGGCCACCGTGCCGCCCATCTATCTTAGCTTTAAATATACATAAAGACTTTGCTCCCACTGCTCACTTGACAAAAAGTTCCAAAGATTCGTAATGCTCTGAGAGAAGAAATTCCTCCTCATCTCAGTCTTAAAGAGGCACCCCTTTGGTCTGAAATTCTGCATTCTGATCCTCTCTCCCATGAGGAGAAACATTCCCTCAGTAATTATCCTGTCAAATATTTTGGTTTCAAGTGTGTCACCTCTCATTCTTCGAAGCTCCAGTGGGTAGAATTCAAATCTGTTTAGCCTTTGCCCATACTGGGGAATCGTCCTCATGAACTTTCTCTGAATTGTCTCCAATTAAATGATATATTTCATTAAATAAGGGAACCAAATTCCAGATATAGTCCCACTAGCACCTTGTACAGTTTCAGGAAGACTTCTGTACTCTTATACTCCAATGCCCATGAAATAAAGGCCAACATTTATTATTTTTCCTAATTAATTACTGCATATGTGTGCTACCTTCCTGTGTTCGGTGCTTATTACCCCTAACCCCATGTGATTATAAGTTATGTATTTCTTTTGTGAGGTTCCTTATCAAATGCTTTCTGGAAGCTGACATGTACTATACCTGCAAAATTCCCAATATCGATATTTTTTGTTACATCTTCAAAGGGCTTAGCAAATTAATCAAAAATGGTTTATCCTTCATAAAACTATGTTGACTCTGATGGATTGTATTTTGACTTATCAAATGCACTTTATGACTTTCTTAATACTGGATTTGAATAATTTCTCAATGTCACATGTTAAACTAACTGGTTTGTCGTTTCCTACTTTTTGCCATCCTCTCTTTTTGATTACATGTGTCATATTAGCATTTGTCCAAACCACCAGAATTTATCCCACATCCAAGGAATTGTTATTATAACCAATGGATCCACTGTCTCGACTGCCACTTCCTTTGAGACCCTAAGATGTAGACCGTCAGTCGCTGGAGACGTGTCGACCTTCAGTCCCAATAGTTTGTTCAGTATTTTTTTTCCTCGGGATAATGATTTTTCTAAGTTCCTCCCTTTCTATAACTCCTGCTATTGGGATGGTACTCATATCCGCCACTTTAAAAATGAAGCAAAATATTGATTTCGTGGTTCTGATATTTCTGTGTTTTCCACCACTTACTCCCTAGTCTCATCTTCAAGGGGCCAACATTCACTTTAGCTATTTTCTTCCTTTTATATTCTTACGGAAGCTTTTGCTATCCGTGTTTTATATTTTAAGTGAGTTTTCTCTCATAATTTACTGTTGCTCTTTTTATGGTTTCTCTAGTAATCTTTTGTTGATCTTTGAAAGTTTCCCAAACTTCCAGCCTGCCACTTGCCTTTGCAATATGATATGCCTTAGTTTTTATCTTTGAATCATCTTTAACTTCCTTGCTTAGCCATGGATGTTTCTCCCCTTTTCCAATCTTTCTTCCTTTCTGGAATATACTTTAGTTGGGAACAATTGAGTACATCCTTAAATATCTGTCACTATGCATCAGTAATCCTACCTTTTAGTTTTCTTGCCCGGTCCACTATGGCCAGATCTGTCCTCATGCCTATGTAATTCCCTTTGTTTAACTCCAGAGTGCTAGTGTGGGACTCCAATTCATCACTAACCAACCAATCCCATCCCATTATACAGTACCAAATTCAGAATAGCCTGCTGTCTGGTTGATTCCAAAACACATTGCTCCAAGAAACAATCTCCAATACATTCAATGGACCTTGAGGCTACCTTTGCCAATTTGATTTCTGAAATCTATATGCATATTTGAATCACCCATAATTATTGCTGTACCTTTTCTTACAAGCCCCCAGTACTTCCTGTTTATACTGTGCACCAAGCAGGGCTACTGTTTGGGGACCTATAGATTACACTGACCAGAGACTGCTTTCTCTTGTTATTTCTTATTTCCACCCAGACTGTCTTGATCTCCAGGGTTGTCATCATTTCTCACTACACCACAGATTTCTTTCATTACCAACAACCCACCTCCTTTTCCTTCCAACTGATACTTCCAAAACACTCAGTCCCCCTGTATATGTCATCAAATCATATCTAATTGTCTCTATTTGCACTGTGAACACATTAATCTTGTTCTGAATGCTTCATGCATTCAGATACATGGCCTTTAAATTTGGTCTTATTAGCCAATTTCCTTACTCTTGTACAAGTCATTGGGCCACTATGATGTTCACACATTCTGTCCTTCCTTTCCTTTTCTGGTAACATTCAGACTCATCACTAACTTGCACCCCCACCTTCTCCTTTAACTTTGATTGTTTAACTTTCCATGGACCCTCCCCCAGCTATGTAGTTTAAAGCCTGATCTACAGCCCTTGGTATGCAATTCACCAGGACTCTGGTCAAAGCATGAGTCAGGTGCGACCTCGCCCATTCGAAAAACTCCTTCCTTCCGCAGTATTGGTGCCAATGTCCCAAGAATTCAAACCCATTTCTCCCACACTAATTTTCAAGCCATGATTTGCCTCTGTGCCAACTAGCTCATGGCTGAGGTCGTAATCTGGAGATCATTACCTTTTCAGTTTGGCTTTTAATTTAGCCTCTAGCTCCTCATATTCCCTCAGCAGAACTTCTTTCCTCTTTCTACCTATATTGTTGTATCTACAACAACTAGCTCTTCTCCCTTCCATTCCAAGTTGGTCTGCAGCCCAGATGAGATATCCTGAACTTGGGTACCAATGGGCAACACAGTCTTCGGGACTCTCGATCCGGGCCACAGAGAATAGTGTCTATTCCCCCGACTATATTATTCCCATTTATAACCATTTTTCTATTTTCTCCCAGTGGCTCCCAGTACCATGGTACTATTTGCTAATCCTCCCTAAAGACTCTGCTCTTGTCCACACAGGGAGCCAAAATCTTGAATCTGTTGGATAAGGACTCTGGCTGAGACTCCTACAGTGCTAACTCCCTCTGCCTGCCTTGCTGGTAGTCACACCCTCCTGTCTCTGACGACTGGCCTAATTCGAGGTAGTTAATCTAAGGGTTGTGACTGCCACTGGAAACACAGTATCCAGGTAATTCGCCCCTTCCCCGGTGTGTCGCAGTGTTCAAAACTCAGCCTTTAGCTCATCAAATCTAGCTGAAGTTGCTCAACTCAATCAACACTTCTTGCAGATGTCCTCACTATGAACCACATCTCCATTTTAGTTACTTAGTTCTTAATTTGTTTTATAAAAGTTTCCTACCGGCCTTTCAGTTTATAATCTGTAAAATATTTCTCCTATTTACTTTCAATCTGAAAGTAATCTGTAATAGATAATCAAATTTGCAGCTATTACCAATCAATGATCTTATGGTTTTCCTGTGATTTTCTTTGTGTGCTGGGCTGCCCTGATCCTGGGCTTTAATTTATTATGTTGAAAGTACAAACTATGAAGCAAAAAAAAAGCATTCAGCATCTCTTCCCCTTTGCACTGAATTCCAGCAAGGCACTAAACTTCCAGTCATACAGACTCATTTTGGCTGAATGTCATTCTGGATGTGCCTTCTCCAATTGTTCGTGCAAAGTGTACTGAGAAGCAAAGTATTGGACTCAAGATAGGGAAGTTCATGTTGAAGTTATCTAAAGCTCTGGTGAGGCCACAATTGGAGAACTGTGCTAGTTCGGTTCACCACATTTCAGAACTATATAAAGGTTCTTGAGAACTCAGATCTGACTAACCAAAATGGTTCCAAGATGAAAGAACTTTGCTGCAAGGTCAGGTTGGAGAACCTAGGCTTGTTCTCCTTGGAGTAATGGGGGATGAAGAAAGACTTCATCACCATACGTTGAAATAACATTGGCAGTAACATCTGTTCTCATTTGCTGATGATGCAATGATCCTGGATGTGATTAGATTACCTATAGTGTGCAAACAGGCCCATCGGCCCAACAAGTCCACATTGACCCTCCGAAGAGTAACCCACCCAGACCCATTTCCCTCTGACTAAAGCACCTAACACTATGGGCAATTTAGCATGGCCAGTTCATCTGACCTGCACATCTTTGGACTGTGGGAGGATGCCAGAGCACCCGGAGGAAGCCCACGCAGACACGGGGAGAATGTGCAAACTCCACACAGACAGTCACCCGGGGCTAGAATCAAACCTGGGACCCTGGTGCTGTGAGGCAGCAGTGCTAACCACTGAGCCACCGTGGTAAAGTTTGAGGCAAAAGATGAAGGGGAGATGGGTGGAAGAACTGATTGGCTCAGCACTAATGTTTTGGAGTCCACAGCATAGAAAGAATGGAAGAGGACAGGACCAATGATTTTAACAGAAAATTGGAGACGCAATTTAGGGAAATCAACTTGCAATCTTAGACAGACTGAGTAAGAGATTGGGATTGTTTGCATTGTTCTATAAATCTGGCATGGGTTTGAGGAGCTGCATAATTCTATCATTCGCTGAATGTTGCTGCTTCTACATTCACCAGCTGTTCTTTGATATTGAATGGAAATGGTCACTTATGTATGAATCTCAGCTGGAAATGCGAGTATTTTATTATGCAGGATATCTTGCTGAATCTGATCCAGCATTTGTTTACTATTCACACACACGCAAGCTCTTCACCAGGTATTTCTGGGTCAAGTTATTTTTTTCCTCCTCCTCAGCCTTTTGGTGCTTAGCCCAATTGTAGCACCCATACGTCTGTGCTAACTAAGTTGCCTTGGTCTGTATGCCTTTGTGCACAGAAAGGTACCCATGAAACTATGGAAGAAACGCTGATTGTAATAATTGCTTGTAACATATGAAACACATGACAATGTTAGTCACTGTGTTTTAGCTAGTCTTGCTTCTAGTAATTAAGTATGCAAGGTTACTTTGCAAGAGTACTTTTTTGAATGTCAAAATGACTCCATGAAATAGAGATAATGGCTCCTGCTAACAGGTGTTTACAAGTATGTACACATTTCATGTTTTCTAAACCAGAGTGGGAACAGAACCCAATTTTTCAAGAAGGTGCTTCTCCAGCACTAGTTCAGAGTAATCGTTTTACTTACCTTGTACCTACTGATAATAACTGCAAGATATCAACGTTGCTGAGACTGAGAAGATGTCATAGTGATGCATGAAGCAGACAAAGCTCATGATAACGTTTGTTTTCAATAGCTTGCTTTTCCTGGAACAGGTAACTACTCTGAAGCCAAAGCTTGAGTGGTGCCTCTCCAAATCAAGCATGGCTCACCAGGAATCTCTCCCACTCTTACTATCTACCATTGGTGCATTGCAAAGGCTTGGTAGCTGAAAAATCATCTCTTTGGCTGCATTATAAATGCACTTGCCATTGCCATTAGTGAGAGTAGAGTCTAGAGATTCTGGGTTGAAGATTACCTATTGTGCTACAAATCTTGATAATATTCATTAACAACTTGGATAATGGCATAAAAAGTCAAATATCCAAGTTTGCTGACAACACAAAATTGGGCAGCGTTGCAGACAATGTTGATGACAGTATAAGATTACAACAGGATACTGATAGATTAGATGAATGGGCGAAACTGTGGCAGATGAATGTAAGCAAGTGTAAGGTTATCCATTTCAGATCTAAAATGATAGATCAGGGTATTTTTGAGGAAGCACAAAGTTAAACACAGTGGATGGCCAACGAGGTTTGGGGTGCAGGTACAAAGTTCTTTAAAATGCCACAAACAGGTGCAGAAAATAATCAAGCAGGTGAATGGAATGCTGGCCTTCATATCCGAAAGGGCTGGAGCACAGGGATGCAGACATTATACCACAGTTATACAAACCCTAGATTGATCCCAGACTACTGTAAGCACATCTGAGCACCACACACGAGGAATGATGTTTTTGGCCCTGGTGGGAGTTCAACACAGGTTTACAGGGATACGCCTGGACATCATAGGTTAAGTTATGAGGAGTGGTGAGACAAATTGGGCCTTTATTCTCTAATTTAGAAGGTTAAGGAGTGATCTAATTGAGATCTTCAGGATATTAATACAGGAGGACAGGGTAAATAAAGATAAACTATTTCCGCTGGTTGAAGATGACAGAACCAGGGAACACAGTCGAAGAATTAGGGAGAGATTCAGGAGAGATGTTAAAAAGCACTTTTACACATGATGAATAGTGGATGTTTGAAACTCTCTTCCTCAAATGGTGGTGGATACTATTTCAATTCCAAAATTTAAGTCTGTCATTGACAATTTTTTATGAAGCAAGGGCATCAAGGCAGGCATTTGGAGTGAGGCCACAGATAAGCCATGACCTGACTGGATAGCAGAGTAGGCTTGAGGGATTGAATGGTCCACTCCTGGTCCTGTGTTCCTATGTACAAAACCTCCTCTTCACATCGTTTGGATTGATTTTAAAAAGGAAGCATAAATTCATATATATGTCAGGTTGTTACACTGCTGATCTCAGGCATATTCTTGAAAGGAAGTCCAACACAGAGATTTGGATCATCTAACCTACACTCTAATCTACTCTAATACGTTATGGTCTATCAATATGACCAACTGTGAGCTTAGCTAACAACTAAACTAAACTCTGACAAATCTGAGCCACATATTCGTAGCTTGGAACAGGTTGATGCCATTTTCTGAAAGAGGAAAGGAGATGGAAAATCAGTGCAACACTCAGGGAAATGTCTGAGAAAGTCATAAATTTGCCCTCTCCTGCTTTTCTTTTGATGAAATACCACTTTCTTTTTGGAAATAGGAGAATAACTCCCAGTGGATCTCATCTGCTCCATTTATTCGTCTTCTTTTCTTCATCTTCGTGCTTTATCTTCTACTCTCCAACACTCTTCAACTCTCCTGGTCTCCAGCAACAATTTCCAGCCTCCGGTGAGCAATGATTTCCGGCCTCCAGTGACAACTTCCAGCTTGGTGCAGCGGCCCCCCGGCGCGGTGTGGCGACCTATTGACCTGGTGTAGTGGCCTCCAGGTGTGGTATAGTGACCTGTTGACTTGGCGTAGTGGCCTCCCAGTGTGGTATAGTGACCTATCAACCTGGTGTAGTGGCCTCCCCGTGTGGTATAGTGACCTGTCGACCTAGCGTATTTGCCTCCCGGTGTGGTATAGCGACCTATCGACCAGGCGTAGTAGCCTCCCGGTGTGGTATAGTGACCTATTGACCTGGCGTAGTGGCCTCCTGGTGTGGTATAGTGACCTATTGGCCTGCCGTAATGGCCTCCCGGTGTGGTAGAGTGACCTATCAACCTGGCGTAGTGGCCTCCTGGTGTGGTATAGTGACCTATCGGCCTGGCGTAGTGGCCTCCCGGTGTGGTATAGTGACCTATTGACCTGGCATAGTGGCCTCCTGGTGTGGTATAGTGACCTATCGGCCTGGCGTAGTGGCCTCCCGGTGTGGTATAGTGACCTATTGACCTGGTGTATGGCCCTCCCGATGTGATATAGTGACCTGTCGGCCTGGCGTAGTGGCCTCCTATCGTGGCGTCCTTGGCCCAGCCTGGAAGTGATCTCCCAGTATCATGATCCTAAAGGTGAAGCTCGGCATGGTCTGAAGCCAGGGCTCAGTGAGGACTGGAAGCTAGGTGCCAGCTTGGTCTGTTGTTCTGAATGTATATTTCTGCAATGCTACTCTATGGTCAAAAATCTTGTAACAAAAGACGCTGTACTTAGGTGCCTAAATCGGTGCTGGAAGTAGCATATATAAACTTTCCATGATATTCATTGAGTAAAGGCTAATTCTGATTCTGATTCTAACAGAGAAAGGATATATATTGCATGACTGCTGATGTTCCCTTTCATATTGATGATTAAAGATGTCAGTTACTTTATTATTTAATTCTTTTGGAAATTTTGGCTTTTAGTACTGTTTTTTTTTTATTTTTTGTAATGGTTGCAAAAGTTACTTAAAGCATGCCAATTAGTCCAAAAGGGGATGAGCAAAATTAGGTTTTCAGCATTGTTACTCAATGCCTTATTATAGTCTTTTCTTTTATTCTGAGGCATTTAATTCTTTAACATTGACTTTCACACTTCGTTTTTTTCCCCTATTAAACATTTCTAGTATTCACTTCCTGACCTTTGTGCATCAAACCTGAATTCCTGAAATTGACCTTCCTGAAGTCAAACACTTCAGCCAAGAGTGTCCTGTACTTCTGAATAAAACTACCAATTCCAAGACTTAAGTTGTCACCCCTGAATCAAGAAAGCTCCCAAATGTACCTTCTTTTACACAGAAGAATTATTTTATAATGAAGGCTTCCTGCTGAAACCCCATACTCAGCAATTTAAAGACAATCTCCCATCCACTGATGAGCAGCTTACATTTTAAGAGTGGGGAATATCATTCTGGCTTATCTCTGTCCCAGCTGCAGGTCTGCAAAGAGCCTCAGTGGGATTTCAGATCATTGACTGGACATATTCTTTGAATTGCTGCCTCTTGAGTGTTAACAGGTCTGCAGGCCTGTTAACACAGTTTGTACCAACCTGCTGTGTACAAATTTCTGTGCCACTGGTGAGTTTGATCTATTCATCATCTTAATAAATTAAGTAACCATCAACGTCAGACCTAACAATTAAATTGTATTATATAAATCTTCTAATAGTTCCCATTATGCCATTATGCCACAGCTTGTGTGAGACCTGTACTGCACAAAATGTCTGCCATAATTCATAAAACAACAGAAAATGGCTTTTTAAATTGTTAAATCCTGTGATGTATGTGTGCACAGATTAAGGTTGTTCACACGGGGGAGGAGGCTGTGGGCATTAACAATGAGTATAAATGCCAGCGATCACAAATTGCTGGTTTTATTTTATTCCAGTACTTACCTTTCCCTTATTGACTAGATAAGTTGTGCCACATTTTTTAATTCATATTTTCCATAGGGAACAATCCTTTACATTCATCAAACCATACAAGAACTTATCCCTGACCTCAAAATAACCTCAGAAAAAAACAATTATACAACGCTTTAGGCTTTTAGATGTCAATATTAGATAATCTTTACAGGGGTTTTTCTCTCTCACTGTGCCATACTTAACCGTACAAGTTGCAGTTTCCATACTTTCAGTGGAGAGAAGATACTTATGAACTCCTGCTGTTGTTTGTAGGCGAATTAATTGTCTGACTCACATCATTGTATTCTATTTCTGAATCCTGTTAGACTCAACAGTTGCTTTATTCATGTCCTGAGAGATTAGTCTTATGCTTGTAGCAGGTTGCAGCAAAACACGAGTGAATGAGAATGATTGCCACATTCCCAGCAGTAAGAATTTTGTTGGTAAGTGGTGAAATATGTATTATGTGATTATGCATCTGATGAGGGGACATTGCGCCAACAAACTGGTTTACAGTTTCAGGCAAGAAGATGATGGAGTTAATTGTTGCATTTAATCTTGGATTTATTGAATTAATAAATGTTACTACGTGGCACTATGTTGCATGATTCCTTTTGGTTCCCTCCTTATACTAATTGAAAATCTTTGTACAATGTATGGTTAGTTATAATTTCACAAATACTCAGCATGCTTCTGGTAATCCGACCGAAGCGTCAGTTTGCAAATTTCAAGGCAGTGCATGTCATGACTGAAGCACATGTCAGCTTAAGACTCAATTCTGCCTTTTATTGACATTTATACTTGATATGTACCATCAAGTAGAGCTCACTGAATAATTATCAGGAAAGAAAGAATGTCTTGCCTTTCCACAGCATCCTCCTTGATCCAAGTTGTGCCAAAGTACATCACAGCCTACAAGGGTAATTAGGAATGAGCATCAAATGTGCATTGTTTGAATGAATTAAAAACTTGTACTTTTAAAGTGTTTTAAATGGCAAGAAACACAGAAGCCAATTTGCGCACAGCAGGTTGGTACAAACTGTGATGAAACGAAAAGGACCAGCTACCGTGTTTTTCGAAAGCAGTCTTGGTAAAGGGATAAATTATTGGGTTGGAAACAGCGTGAATGCCTCTTCAAATAGTGTCAGAGCAGACACAACTTTAGTTTAACATCTACTCGGAAAGACAGCATCTTTGACTGTACTACACTCTCTCGCTATGGGACTGAAACTTCAGCGGAGGTTATATGTTTCAGATCTCAGAGGTGGGACCAAACCCACAGCCATTTGACTCAGAGGTGAGGGTAATATTCCTAAGCCGAAGCTGATATAAATGACCACACTGACCTAACACCAGTACAGTACAACTGAATTGTAATGATTCAATCAGTGCCCTAACCTGGATCAACACAGAGCAGTGCAGAAATTCCTTGTGACCATTACCTTGCAAGACGGATTTAGCATTTTGGATACTGTTGGAGGGAATGGCCTCTCAGAGGAAAGTCGTAAAAGCCAGATATTTTGCACCATGGTTGGCTGTGTTGCACCGGAGAGGGATAATATTTGGTTTCAATTGTAAGGGAACAGATTGACACTTCTGTCTGGCCACAATTGAGACTCCAAAAATGGCATATTGCCTCCTGGGTGCTAGGGTCAAGGATGCCTTGGAATGGCCGCAAGACATTCTGAAGTGGGATGATGAATAGCTAGTGGTCGTAGTACATACCATACCCATGACATAGGTAAGAAAAGGAATGAGGTCCTTGAAGCGGAATATACGGAGGTAGGAAACAAATTAAAAAATAGGACATCAAAATAGTGATCTCAGTATTTCTAGTAGGTCACGTGTTAGTCAGAGTAGGAAGTGCAGGATATATCAGATGAGAGAGAAAATGCAAAGGAGACTGTTACAGATTCCTGGGGCAATGGAACTGTTTCTTTGGAGACGAGGATCATTGTAAGCTGGTCAGGTTGCACCTGGGAGGGACTGGAACTGATGACCTAGGAAGAGTATTTGCTTGTGGTTGGGGAGAGTATCAACTAACATGGCAAGCGGATGGGAATCTGTACTTGGAGTCAATGGACGTAGAAACAAGGGCAAAAACTAAAGACAGAAGTTGAAATAAGAAAAGTGATCAGTGAAGAATTCAAGCATTAGTGCAAAATTAGTGCAACACTTAAGGGCTTGTGTCTTAATGCACGGAATATTCACAATAAAGTGAAGAATTATTCATGCAAGTAGATATGAATGGATATGATATAGTTGGGATGACAGAGACATGCTGCAGCGTGCCAAGGGATAGGAACTGAATATCCAGGGTTATTCAGTTTTTCAGAAGGACAGACAAAAAAGAAAAGGAGGTGGAGTAGCATTGCTGGTTAAAAAGGACGTGAACACAATAACGAGGAAGGATATTAGCTGTGGTGAAGGGGTATATACATGGGTCCAGCTTAGAAACATCAAGGGACAGAAAACAACAATGGTTGTTGTAAATAGACACACAAACCATAGTGGTAATGTTGGGAAAGTCATTAAACATGAAATTAGAGATGCAAGCAACATCTGTAATTATTCATTCTCGTGGGACATGGGTATCTCTGGCTGGCCAGCATTTTTTGCCCGTCCCTAGTTGTGGTTGAGAAGGTGGTGATGAGCTCCCTTCTTGAACTGCTATGGGTTAACCCACAATGCCCTTAGGGAGAGAGTTGCAAGATTTTGACCCAGTGACAGTGAAGGAACAGTGATCTATTTCCGAGTCAGAACGGTGAGTGGCTTGGTTATGGGCAACTTTAATTTGCATGTATATTGGACAAATCAAATCAGTAACAATACCAAAGAAGAGGAATTCCTGGAGTGTGCATGAGATGGTTTTTCTGGATCGATATATTGAGGAAACGCCAACGAACAGGCTGTCCTAGACTGGGTATTGTGTAATGAGAAAGGAAAAACTGGCAAGCTCACTGTGTGAGGCACTTTGGGGAAGAGTGACTGTGGTATGATAAAAATCTTCATCAAGATGGAGTGTAATGTAGTTGATTCTGAGATGAGCATCCTGAACCCAAATAGAGGAAATTATAATGGTATGAAGTGCAAGCTGACTATGATAAATCAAGGAGCACTACTTAAAGGGATGATAGTGGATAGTCAATGGCAAACATAAAGAGTGCATGGAGGAACTCAAACAATTTGTTCATTCCTGTCTGACACAAAGGTAAAGATGGCTCGGCCATGGTTAACAAGGGAACTTAGGGATGATATTAGAGCCAAGGAAGCGACACGCAAAGTGGCCAAAAAGAGGAGCAGACTTGAGGACTGGGAGCAGTTTGCATTTCAGTAAATCAGGACAAAGGGACAGGTGAAGAGAGGAGCAATAAAATACAAGAAAAAGCTTGCAGGAAACATGCAAATTGATTGTCTAAAACTTCTATGGGTATGTGAAGAGAAAAAGATTAGTAAAGACAAATGCAGATGCCTCACATTCAGAAACAGGAAAAGTTACAATGGGAACAAAGAGATGGCAGAGCACTTAAATACATATTATTACTTCTGCCTTCACAAAGGAGGATATAAATAATGTCCAAAAATGTTGGAGAATATATGGTCTAGTGGGAGAGAGGAACTGAAGGAAATCAGTATTAGTGGGGAAATGATGTTGAGGTAATTTGTGGGATTAAAGGCCAAAAAATCTCCTGGATCTGATAATCCCAGAGTATTTAAGGAAAAATGCCTAGAAACCGTGGATGCATTTGTAGTCATCTTTCAAGATTCTGCAGACTCTGGAACAATTCCTATGGTTTGGAGGGTTGCTAATTTAACCTGACTATTTAAAAAGGAGGTGGAGAGAAAAAAGGGAATATAGACTGGTTAACCCAACATCAGTCATGGGGAAAATGTGAAAGAGTGCATTTTAAAGGATCTAATAGCACAGCGCTTAAAACAGTGACAGGGTTGGACAGAGTCAGGATGGAGTTACAAAATGGAAATCATGCTTGACAAATTTATTGTGAGTTTTTCAAGGCTGTAACTAATAGACTTGATAAGGTTGAACCAGTGGTTGTGGTTTACTTGGACTTCCAGAAGGTGTGCAATAAGGTCTCACATAAGAGGTTAGCATATACAATTAAAGCACGTGGGATTGAGGGTCATGTACCAAAATGAATAGGTCACGTCTGAGTGACAGCCAGTGACTAGTGGGGTACCGCAGTGTTTGGCACACAATATGTCAATGATTTAGATGAAGGATCTACGTACCATATCTCCAAGTATGCAGTTGGCACAAAGCGGGATAAGAATTTTGAGGAAGATGCAGAGATGCTTCAGTATCATTTGGACAAGTTAAAATGGCCAATGCATGGCAGGTGAAGTATAATGTGGATAAATCTGAGGTAACCCACTATGGTAACAAAATCAGACAGGCGGATTATTATCTGAATGGTGATAGATTGAGAAAAGGAAAGCTGAAACAAGACCTGGGTGTCCTTGTATATCAGTCACTGAAAGTAAGCATGCAAGGTATAGCATGTTTTGAAGAAATCAAATGGTATATTGGCCTTTTTAGTGAGAGGATTTGAATACAGTACAGGGATGGCTTGGAGCAATTGTACAGGGCCATGGTGAGACCACATCTGGAGTACAGTGTGCAATTTTGATCTCCTTACCTGAGGAAAGATGGAAGCAGTGCAATGAAGGTCTCCCAGACTGATTCCTGGGATGGCAGGAGTGACATATGAAGAGAGACTGGCTTGATTAGGACTGTATTCACTGGAGTTTAAAAGAATTAGGAGGTATTTCATAGGACCCTGTAAAATTCTAACAGGACTTGACAGGGTAAATGTAGCAAGCATGTTCCCAATCTAGAGAGCCCAGAACAATGGTAACAGTTTAAGGCTATGGGGTAGGGCTGAGATGAAAAATGTTTTCATCCAGAGAATGGTGAATCTGCGGAATTCTCTGCCACGGGAAGTGATTGAGACCAAAGTATTGAATGTTTTTAAGGGGTGAGATATAGTTCTTAGGATTAAAGGGATCAAAGGGTATAAGGCAAAAGTGGGAACAGGATACTGATTGGCTGCACATTGAGTGATGCAGCAGGCTCGAAAGGCTGAATGGCCTACTCTTAGTCCTATTTTCGATGTTTCCAATGATGTAACCTGAGAGTTGTGAAGCATCTGATTGCATCATGTGCTATATGCCCCCTTAACACTTCCAGTGAACCTGGTGAGACAATGATTAATTTGAAAGATTATAGATAGTACCATATTTGCGGTAAGAGTCCGAGGCATTTACATCCTAGTTTGATTTACACAGTTCGTGGAAGAAATGCAAAGTAAGAAACCATGAGATATTGCCCAACCTAATGCAATTCTGAATAGCTGTTTCAGAGTGTAGGAATAGTCCATTTAGCCCCTTGAGTCTGTTCCTCAAGTGTTCCAATCACCAACCTTATCCATGCAACTGCCTTTGGATAAGAAATATCTTAGATTTAAAAGAAACAATGGAATAGAGGCCTAAACCTGTTATACCATTTAAAGCATTTTATTAATATTATTTCAAAGGTCTAACTCTGATCATTCCACCTTGTTCTCTAGTCCTTAATCCTCCAGCCAGTTCAAATAGTTCAAATATCTGCTCTATGTGCTCTCCTTAACATCTTTAACATTCTAATCAAGTTACCCCTTAATCTCTGTTATCTTACTCATCAGATCACAATATTCTGATTATCAAATTTAGTTTCATATGTCTGTCATGTCCAGTTTAATATAGCCTAGTCTACATGACTGTGACTGAAGAAAGGAACATTTTTTGGCATCATGGTTGGCGCTGACGTGTTAGGTCAGATGGCCTGTTCATCTGTTGCATGATTATAAATATTAAAATGGGACAATGAATGCCGTAGGTCTGAAAGAAAAGCAGCAAATGCAAGGAGAAACCTGGCACCTCTAGCAGTATCTGTGGAGGGAGAAAGAGAGTTGACACTTCAAGGCCAATATGACTCTACTTTGAAACTGAATATCAGAGGTAAACAGGAAAATGCAGACGACAATCAGGTCAGCTGTGATCGTACTTAATAGCAAAAAAGGTTCAAGGGGTCTCATGGTGTTCTATTGCTCTGAATTCATATGTATATGAATGTTACGCATCACTTCTGGGCTCAGGTTGGAAGATTAATTCCAAGGACATGTTGAGTCAC
This sequence comes from Chiloscyllium plagiosum, assembly GCF_004010195.1. Classification (NCBI taxonomy): domain Eukaryota; kingdom Metazoa; phylum Chordata; class Chondrichthyes; order Orectolobiformes; family Hemiscylliidae; genus Chiloscyllium; species Chiloscyllium plagiosum. Next base: position 21,422,823 of record NC_057716.1, on the reverse strand, counting down.
ACTTACCAGCCATCATGATGGAAGTGAACATCTCAAGAGTAAATAGCTTATAAATGACAAGGGACTGAATATTTTAAAAATAAATTTTGGAAAGGACAAGGATTAGGACTCTCTAATGCAATACTGGCATATGGTGAATGACCTCTTTCTGGGTGTAAAATTCTATGTCTCCATAAAGGAAAGTTCACCTTATTTATGCCTTGGTGAAAATATTATAATGTTGTGGTTTACTTGAGTATTGCTGGTTTACATATCAATTAGTAATCAATTCAAAATGTGTGAACTTGAGCTGCAAATCAAATGACTCATGCACATTTTAACTGAAAACAGGAAATGAGAAGTTTGTGATGTGTTTCTGCAGCAGCTTATAGCAACACCCTCATATATACAAGATGCTGCATACAATGTGCTATTTTTGAAATTAAATTGCAGTCCATAAGAAATGGTAGTGCTTTTTTGGGTGCATGACACTTTCTTTATTAAGCTGTTCAGAGATGTTATTGCACACCTCTGGAGCATGTGACACTTGAACCCAGCCCAGAGATAAGGTCACTACCATTGTGCCACTAGAGCCTCAGAAGAAGGAAAGATAGGTTTCATTTATATTGTGCCTTTCAAAACCTAAAGAAGGTGTAAAGACGTTTCCAGTGAATTGAGAACTTCAAAAAATACTTTCAAAAATGTTATAACATGGAAAATGCAGCAGCTAATTGACATACAGCGAGGTCCACCAACAGTAATAAAATAATAACCAGTTATTTCAGGGATTTTAGTGATAGAGTTCGCCTGCTTTTGTTTGAAATAATGCTATATGATGATATATTTTACAGCAGGAAGGGCAGACATGAACTCAAAACCAACCTGACAAAATGGACATTTCTTAGTTACATCCTGTCCAAGAAAAAACCAATCAGTTACACTTTCATCGCTTTCAATCAGTTACAAAGTGATAAAGGGAGCAGTTGCTATGAGCTTTTCCTCAGTTTGGGTTCCTTCCAAGGTCATTCAACTCTGGTTTCATTGCATTCTTGGTCGAAACAGAGATTATCGAGTTAAATGTTTGAGATGAGGTGAGTGATTGACCTTGACATCAAGGCAGCATGTGTCAGAATGTACATAGCAATAAGCCGACATGAAATCGGGGGAAATCTTTCTATTGTTTGGAGTCATACTGCTGTGATTATTGGGGAGAAAGTGAGGGCTGCAGATGCTGGAGATCAGAGCTGAAAATGTGTTTGCCGGAAAAGCGCAGCAGGTCAGGCAACATCCAAGGAACAGGAGAATCGACGTATCGGGCATAAGCCCTTCTTCAGGAAGGGGGCCAATCATGTCAGTGCCAGGACATTGTTGCAGGAGTATCTTGGACCCAACCTGCTTTATCAAACACTTTCCCTTCATCATAAGAGAGGAGATTCATTCATTACTTTACAGTCTTAGGTAGCAAAGTAGTTCATTCCGGCAGGAATCCAAACCTGGATGTGACTCAGGCTTGGAATGATAAGTGACAAGGATCAATCATGCAACCCAAAGGCAAGGAATTGGTTGGTGCCAATGGAATAAAATCTAACAACTTCCTCTCAACATTAACTAGCAGTACCGTCACTTAAAAGCCACAATCAACATCCTGGGGATTACCATTGACAAAAACAAAATCAATTAGTCATGTAAATGCAGTACTGTGATTATAAATACAGGTCAGAGGCTGGGGATTCTGCAGGGACCGGCTCGCCTCCTCACTTTTCAAAGTCCTTCTGTCACCTGCAAGGCACGGTTCAGGAGTGGGATGAAATACTGACTGCTTGCCAGGATGTATACAACTCGAGTTTCAGTCAATAAGTTTGACAGGACTCAAGACAAAGCAGCTTGTTGGATTGAGACCTGATCCACTACTTCAAACATTCATTCCCTTCACTACTAGTGCATAATACCATCCCCTGCAGATATACTGCAGCATCTCAGTGAGTCTCCATTAACAACATTATTGGAAAGTTTTCTATTCCTTAATGAGAGGTGGGCCATGGCCGTAATTGTCCTTGAGAAAGTGCTGGAGAGCTGCCTTTGTGAAATGCTGCAGTCCATTTGGAGCAGACATGACAATACTATTAGGATGTGATTTCCAAGACTTTGACCCAGTGACTGTGAAAAAGATGGTGTGCGGTTTGGAAGATTTGCAGGTGGTGGTGTTCCCGTGCATCCAGTGCCTTTGTCCAGGTTTGATGTCACAAGTTTGTCTCATTGCTGCATTGCGTCTTGTTGAGGGTACACTCTACGACCCTGTGATGGTGGTGGAGGGAATGGATGTTTACCTTGATGGATGATGTGACAATCAAGCAGACTGCTTTCTCCTGAATGGTATTGAGCTTCTTGAATATTATTGCAATTATATTCATTGAGACAAGTGGGGAGTTTCCATCACATTCCTGAATTGTACCTTGTAGATAGTGGACTGACTTTGGGAATCATGAACTGAGTTGCTGGCTTCAGAATGCCTAGCCTCTGGTCTGCTCTTGTGACCACAGAATTTGTATGGCTGTTTCCTATGGCTCTTGATTACAAGTCAATGACTTAGGACAACTCCACCATTTTGCCTAGCAACTTCCACTCAGCAGCCTAATGCTACATGTTGTCTCAGTCTTGCTGCATATTGGCATAGGCTGCTTCAGTCAATTCTGCAATCTCCAACATCCAGCAGAACACGGGCGCCAGAAACAAGCCACGCATCAGATTTAGAATGTATTACCAGCTCTTCATTGTTATTGGGTCAAAATCCAGGAACTTTATTCCAAGCAGCATTACAGGACTACCTGCATCAGATGGACCAAAGCAGTCTGAAAAGACAGATCACCAACACATCCTGAAGAACCACACAGGTTGGGTTAATAATTAGTGACGTTGTCTGCTGTGTCATCCTGGACATTGTGCTCTTTGGAACAGAACTGGAACTCACAACATTCTGATTCAGAAAAGATAATATCCTCTGTTAAATCAGTAGCCTTCTTCTGAGACTAAATGAACTAGAACTGATCCACTTATACCGAGACAATTCCTGCCGGGTGTTGAACTGGTTTCTGTTGTGGAGAATCATAACTGGGCTCAGTTTTCTGCATCAAAAAACAATCATTGTTGCTTCCTGTCATGATTGTAACATGGATCAGTGGACAGCAATGTGTATTTGTGGAAAAGATTAGTCAATGACGTGGCCATTGAAACACATGGCAACTCTCTCTGCCTGCATGAATGTCCGCATGATTAATAGACTGCATATCCTGATAGAACTGTACTTCACTGTCAGTCAATGCTTTAAGTTAGAAAAGAGAATGTTCTGGCAAAAACTAATAGCCAAACAACTCTTTTGGTATCTACCTCACAGTTTTGACCAATGGATGTGACATTTTAAGGGATGTGGAAATGTCACAAGTAATCCAGAACCCCTGACTAATATTCCAGGCATATGGGTTTAAACCCACCATAACTGCTGGTGGAATGTAAGTGCAGTGAATAAATACAGGAATATGAAAATTAGTGTAATGGTAACTATAAAACAATCTTTGTAAAAACCTATCTGTTTCTGTAATATCCTTTCAGGAAGGAAATGTGCAATATTTACTTGGTCTGGCCAACCTGTGACTCTCACCCACAAAATTGGGATTGACTCTGAAATTGCCGAGAAAGCCACTCAGTTCATTGGCAGTTACAGATGGTCAACAGATGCACGGCACAATGTGTTATAATAGATAGCCTTTTGAACATCAGTGTTTCCATTCAAATGCAGGGCAGTGCTTGATGTTGGTAATGACTTCTTGTGGAGTCATAGTCATGCAGCACAGAAACAGACCCTTCGATCCAACCAGTTCATTACGACCATAATCCCAAACTAAACTCGTTCCACTTGCCTGCCATCGGCCCATATCCTTTCAAACATTTCTTACTCGTGAACTTATTCAAATGTCTTTTAAACGTTGCAACTGTACCCGCATCCACCACTTCCTCTAAAAATTCATTCCACGTACGAACAACTCTCTGTGCAAAAACGTTGCCTCTCCTGCCCTTTTCAAATCTTTCTCCTTTCACCTTAAAAATATGCCCCCCCCCTCCTGAAATCCCCCGCCATAGGGGAAAGACACCTGCCATTCACCTTATCTGTACCCTGCATCATTTTAAAAACCTCTAGAAGGTCACCCCTTAACCACCTACACTCCAGGGGAAAAGGTCCCAACCTTGATTGATAAAAATCTGGCCTGTCTTCATCAAGCGTCCAGGAGATGTGAATGTACCCCGCAATAGGGCACTTACATCAGTAGAGAACAATGGGGCACAGGAAACAAGGCAATTTTGGAGATTGGGACTAGAACAAGCAACACAACAGTTGAACTGGCAATATAAAGGAGTCAATGAACAAAATGGTCTTGGAGATTGCAGGAGGATTATTAGAGAAAAAAGTGAAGATTAAGAATGCAAATGAACACACGTGCAAAGAATAAATAAACTTGAGGAAGTTGCCGACCACTTTCTCAAGGGCAGTTAGGATGGGCAATGAATGCTGACCCGGTCAGCAATGCCCATGTCCCATGAATTAATAAAGAAAAAATAAAGTTTCTGTATTAAAACCTACAAAGAAAATTTTGGCATTATTGGATTTCTGTCCACGGGTGGCACAAATATTTATAGCATATGCTTGGTTTGCTAATTAAGGCCCTTAAGTGATCAAGTAATGAGCAAGTTAGACAAAGGAGAGACAATGAACGTAATCTATTTGGATTTCCAGAAGGCCTTTGACAAGGTGCCACCCAAGAAGCTGCTAGTTAAGAGCCCATGGTCTTAGGGGCAAGATACTGGCATGAATAGAGATTGTCTGACTGGCAGAAGGCACAGACTGAGGATAAAGGGTTTTTTTTTCAGATTGGCAGGGGTCCATGTTGGAACCACAACTATTCATGTTATACATTAATGATCTGAACAAAGGAACATTGTTGCTAAGTTTGCAGGTAATACAAAAATAGGTGCAAGGACAGGGAGTGTTGAGGAAGTAGGGAGGCTACAGAAGGTCTTAAAGGCTTAGAAAGTGGGCAAAGAAGTGGCATTTGGAATGTAATGTAGGAAAGTGTGAGGTTATGCACTTTGATAGGAAGAATAGAGGCATTGACTATTTTTGAAATGGGGAAAGGTTTTGGAAATCAGAAGCACAAGGGGACTTGGGAGTCTTAGTTCAGAATTCTCTCAAGGTTAACAAGAAGCTTCCATTGGCAGATAGAAAGGCAAATACAATGTTAGCAATAATTCCGAGATGGCTAGAATACAAGAGCAGAGATGTACTGTTGGAGTTGTACAAGGCTCTTGTCAGACTGCATTTGGAATATTGTGAGCAGTTTTGGGCCCCCTATCTAAGGGAGGATGTGCTAGCATTGAAGGGAGTCCAGAGGAGGTTTACAAGAATGATGCCAGCAATGAAGGGCTTGTCATATCAGGAGCGACTGAGGACTCTGGGTCTATACTCATTGGAATTTAGAGGGATAAGGGGGGAATCTGTTGGAAACTTGCAGAAAAATGAAAGGCCTGGATACTGTGGATGTGAAGAAGATGTTTCCATGAGTAGGGGAGACTGGGACTCAATGGCACAGCCTCAGGGAAAAGAGAGGATCCTCTAGGACTGAGATGAGGAAGAATTTCTTCAACCAAAGGATGGTTAATCTGTGGAAGTCATTGCCATAGATGGCTGTGGAGGCCAACTCATTGAGTGTATTTAAGACTGAGACAGAATCATAGAAAATAGGTTCCTGATCAGTGAGGATATCAAAGCGTATGGGGACAAGGCAGGAGATTGGGGTTGAGAAACATATTATCCATCATCGAGTGGTAGAGCAGACTCAATGGGCCAAATGCCCTCATCTGCTTCTATATTTTATGGTCTGTGGTCTTATGGTCTGCTTCTCACAAGTGTTTCAGATTAACTATATTCCCAGAAGAAAAATGGCACGCAGCCAACTGAGTAAAACAGAGTGACCTACTCACCATATTGACTAGGTGTGAGGGTCTCCGTTCGCTCCAAATTGCAAGGGGTGGGGGGAGGGGGTTGACCACTGAAAACCACCTGTTAGTCCTCATTTCTGAGCTCTCGTATCCCCACAACCTCCAGCCTGCCATACCCCTAGATGTCCAGAAAGTCACTTATCCTCACCCACTGTTCCAGACGTTTACTGTTACAGAGGAGTTAGAAAGACCAGCCTATGAAGTGTTACTCACAGTCACTGCTAGCTTCTGACTGTTGGCAGCTTCATTTGGGACAGCACTTAGTCTAAACTAAGAGGACTCTGGATACTGCTCCCGCATAAAAGAGGATGGGGAAAGAAGGCTCAGACTTAAAATAATTAGCAAAAGAAGCAAAAGTGACATGGGAGAAAACTCTTCCACACAGTGAGTGGTTATGGGCTGCAATGCAATGTTTGAGAATGTGGGGAAGACAGGTTCACTTGAAGCAGGGAAGGGAATCGGTTTTGAATTCCAGGGTTACAGGGAAATGACAGGAGAATGGCACTAGTGAATCATACATTTGAGAGCCACTGCAGACATGATGGGCAGCATGGCCACTTTCTGTGTTGACCAATTCTGCGCTTTGGGATAACAAACGCTCGGCTGTTGAAATGTTCAATGTCGTTTCTCAGATCAATAGAACATTTTTGAAAGATCGACTGAAATCTCAAATTGTTTGGAACCAGAGGTATTTATTCTTCAAGTTCAATTTTATCTGAACTGTCTGAGGTACACAAGTCGCACATTATGCAGTTTGTCGAGATTCTAAAAAAACAGTTTGATTCAAAATAATTTAAGCAGAGCCCAAGTGAAGTTCAGCACTGGTTTTGCGACATTGAACGGATGTGGCTTTCAGTGTCATTGGTCTGGGAAATGCTGAATTTCTCAAGTTGTTTCAGCAATGGAATTATGATGTTACACCATATCCTGTCAGTCTGGCATGAGGATGTAGCATGAAGAAATTATCTAGTTTGTGCAGAAGAAATCTAGCTACTGTTGAAAGTACGCACATAGCTTGCCTGATCCAGATCATCAGCATATTTGGTAGATGTTACTTTCTGTGGACAGTGAATGGGTCTCTACTGTGTGTCTCAGTGAAATACTCATGTACGTTTAGGGTTTCAGGTTAGGCCGCCACACAGTGGAATACTGGTACTGTATTGCAGGAACTGAGCTTAGATTCTCAAAGGATCAAAGTCACAGGACACAGGGCTAACGGCGACATATGCTACTGGAGCTCCCAGACATGGAGTTGTGAGACGTGGTTTTGAGACTGTGAGCTCCACAGGAGCAGTAACATCTGTAAAGCTCAGACTGATTTCTTAGACCTTGATCTAATGGATTGCTCACTGAGTTGCAAAGACAGCCTGTGGAAAGCAAGGTGTTCATTTTTATTTTGAGGAAACCCTGCCTTTTCATCAATTTTCCTCAACTCAACTCCTGTTTCAACAACAACCCCTATCCCTCCTGTAACCCAGTCAGAACTACACTCCTATCCCTCAGCAAATGAAACTCCTTTGTCCTCAGCAACTGAAGCTTCACCTTTCCATTCAGAACAGAAACCTTTCTCCACCCAGCTACTCCCCCATCCCTAATGACCCCGCTCGACACCTTTTGCAACCTCCAGATTCACACTGAGTCTGAAACGTTAGACTCACATTCAATGGGAAGGTTTTGGAAGTACTGTCAAAATTAGGCAGAGTGCCTCTGAACCAGTAGTAAGAAGGCACCAAAAGACAATTCATATTCCAGTGGTTGATGACGTTTGTTGCTGCTGTTGCAATCCGATTGAACAAATCCGAGGTTCATGACTAGGTTAGGCAGATGGATCTCATGTCAGCTGGAGGATGGCACAGAATCTGTCACAGAATCAATGACATTGTCAAGGCCCTAATGCCATTTTTGTAACTGCAGACACTGTCACCATTGAATAGCAAGAGGAATGGTCCCTTTTTTCCTCACAAGCTATTTCTGCAGGCACGTATCCCGCATGTTCCGAACAGGCAAACATTATAGGCAGCACCTTTAACATAAACTAAGGAGCTGCTGACTCCAACGGCAAAGACATAAATTGTCCATCAACATTTTTCAACTTTTCTTGGTGCAGAATCCAGAAAATTCACAAAGTCCATCCCAATGTCAGCCAAGTCCAATCTACAGGACACATATATGAATGACTTTCTTTAAGGACAACAAACAGTTTACTGTACTCTCTCTTTCGATGACTTATTATGTGCCTGAAAGAGAGAGAGAGATCTGAAGCATTATTTAAACAGTTTTAGATATCAGGTGTCATGTACAATTAATACTACTTTCTTTTCTTTTAAAACTGACAGGGAAACCTGTCTGTTGTCTCCCGTACAGTCACAACACTTCAACACACAGTGAATTGGCACGCTGTTCGACTGAAATGCATTCAATTTCTGTGTGATCATGTAAGGTGATAGTGAGTCAGCAGCTCTTTTTTTCTAACGAGTGAAACCAATGGAAATAAAAACAAGAGGAGGAATTTTGCAGTATTGCACAAAGTCAAACACTGTTCGTAAGTAGTAGCTGCTCTGTTAGGTTTCTGTCATCCCAACTACTGGGTCTCCAACAAGACAAGTGCTTTGTTCTAGCTCCTCACCAGTTCATTACTGATGAGGCCCGGCTGTAAGGATTGAGTATATGAGGAAGTAGCAGCAGGAAACCTCACCCCATATAAACCCACTGAAACAAAAATTGTCCCTGTGCTTTGCATGATTGTCTTGCATCTCAATATCATAACATGGAATAAATGAATCATATTTTAGCTGTTGATGCATGAAACATAGTACTGTACAGCATGGGCGCAGCTCATTCAGCCTCGGTCAGTGCCAGATGACGAGAGGAATCCAACCTAACCTAACTTCTCTGCCTGTAGCCTTGTAGGTTCATGCTCTTCAAGTGAATACAGACATAGTTTTAAAATGTGATGAGGGTTTCTGCTTCTGCCACCTTTATAGGGTGTGTGTCCCATACCCTCACAACCTCTGGGTGGATAATTTCCTTTCAAATCCCATCTAAATTTCATAGCTCTTACCCTTAATTCAGGCCTCCTGTTTACTGACCCCTCAACCAAGGATTTCCTATCCTCTCTATCCAGACATCTTATAATTTCAAACACTTTATTTCGGTCTCCCCTCAGCCTGCTCTGTTCCAACAAAAATAATTGATTCCAATCTATCCATGTTTCCAATCAGCTCGATACTATTTCAAATGCAATTACCTCTTTCCATAATGTGGAGACCAGAATTGAATGCAGTACTTGAAATGTGGCCTATCCAGTGCTTTTTACACTGTCAGTACAACCTGTCTGGTCTTACAGCTGATACCATGATTAATAAAGACAAGTATTCTATATGCCTTCTTGACCATCTTGTCTTGCTGTCCCGCCATCCACAGGGGTCTACAGATGTGCACGAAAAGTTCTTCTGATCCTTTGGACATACCATAGATAATAATGGGTTTGACAATATTTTTTAAAATATAATCAAAGTCCCAAAAAATCCTGCAACAGGAAGTGTTAGTTCCTGAGCAATGGAAAATTTCAAATTTTCAGGAATGATCCAGGGTATATTTCTTTACCTCAGGAATCAGCAGTTCCTTAGTTTATGTTAAAGATGCTGTCTGTGGTGCTTGACTGAACAGAAAGGGTAGTTCATGTTTTTCAATTAAAAGGGTGAGTTTTATTCAAATGAATTCTGGCAGAAAGATTAGTTGGCTCACAGAAGGTCAGAAAGCAGAAAGAAGGGGATAGTTCATCTGAGTCCCAGAAGGTGGGATGTGAGCTCCCATTGGAATCCTCACAGGAACCATTTCCTCTTAACAGTATTGTTAATGGTTCAGATTTTCTAATCAAAACCACAATGTTTTAATTCATGAGCAACTGAGAACAAAGAATGGTCAACCTGAGTGTGGTTGCAATAAATTAGAAGAATTTACAGAACAGGCATATGATTGGCAAATGAATTTCAACATGGATAACTGTCAGGTATCTTGATTTACAAACAAAAATAAGGAACACATATTATTTGGAAATAAGAACATGAATTGGGTAGTGGGACAATGGGACAAATCCACCAATCACTTGAAGTTGTGATTCAGGTCAGTAAGGTCTTTCCAAAGACAAACTAATGACGCAAGGATTTATTTTGACAGAAATAAAACTAAAAATTAGAGAAGTTTTATACACCATGTGTTGAACCATGGTCAGAGCATGTTTAAATCCTGTTCTGGATACTCTGTTCTAAAAGTGATAAAGAGGAACTGCAGAGGTGAAAAATGATTTACAAAAATCATATTAGAATTCCAAAGTTGTAGTTATCAGGAAAGGAGAGGGTTGAGGGGTGTCTGAATAGAAGACTTTTAAATGATAACATATAAAATATATATGAAATGTAAAATCATATTTTGATAGAATTGACACAAGTGGAGGAAATTCATTTTTGAGGAATAGCAAAATGAGACACCATTGATTTAAGATAATCATTGAGATATCAAATTGAGAATTCCAAAGAAACATCTCTGCCCACAAAGTGCTGCGAGTTTGGAACTTGCACTGCACTTGCGGTCTGCAGTGCAAATGAATTTAAGGGGAGCTAAACAAGTACATAAGGGGGAAGGAAGAGGAGTACTATGCTGATCATGTTCGATGAGAACAGCTTAAATCCTGGAATGAACTGCTGAGGCTGAATGACCCATTTCAATGCTGGAAGTTCCACGTGCCTGTAATTCCAAGTCATGCTCGGGAGAGGTTTGTTATAATTCTGAAATTTGTGGGTTGAGGAGCTGCTGAAGAATCTGAAGTGTGTCCTACCAGGGTTCATTGCAAAGGCAGATTGCTAAAACTATCAGAGGTCATAGTCCAGTAAATGGGCTTGGAACTGTATTATCATCTTAAAGAGGGAGTATAATGCTAAAGAGGAAATGTCTAAATGACATTGTAATGTTAAACAAAACATTTCATATTCATTGCAAACTGTCAAATTCACGCAATGTTGCTGGTCAGCATTTAAGGGTCAACACAGCTCAGGGCAGAGACTGCAGGTCTGGGTGCATTTAAATGAATAATACTGAATAAATTTGAAGGTTGACTGTTTTATGAATGCAATCCAAAGCAAATGTTCAGGGTCAAATGGAGAATGTGATCTGGATCTTTCCTTTTTTCAAAACAGGAAATGGTCAAGTGGTTCCTCTTCCAACTGGTGTTTGCCTTGGTTCTGGGAACAGGACAAGCTGGTGAGTGAGTGGGAAATTTAAATACATTTGGTGAGATTACAAGTAAAGAAGAATTGAAGTCTTGCATTTATAGAGCATCTTTCAGAACCGCAGGTCATCCTCGAATACCTTCCAACTAATGAAATATTTCTGAAGTGTAATGGATGAAGTATGGAAACCAATTTGCACACTGCAAGGTTCCATGCCAAAAAAAAACAGAAATGATCACACAATCCACTTTAGTTGTCTAGATTGAAGGGCAAGTATTATCTCAGATACCAAGGAGATTTTCCCTACTTGCTACTAAAAGGTGCTATAGATGTTTTTGTCATCTGTCTGAGAGGGCAGAATGGACCTCAGTTTCCTGGTCCTCGATGTGGCTCAGATGCATCAGCCTAGATCTTGTACTCAAATCTTTGGAGGGAACTTGAACACGTGTATTTCTAACATGGGTGAGAGCATAACTGAGATAACTGTGTTTAAGAACTCAATATTACAATTGGCCAAGTTTTGCACAGAATATGCTTTATGTGAGAAAATCCAACTTCTTGGCTGAAATAAAAAGAGACAATGCTGTAAATACTCAATCAGATCAGACAGTATCTATGTTTCAGATTGAAGACCTTTCACCAGAACAGTTTGGCTGTCCCATTTAGTTTCTGTTGCATTAAACAGACATATTTGTTTTGGAAACAAAAACAGAAATTGCTGGAGAAACCCAGCAGGTCTAGAGGTATCTGTAGAGAGAAACAGAAACCTTCTGAATTTTTCCAGCAATTTCTACGTTTTATTTCAGATTTCCAACATTCACAATTCTTTGTTTTATTGTATTTATATTTGTTATTTGAGCAACCTATTACAGGAGAACCAAAGACTTACAAGTATGCTATGATCAAAGTAATACAGAGTTCATTAACATGATCATGTTTTTCCCTATATTCTGTATTTACCAACATAACTTCTATGTATTTTGCATCAGTTTTGATTTCATTTTGGAAACAATTTGATTGTGTACTTTTTGTTTGCAAACTGTTTTTTTGATGAGGAAAATGAATGATTCAAATGATAATACATTGTAATAATTTTCAATGTGATACTTGCCTATTCATCTCCTTCCTTGCAACCATGTGTGCCTCCAAATACTACTTCCAGATGAAACCATGATTTACTGACACTCTTCAATTTTGAACCCTGTACTTGCTACACATGATTCAATTTCCTCCACACTGCAGCACAGATTTGGTTCTTACCTTGCTGAACATCTCCACTTAGATGATCTTGAGATTGCTTCCAAGCTAATGTCTTCATTCTACTTGAACTATGACCACTCTGCCCTTGCTCTCGTGCATTGTTCACTTCTCTTTAATTGAGAATTAAGAGTCTAATGATGACCGTGAAGCCATTGTCTATTGTCTTCAGTTTTACTGATAAACCAAATCTGCAGTATTGCAAGCATGTTTCAATGAAAGGCAACCCACTGAATAGTATAAAACAAATGATGATTTATTAAGCCAGTTTGATTTGCTCCACATGATATGAAGTAATTATTGAAGGCAATGGATACTGCAAAGGTTATGGACCTGACAATATTTTGGCAATTGTACTGAAGACTTGTTCTCCAATAGTATGTTGCCATTCCTCTAGCTGTTCCAGTCCAGCTACTTAACAATGTGGAAAATTAAACAGGTACGTCCTGTACATGAAAAGTAGGACAAAATATTCCAGCCAATTACTATGCATCAGTCCATTCTCAATCATCAGTAAAATTATAGAAGGTGCCATCAACAGTGCTATGAAGCAGTACTTGCTCAGCAATAACCTATTCACTGAAGCCCACTTTGGGTTCTGTCAGGGCCACTCAGCTTCTGATCTCATTACAGCCTTGTTTCAAACATGCAGAAAATAGCTGAATTCCAGAGGTGAAGTAAGAGTGACAGCCCTTGATATCAAGGCTGCGTTCAATCAAATGTGTCATCAAGGAACCACAGCAAAACTGGAACCAATGGAAATCATGGGGAAAACTCACCACTGGTTGGATTCATACCTGACACTTCGGAGGATGCCTGAAGTTGTTAGGGATCAGTTATCTCAGCTCCAGGACATCTCTGCAAGAGTTCCTCAGGGTGATGTCCTTGGCCAACCCATCTTCAGATGGTTCGCCAATGACCATCCATCCATCACAAGGTTAGAAGTGGACATATTCACTGACAATTACAAAATGTTCAGCATCATTCGCGACTCCTCAGATACTATTGCAGTCCATACTTAAATGCAACAATGTCAGAATAATATTCAGGCTTGGGTTGACAAGTGGCAAGTAACGAGGTAAAAACAATGACTGCAGATGCTGGAAACCAGATTCTGGATCAGTGGTGCTGGAAGAGCACAGCAATTCAGGCAGCATCCGAGGAGCAGTAAAATCAACGTTTCGGGCAAAAGCCCTTCATCAGGAATAAAGGCAG
>NC_057716.1:21354026-21407832 GCF_004010195.1 Chiloscyllium plagiosum | reverse complement strand
CTATGCTACTTTCTCCCCACCCCCACCCTCCTCTCGCTTATCTCTCCACACTTCAGGCTCTCTGCCTTTATTCCTGATGAAGGGCTTTTGCCCGAAACGTCGATTTTGCTGCTCGTCGGATGCTGCCTGAATTGCTGTGCTCTTCCAGCACCACTGATCCAGAAAATGGCAAGTAACATTCACACTGCAGAGATGCTCGTCAATGAATTGAATTGAAATGAACTTATTGTCATGTGTACCGAGGCACAGTGAAAAGCTTTGTCTTGCGAGCAGTACAGGCAGATCACAGAGATAAGTAGCATTGATAAGTAAATAATAGGTAAACAGTGGCAAAAACAAAATCACAGGTACAGGTGAATGTTCTGCCTTCATCCAGTAAGGTGGCTTTGAGGATCGAGGAGCTTCAAGCCTGAGTTTAAATAAAACATAGTTATTAGTAATTTTTAAAAGTATGCTATTAAGTTTAAAGAGTGTACAACGATTGTAGGAAATAGGAAACTTAGATCTGCATGCAGGAGCTCACAAGGAATCGACCATATCTGGCACCATCTTGCCACAGAGGGCCAAATGAATGACCGTCTCCAATGAGAGACATCTAACACCCTTTGACATTCAGAGATGTTACCATCAGTGAAACCCCTGCTATCAATATTCTCAGAGTTACTATTGACCAGAAACTCAAATAGACTTGCCATATAAATACGTTGGCAATCAAAGCAGATTAGAGGTGAGGAATACTGTAGCAAATAACGCACCTCCTGACTTCCCAAAACCTGGCCATCACCAGTAAGGCACAAGTCGGGATTGTGATGGAATACTCCCCTGTTGCCTGGATGGTTGCAGCTGTGACAAACATCAAGAAACTTGACATTATCCAGGACAAAGCAGCTTGCTTGATTGAGACCATATCCACAAGCATCAAGTCTCTGCATTTACGATGTTGAGTAGCAGCAGTGTTTACTACCTACAAGATGCACTACAGAAATGCACCAAAGATTCTTAGACACACCTTCCAAACCCATGACCACTTCCATCCAGAAGAATAAGGGCAACAAATAAATAGAGTTGTTATCTCTAGTTTGTTACCCGTGCCACGTGATGGCGAGGCAAGGAATAGGGAGCGATATCAGCTGAACACATGGCTGCAGGGATGGTGCAGGAGGGAGGGTTTCAGGTACTTGGATAATTGGGGCTCATTCTAGGGAAGGTGGGATCTCTACAAACAGGATGGTCTTCACTTGAACTAGAGGAGTACTAATATCCTAGGTGGGAAATTTGCTGGTGTTATTCGGGTGGGTTTAAACTAGCTCAGCAGGGGAATGGGAATCTGAAGTGTAGTTGCAGTGCACAGGAGGATGAGAGTAGGGAAGGCATGGACAGGATTTCATGGTCACAGCAGACAGCAAGCTGGCTTGAAGTGTGTCTACTTTAATGCCAAAAGTATCTGAAATAAGGTAGGTGAACTTGCAGATACCTGGGACTTCGATGCTGTGGCCATTTCGGAGACATGGATAGAGCAGGGTCAGGAATGGATGGTGCAGGTTTCAGGGTTTAGATCTTTCATTAAGCACAGGAAAGGCAGTAAAAGAGAGGGAGGTGTGGCCTTGTTAGTCAAGGACAGTACAACGGTGGCTGAAAGAACTTTTGACGAGGACTTGTCTACTGAGGTAGTAAGGGTTGAGTTAGAAACAGGAGAGGAGAGGTCACACTGCTGGGAGTTTTTTATAGGCCTCCACAGAGCTCCAGGGATGTGGAGGAGAGGATCAGCAAAAGAATTCTGGGTAGGAGTGAAAGGAACAGGGAGGTCATTATGGGGGACTTTAACTTCCCCAACATTGACTGGAAATGCTATAACTCTAGTACAGATGGATCAGTGTTTTTGTCCAATATACAGGAGGGTTTCCTGACGCAGTATGTTGAAGGGCCAACAAGAGGGGAGGCCACACTGGATCTGGTACTTGGTAATGAACCAGGCCAGGTGTTTGATTTAGTGGTAGGTGAGCACTTTGGAGAGAGTGACCATAATTCAGTTACATTTAGTTTAGCGATGGAAAGGGATAGGTACATGCCATAGGGCAAAAGTTATTGATGAGGCAAGGGCAATTATCATGCGATTAGGCAAGACTTAGGATGCATAGAATGGGGTAGCAAAATGCAGGGGATGGGGACAATCAAAATCTGGAGCTGGTTTAAGGAACAGATATTGCGTGTCCTTGATAGGTATGTCCCTGTCAGGCAGAGAGGGAATCGTGGTTTACGACAGAAATTGCATCTCTTGTTAAGCGGAAGAAGGAGGCTTACATGACAGTGAGATGAGATGGTTCAGATGAGGTGATAAAGAGTTACAGATTAGTTCGGAAGAATTTAAACAGATAAGAAGAGCAAGGAGGGGACATGAGCAGTCTTTAGCAGGTAGAGTAAAGGAGAACCCTAAAGCTTTCTATAGGTCTGTGAGGAATAAAAGGATGACAAGGGTAGGAATAGGGCCAGTCAAAGGCAGAAGTGGGAAGTTGTGTGTGAATCCTGTGGAGATCGGAGAGGTGCTAAATGAATATTTTCCTCAGAAAAGGAGAATATTGTAGAGGAGAAGAATGAGATACGAGATATTAGATTAGAAATGATTAAAGTTAGTAAGGAAGAGGTGTTATCAATTCTTGAAGGGGCGAAAGTAGATAAGTCCCCTTGGCCGGATGGGATTTATCTGAGGATTCTCTGAGAAACTAGGGAGGAGGTGTTGGAGCCTATGGCCTTGATCTCTAAGTCATCATTGTCTACAGGTTTAGTACCAGAGGACTGGAGGATTGCAAGTGTTATGTCTTTGTTTAAGAAGGGCAGGAGAGATGACCCAGGTAATTATAGATCAAGTGAGCCTTACGTCTGTTGTAGGAAAAGTTATGGAAAGGATTATAAGAGGTAGGATTTATAATCATCTAGCAAGCAATAATTTGATTGGAAATAGTCAACATGGTTTTGTCAAGGGCAGATCATGTCTCACAAACCTTATTGAGTTTTTTGAGAAGGTAACCAAGCATGTAGATGAGGGTAGGGCAGTTGACATGGTGAACATGACCTCAATAAAGCCTTTGATAAGGTTCCACATGGTAGGCTATTGGAAAAATTGCAGAGGCATGGGATTGAGGGTGATTTCGCTGTTTGGATTAGAAATTGGCTTTCTATAAGAAGGCAGCGAGTGGTGGTTGATGGAAAATATTCAACTTGGAGTCTGGTTACTAGTGGTGTGCCACAAGGATCTGTTTTGGGATCACTGCTGTTTGTCATTTTTATAAATGACTTAGATGCAGGCATAGGTGGATGGGTTAGTAAGTTTGCAGATGACACTAAAGACTGTGGAGTGCTGGACAGTGTGGAAGAGTGTTGCAGGTTGCAGGGGAACTTGGAGAAACTGCAGAATTAGGCTGAGAGATGGCAAATGGAGTTCAATGCAGATAAATGTGAGGTGATTCACTTTAGGAAGAATAACAGGAAGGCAGAGTACATGGGTCAATGGAAGGATTCTTGGTAGTGTGGATGTGCAGAGGGGTTTTGGAGTCCATGTACATAGGTCCCTGAAAGTTGCCACCCAGGTTGATAGTGCTTTTAAGAAGGCATGTGCTGTGTTAGGTTTTATTGGAAGAGGGATTGAGTTGCGGAGTTATAATGTCATGTCGCAAGTATACAAAACACTAGTGCGGCCGCAGTTGGAATATTGTGTACAGTTTTGGTCGTCATATTTCGGGAAGGATGTGGAAGCATTGGAAAAGGTGCACAGGAGATTTACCAGGATGTTGCCTGGTCTGGAGGGAAGGTCTTATGAGGAAAGGCTGAGAGACTTGGGTCTGTTCTCTTAGGAAAGAAGATGGCTAAGAGGGGATTTGATAGAGACATACAAGATGATCAGAGGATTAGATAAGGTAGACAGTGAGAGTGTTTTTCCTGGAATGATGACATCACTCATTGAGTATGAGGGGGCATAGCTGCAAATTGAGGGGTGATAGATTTAAGACAGATGTCAGAGGCAGTTTCTTTACCCAGAGAGTGATAAGGGTGTGGAATGCCCTGTCTGCCAATGTAGTTAACTCAGCCACATTAGGGAGATTTAAACAATCCTTGGATAAGCACATGGATGATAATGGGATAGTGTAGGGGAATGGACTTAGATTAGTTAACAGGTCGACGCAACATCAAGGGCCGAAGGGCCTGTTCTGTGCTGTATTGTTCTATGTTACATGCTGTAGATGTGAGATCGACATTGCACAGCAACACATCCAACCCCTTCTTGATCACAGTTAGCAGCCACGACAAGCTGTCTGGCTTTGTGTCTGTGCTAAAAGGCAAGACAAGGGAGAAGGACAGTGATAGTGTAAGTTTTGAATGAGGTTGTCTTGTGCAAAAAAGCAAGGCAAGGCAGAGACGCTGTAAGCATCCAAGTAAGCATGCAATGAATAAGCAATAAAAGGGCAAGCTAAAAGCCCTGAGAAATGCCCTGTTATAAGGATCCCAGCCCTTGTGGACAAAGTGGTCTCGCAGCAACACAGCATAGAAAGCTGTCAGTGTGCTCTGAAGTGTTGTGTTTAAGTGGCGAATTGTATTCAAAGTGAATTGGAACCACATCATGATGATGTGGTGAGGCTGGTGCATGTCTGATGTCTGAAGCCAATGTCAGTGGAACATACCCTGAGATGACTCCTGTCCAAGATGGAGGCCCAGAAGAGCATCCTGGGAGCTGCGAGGTTTCCATTCAGACTTGTGTGTCAGGAATTATCACCATCTAGTTTCTCACTGCCACTTGGGAGATTAGGAAACTGCACATAAATGAGGCAAGAATAGGTAATAATAAGATGTTAAAGCATGCAAATAGGTCCCTCGCCACTCCAAAGATTCTCAGCTTGTCATTAAACCGAGGGTGGAAAATCAGACTTTATTTTCTGGACATTGAGAATCCAATTTTTCCAACCTTGCCATACTTTCCCATGACTTATCGTTGAAAAATGTGTTGCAGGTCAGGTAGCATCCAAGGAGCAGGAGAATCGACGTTTCGGGCATAAACCCTTCTTCAGCAACTTACCGTTGCCCAGCTCATTCAATGGTTCGGAGAATTCCATTCACAAGTTGCAATGGCATCAGTGGTCATGCCATTAGGTCATGTGGACAGGAGAATAAAGTATATTTAAAGGGACCTGGCAGCTGATCCCAGGACTGGCAAATCTGAATCACTGCTCCATAGCTGCCACTGCATGGTCAGAGCTCGTGACCCTGATTGCTCATCTCAAAATCTCACTGGGGATACAGCCCATAGTTTGGAAACAGCTGGTCCACACTGCTTACAATTCCCATTAGTCATTGTGTCATTGGCAAACTTGAGTACGTGGCTTTCTGTCCCATCATCCAAGTTGTTCATAATCTTGAGGTGCCCCTCAGCGTGGCAACAGGAAGACAAATTGACACATGGAATTCTCATTCCTGATTACAAAGTAGAGTTGTCCTATTAGGAGATTTTAATTTTCCTAACATAGTCTGGGACTGCCATAGAGTTAAGGGCTGAGATAGGGTGGAATTTGTTAAGTGCATTCAGGAAGAGTTTCCTCAAGCAGTATATGGAGGGTCTGACTTGGGGAGGGGCAAAACGCGACCTGCTCTTGGGAAATAGGGCAGGACA
This sequence comes from Chiloscyllium plagiosum, assembly GCF_004010195.1. Lineage (NCBI taxonomy): Eukaryota > Metazoa > Chordata > Chondrichthyes > Orectolobiformes > Hemiscylliidae > Chiloscyllium > Chiloscyllium plagiosum. The sequence goes on along the minus strand of NC_057716.1, from coordinate 21,402,176 downwards.
GGTAACTGAGGAGACAGTGGGGGAGCACTTTGGGACCAGTGACCATAGTTCCATTAATTTTAAAATAGTTATGGAGGGGGAAAAAAACTTGTCCACAAGTTCAAGTTCTAAATTGGGGCATGGCAAATTTTGATGGAATTAGACAGGAGCTTGCAGTAGTTGGAGTAGATTGGAGTAGTTTGTTCGCAGGCAAAGGGACCTCTGGCGTGTGGGAGGGCTTTAAAAGTGAGATAGCTAGCGTTCAAGGTCTATATGTTCCTGTGAGGGTGAAGGGCAAGGTTGACAGGAATAGAAAGTCCTGAATAATAAGAGATGTTGTGGCTTTGACTAGAAAAAAGGAGGTGTGGCTCAGGTACAGGCAGCTGGGATCAAGGGACCCGCTGGAAGTATACAGGGAATACAGGAGTTTACTGAAGTAGGAAATCAGGACGGTGAAAAGGAGGCACGAGATACGCTTGGCTGAGAAGATTAGAGTGAATCCAAAGAGGTTCCTTCAGTATATTGAAGGAAAAAGAATAACTAGAGAGAGAATAAGACCCCTCAAGGACCAAAGTGGATGTGAATGTGTAGAACCTCAGGAAATGGGCAAGGTCATCAATGAATATTTCTCCTGTGTTTACCATGGAGAAAGACATGAAGACTTGAGAACTTGGGGAAGTTAGTGGTCATGTCTTGGGGACAGTCCATATCACTGTTGAGGAGGTGTTGAATGTATTAGAATGTATGAAGGTGGATAAATCTCCTGGTCCTGACCAGGTATATCCAAGAACACAACAAGAGGCTAGAAAAGAAATTGTGGGGGCCCAGGCTGATATTTTTGCATCATTGTTAGCCACAAGTGAGGTCCCGAAAGAATGGAGGGCAGTGATTGTTGTGCCATTATTCAAGAAGCACAGCAAAAAAAAAAGCCTGGGAACTATAGACCAGTAAGCTTAATACCTGTAATCGGTAATTACTTGAGAAGATTCTGAGGGATAAGATATACATGCATTTGGAAAGACAGGGTTTGATGAGAAATAATCAGCATGGCTTTGCGAGTGGGAGATCATGCCTCACAAATTTGTTAGAGTGCTTTGATGAAGTGACCCGGAAGGTTGATGAGGGCAGGGCAGTAGGCATAGTCTATATGGATTTCAGTAAGGGCTTTGATAAGGTTCCACGTGGTGAGCTGCTTCGATCACTTGGAATTCATGGGGAGCTGGCAAATTGGATACAAAATTGGCTTGATGAGAGGAAGCAGAGGGTAATAGTGGAAGGATGCTTATCAGACTGGAGACCTGTGACTAGTGGAGTGCCTCAACAGGGTCAGTACTGGGCCCGCTACTGTTTGTTACCTATGTCAATAATTTGGATGATAATATCCAAGGAATGATTAGTAAGTTCGCAGATGACACTAAAATAGGCAATATCGTGGACACTGTGGAAGGTTATCAGAAATTGCAGCAGGACTTTCATCAGCTGGGGGAGTTGGCTGAGAAATGGCAAATGGAGTTTAATATAGATAAGTGTGAGGTCTTGTATTTTGGAAAGTCAATTCAAAGTAGGAGTTTCATGGTAAATGGTAGGGCCTTAAGGAGTGTCGTGGAACAGAGGAACCTTGGAGTTCAGGTGCATGGTTCTCTGAAAGTGGAGTTACAGGTAGACAGGGAAGGGAAGAAGGCTTTTGGCACACTGGCCTTCATCAATCAGGGCACTGAGTATAGAGGTTGGGAAGTTATATTGCAGTTATACAGGAACTTGGTGAGGCCACACTTGAAGTATTGTGTTCAGTTTTGGTCACCTTATGAAAGGAAGGATGTTATTCAACTGGAAAAAGTTTACAAGAAATTGTAGAAAGTTACAAACATATTGCTGGACTCAAAGGTCTGAGTTAGAGGGAGAGATTGAACAAGCTAGGACTTTTTTCGAGGACTAGAGGACATCAGTTTAAGGTTAGAGAGGAAAGAATAAAATGGAACGTGAGAGGCAACGTTTTGACACAGAGGGTAATATACATATAGAATGAGCTTCTGGTGGAAGTGGTTGAGGCGGGTACATTAACAACATTTAAAAGACATTTGGACAAATACATGGATGAGAAAGGTTTAGAAGGATATGGGCCAAGTGCAGAGGTTAGCATGAACGGACATTTTGGTCAGCATAGAGCAGTTTGGGCCAAAGGGCCTGTCGCCATGCTGTAGGACTCTATGACTCTGTGACCAGGTAAGAATGGCTGGTTTACTTCCCAAAAAAGATATTCATGAGCCAGCTAGATTTTAATGAGAATTGGTGATGGCTTCTTTTTTGAGAATAATTCCAGATACATTAAGTGAATTTAAATTCCACCAACTCATGTTGTGGATTTAAATCTGTGTCTCACTGCAGTGGTCAAAACATTAACCTAGGCCTTTGGATAATTAGACCAGAGACATGATCACTATCCCACTGCCTCGAGATCACATTGTACAATCACTTGCCTCATCACTTCCAGTACTTGGTTCACATTTTATCATCTGTGGTTCTTCCAATGTAATTTGTATTTGGTCATATGACTATTCTCTGTTCTCTTCCGTTTTGTCTTGCTTTCTCTCTCTTCTATTTCCTCAGCTTCCTCCCGTTACTTTTTTTCCCAACATCTGTCTCTTTGAGTTCTTTACTCATTATCTTCTGATGTAATGATTACTATTTTGTACTTGCACTCTTTCAGCAACTGGACAATCACTCTATGTTCTTTGTTTCTGCTGCGCTTTACAATGTGCTGCATGTTACAAACAGCAAACATACTACAGAGAAACTGGCCATTTACGACAATGTGTCAATGCTGGTACTTACGTTGCACAAGAACCTCCCCCAAACCTCATGTGTAAGCTTCTTAAGATGACTTTCTAATCCTTCCTTCCTCATTCTTAGTTCGCTTCCTCTTAGATACTCATCTAAACTGTTAATCTCAACTATTTCATCTGGAGTTGACATTTTAACCACTCTTTGGGGAACTTTTTTTTTCCGTTCATTTTGATTAATCATGACTTTAGTTTTACAGTCTTCAGTTTTCCAGTAAGGGGAAATATTTTCTCTCAGATAACCCTCCTAAAATTTAATCATTCTGAAATTTGTTTCAGGTCACCCCTTTGTCTTCCCTTTTCGAGCAAAAAAACTAACCTGTTTAGTTTCTCCTGATAGTAGTCCTGATAGAAGTAATTTTGGTACAATTACTTCTAAATAGTCTTGTAAAGTTCATTTGCACATTTTCCAGTGCATTTTTCGTTATACAGGTTTTGTACCATGTACTGTGTAAAATTATGAGGAATCCCAAAATTATAACTACCATTTCATAATATGCTGTCCATGAGTCATTTTTAGAGTTCACTTTTACAGTAAGATTCCAATGATTTCTGTCAATATTCTAATGGGTTTTATTAAAACATGAATTTGGTTACACATTAGAGTTAAACATAAAATAAGCCATGGCAGGATTTTGGAAGGAAAGGGAGCTCTTTTGAGTGTCCTTGCTGGTATCTTGCCGTCATTCAAAATCACAGAAGCAGATTACTTGATAATTATCTCATTTGAGGTACTATGTAGGATGGAAATTGGATGCATGTTTCTTACAGTGACTATACTCCAAAAAAGTATTTAATTGGCTGGATTAAGTAGGGCATCCTGAGGCTGTGAAAGGTAATTGCTGTCAAAGCTGGAGAAATGCTAATTCATTCCTGTCTGCATCTGGACACCTCATTTATTAAAGAGGGCATTGGAACCACTGAAAAGTGTGCTGGAATTCCAGAAATGATATGAACAACGAGAAGATGTAGTTATAATAAAGGGGTTTGAAATCAAGATTGTATTGGTTGGAGCACAGATAGCCAAAAGGAATACAGTAAGTGTTCACATTTAGAGCAGGGTCTGAGGGGTTAAATTGTGAAAGTGTTTATTTCCCCACCAATAAAGAAATTAGTAACCGAGGAACATAAAGTTGCTTTCCCTTTATTTTAGTATTTCCTGTGAATTGCCCAGATGGGTGCATAATGAAAAGCTTTGACAAAACATGTCTTTATTTAGCAATTCTCAAAGTTAGGATCTGTATTTGGAGCACAAAGAAGTTGATTAGGCTTTTGTTTCACTGTGTCAGTAGCATCTCAAATGCTTGATCAAATAAACTGAGAGAAATCAGGTCAGTGACAACGCAGAAGACAGAATTGGTTTTTGGAGAAAGAAATCAGGAGAAAGAATAGATAAATTTTATATCGAGTTAGCTTCAAGGACATCCAATCCTCTGTGATAATCCTCTGCAAAGTCACAGTCTACCAGTTGATTCCTGAATTTTCCATCCAGCACCAATATTCCTTCCAATTTATTTTTCCACTGGGTGGACCTCCAAGGTCCATGCATGGCAGCAGCTTCCCAAAAGTGGAAGTCAGTGAGTCAGGCTGGTGTGTATGTGGAACCTCCCAGCGAGGATTGGAATACTGAATTTAGATTATTATTAGAAGCAACAAGTATATGTAGATTTTTACTAACCATAAAATGGCTTTTCAATTTCAAATAATACAAGAAAATGGCTGAGAAGAGTGATTGAACCCTGTGAACCTGAAATGCTGTTTTGCAGAATTAAGCTGAAATTCAAAGACAAGAGGACAATAGAGTTTTCATAAAATGAATACTGACACATTAATTGACAATTCGAACTAACCTTGAACCGCTACAATGGTGTGATGATTTACGTAAATAAGAACCCTTTCCAAGGATATATCATTGGATTAACTTGCTGTAAATCATGTCACCTTCTTATATGTGATTGGTCTTTCTCGTAATTAAGTCTGTACTATCTCTTAAAAAACATATAAATAATGTGTAATTTTCAAATGTAATTGCGCAACTTCACCGCGGAACATAAAGCTTTAACCTCTGTGTTGCTGGATAGAATTGCGTCAAGGTACCTTAATTCAATAAACTAATGACCCTTGCTCTTGTACACACCGCATTCCATTGATTCTTTTGACTGATCTCGAACCAAGGGGCCCCTCTTCAGGGGTCATAAATCTTCACCAGCCGTGAAAGAACTTTCAGGGAACATTGCTTAGCACAATTATTCAAACAGCATCACCACTAGAATGGCAGTGATTCAGTGAGATAGCGAGCCAGCACCTTTTCAGGGAAACTGAGAACAAGCACAATATGCAATCTTGCCTGTTTTGTCCATACTTTCATAACTGAGGAACATAAGAAACAGCAGCAGGAGTAAGCCATTCAGCTTCTCCAGCTTGCTATGCCATTCAGCTTCTCCAGCTTGCTATGCCATTCAGTAAAATCATGGCTGATTGATTTGATTCTGGCCTTAACTCCACTCGCAAGGTTTGTGAAGGTATGTAGCTCAGGTTGAGGTTTAGGGTGTAGGTTTGCTCGCTGAGCTGCAGGTTTGATATCCGGAGGTTTCATTACCTGGCTAGGTAACATCATCAGTGGCGACCTCCAAGTGAAGCGAAGCTGTTGTCTCCTGCTTTCTATTTATATCCTTCTCCTGGATGGGGTTCCTGGGGTTTGTGGTGAAAAACGAACAGGAAATGACATCACCACAAACCCCAGGAACCCCATTCAGGAGAAGGATATAAATAGAAAGCAGGAGACAACAGCTTCGTTTCACTTGGAGGTCGCCACTGATGATGTTACCAAGCCAGGTAATGAATCAAACCTACAGCTCAGCGAACAAACCTACACCTTTAACTCCACTTTTGTGACTTTTGCCCAAAGCCCTTAACACTACTGTAAATTAAACATCTCTCTAACTCAGCCTTAAATATCTTCAATGACCCTGCCTCTGCTACTTCCTGTGAAGTAAAATACCAAAGACTTATGATTCTCTGACAGAATGAATTTCCACTCATCTCAGTCTCATGTAGAAAAATCCTTATTTGACTCTGTTATATTCCCAGTTGATGGACAAGTCAGATCCCAGAATGAAATCTAGTTTGATGGATCGTTTCTTTTAAATTTCGGTGAACATGGAGGTCAGATACTGAAACATAGTTTCACGAGACTGTGAAGTTACTTCAATAATAAAACAGAGGTTTACAACACAAAAATCAAAAAATAAGTTGTTTAGATATAAGACAGATTTTTTAAAAAATCTTAAAACACACAGCAGCACAAGGTTCTCAACCTACTTCACAAAACCACCTATTTACAGAAATTTAAGTCCAGAGAAATTACCCTTCTGTATCAAATCTTTAAGTTCTACTTAACTGATTCGCTCCATTTTCTTTTCTGTGAACCATGAAGTCTTCTTACATGAATACACATAAAACTGAAAGCTTAAACATTGTCAGCTTATGGTAACTTGCAAATTCTGATCAGAACTCTCCTCATTTGAAGCTGGACAAATTAAACTTTTCTTTTGCGGTGACTGTGTTTTCAATGAACTGTCCTCAACTTTTTTAAGGAGAGAACTTACATTTCTTCTGATCCCAGTCTCTTCTGAACTGTCTCAAAAAGTTTCAAATTTCTGGCTTTTCTAAACTAAGATCAATCCCGGGTTATTCTGAACTGAAAACAAATTAATAACCTTCGATGTTTAGTCTGCTTGTTGTAAACCACAACAGTTGAAACAATTCCTCATAAACACACCCCAGACATTCACAGCCACTTGCTTTCTGAACGATGCTGAACAGACTGTGATTTTATTTTTAAAGAAAAGCTTCATCTACTTCTTTGATAAAATTCTCTTTCCAAAAATCATATTAATGTGATACATAATATTTTAAATAATATATATTACACTATAGATCCAGTCTCCTTGCCTTATGAGACAACATCTTCAAATCAGAAATTTCTCTGAACCAATTTCAATGTAAGTACATTCTTCCTTACATGAGGGAACCAAAACTTCTGCAATTTAGATGTGGTCACATACCTTGCTTTGTTACCAAGTTTCCAACTTTTATATTCCATCCATCTTGAAATCAAAGTCAACACTTCATTTGCCTTCCTAATGACTTGTTGCACCAATCTTCTAACTTCTTGTGATTCATGAACAAGGATGACTAGCTCCCTCTGGACTGTAGCATACTTCAATCTGCCTCCACTCAAATACCAACCTCTAATTTTCTGACATTATCCTCCATATTTTTTGCTGACTTATTTCACCTATCTATAGTTTCCAGACTCTTCAGATCATTGTCAACTTTGCTTTCTGACATATTTTTGTATTGTCAGCGAATTTATAAGAAAAAAACTTCATTCAAGTCATTAATATAAATTGAAAATAATTCAGGCCACACTAATGGTTACAATTTGCGAAGTTGAAAATTCTGCAGTTATCTCAAATCTGTTTCCTGTTCATTAGCTAATACTCCATCTATGTTAATATGTCACTCCAAAACTATGAAATCTTTTCCTGTGTCGTAACCTTTCACACAAACCATTTGGTTCACTAATGTCCTTTAGAGAAGAAAATTTGCCATCCTTACCCACTCTGGATCACATGTGACTCTAGACACACAGCAATGTAGTTAACTCTTAACTGTCTTCTGGACAATTAGGGATGAGTAATAAATGTTGTCCTAACCAGCAATGTTCATATCTCCTGAGTAAATTTAAAAGTCATGTGACAACTTATGAAATGCATTTTGGAAGTCCAAAAACCCGACATCTACCAGTTCCCTTTTATCGACCTTGCTTGTTGCATTCTTAGAGTACTCAAACAGCATTTGCCAAACATGATTTCCTTTTCATTAAACCATTTTGATTCTGGTTGTAAGAAATTTTAAGAAGTCATGGTTATGTAAAATTTCTTCTGATTTGCTTAAACCTCTCTACAACATGCAAGACACATCAGGAATGTGATGGAATAACCTTGAGTAAGTGTGTATCCAATAACACTGAAAAGTCTCACAAACTATTAGCTTAAAAAGCTGCTCCCTCCAAAGTTACTGTGGCTGAGTGTGACCTATTTATAGAATCCACTGTGAAAAATCACCAAGCAGCACCTCTCAAACCTCTGACACTGAGAAGGACAAGGACAGCCCTGTGCATGAAAATACCACAATTCAGTATTACACCATTTTGACAAAAAGGAAAAGTCAGTGAAACTTGGAAATGGCTGGTCTGAATTGGAGTTCTATTTTAAGATATACAAGATCAGATCACAACAGTGCGAAATATTTCCAAGTTTTACTTATTTTTTTCCTTCTGGCTGAACATGTATTGGTGTTACTTCACACTTGCTTGGTTAAGATGCATAAAATCCTTATCTAATATCACTGTCGGAGTTGAACTGCAGCAGTTTGAGAAGGCTAAGCATCACCTCCTCAAAGGAGAGCAGAATCTTGCCAGTCATCCTCACATCCTGAGAATGAAACAAATAAGAGGCCTCAGTAACTTTCAAAAAATGCCTTAAAGTGAGTTGCAGAATTCAGATATCACGAATATATTTCTCAGATTTGGTGGATTAAACAGCGCACAAAGGTTATTTACATTGCCTTCTTTATCTTGTATGTCAGAAAAACTGTAGTATTAGCATTCCCTGATGATTCAGACTACACATATTTTTATCTTGTCATGTGCTTCACTGTGCTTGTGTTTATTCCAGTTGCTTCAACCACTGCCACATCCTCTGGTCAACCAATCCCTACATCTCTCCTCACTCTTTTAGGATATATCTACTATTACTGTCACACAATCCCCATCCTGCGAAGGCAGTTATGTTTGCTTATCAACTGTAATTAAATCCATGCAATTCTTTTTGAAACTCATTATGTGATGCTCCTTCCTTATTCCATTGGAAATACAAACATGAAATAGGATCGGAAGTGGACTGTTGAGTCTCTTGAGTTTTCTTTGCCACTGAATGGCTGAAACCTAAAACTTCTGACTCAGAGGCAGAGGTGTGTTAGATATAAGACCACAAGTCCTCACACATTAATACTTGTTATAGTGTCACTTGCTTTGACCCCAGAAAATTTGAATGTTTTTCCAGTCAGCCTGGCACTGGACCAGATATTGTTAGTGCAGAAGTGTCAACCTCAATAATGACGAATAGACACTTTCTTGTTCTTTTGATTGTTATTTCTAGTGTGGTGCTGGAAAAGCACAGCAGGTCAGGCAGCATCCGAGGAGCAGGAAAATCGGCATTTTTGGCAAAAACTCTTCATTGGGAACGAGGTTGGGAGCCACGGGGGGGGTGGAGAGATAAATGGGAGGGGGTGGGGCTGGGGAGAACGTAGCTAAGAGTGCAATAGTTGGATGGAGGTAGGGGCAAAGGTGCTAAGTCAGAGAGGAGGGTGGAGCGGATAGGTGGGAAGGAAGATAGACAGGAAGAGTTTCCTGCTCCTCGGATGCTGCCTGACCTGCTGTGCTTTTCCAGCACCACTCTAACCTTGACTCTAATCTCCAGCATCTGCAGGACCCACCTCCACCTTTTGATTGTTATTGTCCACTGCAGAATTGTATATATGGGCACTATGGAGCTTTGGAATGACAGTTCCGTAATTTTCCCTGTCACCTCTTGTAAATGTAACTGGAATAACAGAGAATTATTTTTATTTTATCTTTCAGATTCTACCTGCAATCCTACAAATGCGGGATCAACTTGCCAGGAATGCATCAACTTAGGACCAGGTTGTGCCTGGTGTAAGGCACTGGTAAGCCTAATTGGGTAAATGGTGCATATTCTCATTGTTTGGTACAGTACCCACATCTAAAGTAGGATATGCTTTACCATCAAGGAAACCAAATATTTGAGATTATTTTGCTTCTATCAGAACGGAGGGAGCCAGGGTTTAAAAATTATTTCGATGATATTAGTGATTAATTGGTCGCTAATTTAAAGTGAAATTGTCTGAGATGGAAGATAGGACTAACTATTTGGGCAGCATGGTGGCTCAGTGGTTAACACTGCTGCCTCACAGTACCACAGACCCCAGGTCCAATTCCACCCTCTGATGATTGTCTGTGTGATGTTTGCACATTCTCCCTATGTCTGCGTTGGCTTCCTCCGGTTTTGTCCCACAGTCCAAAGATGAGCAGGTCAGGGGTGAATTGGCCACGCTAAATTGCCCATGGTGTTCAGGGATGTGTAGGTTAGGTGCATTAGTCAGGGGTAAATATTGGGTAGGAGGAATGGATCTGGGTGGGTTTCTCTTCAAAGAGTTGGTCTGGACTTGTTGGGCCGAAGGGTCTGTTTCCGCACTATAGGGATTCTATTGTAAAGACCATATCTTTTTGTTTTTCTCTATTTTGATTGTGGGCTAAATGGAGAAAGTACTATTTTGAAAGTTAAGGATGTGCAAGGGATTATTGCACTTTTTAAAAAGCAACCTTGTGCTGTTTACATGTTGTTTGTTCAATTAATGGGGGAATATTAATGAGCATCAGGGTATGCACAAAGTGAGGAGATTTGGCCAGCAACGAGTAGTTGATTAGTTGTTTGCTAGTGACCCACTGATGATGACAAAGACCTTCTGCCTGGTAACAACTATGTGACTAGATCCCAATATGAGTGAACAGTGCGTCCAGAAGTCTTGAGACGTCCGGAAAGGGACGTAGTGGTGTTGTCTTTGCTGTAAAAAAATACCTGAAGCCTAAAGGGAGCCTGTTTATTTTCCCTCACCAGTTGCTGTAGACTGTCAATTTTAATCACTATGTCAGACACTTGAAAGTCATTCTGTGAATTCTGCAAACTATGTGAAATATCTCAAGAAGACAGCTTGAGAAGCTGCAAGTACAGGCAAGTGAAAAGGAGCATCTCAGTGAACCACATGCAGAGGCTGCTTACAGAAACTGCCTTCCCAGTTTTGCCCTCCACCCAAACCAAGAATGCTTTTTGTCTGTCTGTATGTGTCTGTAGGGGAATTTGGAAGGAGAAGTTGAGTTTTAAGTAGGAATACTGTACGTCAACGGTTCATTGTCATTTCTCAACAGCTAGCATCCATTCATTTGTAATAAGTAAGTACAGAAACGTAGCCCGTGCTTTCAGTCAACCTGGGTCGAAAAGACAGGCAAATTGGGGAATTTTGCAGACTTCAAATTTTTAACTTCTCGGATGACACTGGGAATTTTTGGGGCTTAATTTCCAGCTTGCTACCCGAGTGATGTGTAACATTATACATGTGATTAAGTAAATAATTTCAGAGAACACAAGCTGTTATGTTGGATTATATGACTGTAGTATGTTTTATTCATGGCTATTATTGGCTGGTCTGCTTTTAAATTATTAACTTTTAATATTAACTGAGATTGTTATAAGCATTGAAAGTTCCAAGAACCCTATAATTTGGAAGCTGTCCTCAGATTTTAGACTAAAATGACAATATCACTCGCAGCCTGCAACACATTATTGATAGGGATGAGCACGTCATCAAGATCTTCCCTACGCCTCCACTTCTTGACTTTAAACAACTGCCGAACCTTAAACGGACCATTGTTCACAGCATACTGCCCAGCCTTTAGGACAACATGGACCACAACACTGTACAACTCTGTCATGGCAACCACTGTAAGACATATCAGAGTGACGACATGGATACCAGCATTACACATGGGGACACCACCCATCACTTGTGAGGCCAGCGTTGCTTATCTCATACATTGCAGGCAAGGATTCCCGAGGCATGGTACATTGGTGAGACAAAGCAGATGCTACAGTAATGGATGAATGAATACCACACAACAATCGCAAGACAGGGATGTTCCCTTCCAGTCGGGGAACACTTCATCTGTCATGGACATTCAGCATTGGATCTTCGGGTGACCATCTTCCAAGATGGACTTCAGGATACACAACAACGCTGAGTGGCCAAGCAAAGGCTGATAGCCAAGTTCGACACCCATGAGGACAGCCTCAACTGGGATCTTGGGTTCATGTCACACCACAGGTGACCCCACTACACTAAATACTCACACACAAGCACACATACTCTTATACACTCACACACTCATACACTCACACAGACCCTCTCTCGTATACACATTCTCTCAGACACACACACGCGCACACACACACATGCACACACACACACACACACAATCTCCCTCCACACACACACACACACACACACACACACACACACATGCACACACACACACACAATCTCCCTCCACACACACACACACGGACACAAATCAATCTATGGGGTGAATTTGCATTTACAGGTTTGCATTTGCAGATACATTCTATTTTGTTCAAAAAGCACACAATCTGCAGGCAGTCAGTCATGTGACATTTTGTAAATTCCAACTTTGGAAATAGATTCCAGGTTGGTATAGACATAGACTCTAACCTCACAGTTTTAATGCATGGTCTGAGCTAAGATGTCACCTTTCTTTTATAAAACCTTAGCTCAGGACTGTGACTTTTTTTTAGATTAGATTAGATTACTTACAGTGTGGAAACAGGCCCTTCGGCCCAACAAGTCCACACCGACCCTCCGAAGAGCAACCCACCAACGCCCATTCCCCTACACCTAACACTACGGGCAATTTAGCATGGCCAATTCACCTAACCTGCACATCTTTGGACTGTGGAAGGAAACTGGAGCACCTGGAGGAAACCCACGCAGACACGGGGAGAATGAGCAAACTCCACACAGATAGTTGCCCGAAGCGAGAATTGAACCCGGGTCTCTGGCGCTGTGAGGCAGCAGTGCTAACCGCTGTGCCACCCTAAAAGAGGTTCTGGGATTTACATACTAATCAATCGAAACCTGCATCCCCATTCTAAGTGATTAAAGGTTGTTCAAAACATCACTTCAGTTGTATGACACTTTGATCTTTTACTATAAATCTTGTGTCTCTGATCCTGCCCCACTAGCTACCTGATGAAGGAGCAGCGTTCCAAAAGCTTGTACTTCCAAATAAACCTGTTGGACTGCAGCCTAGTGTTGTGTGATTTTTGACTTTGCCCACCCTAGTTCAACAACAGCACCTCCACATCATGACAGTATCTCTGGCCAGAAAGCAATGGAATTGGCAGTCTGTGGAACCGAAACCAATGGTGGAGTCCTTTGCCTGGAGCAATTTCACTGGCACTGAGAAAAATAATGTATATAATTGTGGAATCTCATTCTATCCTCTTTTAACTATTGTTGGAGATTTTATTTTAAAATTATTTGTGCCTCTTTCACCTCCCTTTCTTTCTGGCTCCTTATTTTGCTTTCTGTACATGATTTTACATTGAATTGACTGTTCCAATTGACATTTCCTGGTTCAGACTGGTAAAGATTTTTTAACCCAGTTGGTCAAGGAGATCCACAGTTGGTCATCCTCAACATATCGGTCACAAATGGCCTGTAATCACAGAAAATCTTGGTGCAAAAGATCAAGCTAAGTGTGGTGCTGTTTGTTCACTGCTAACCTGAAGTTTGAGCCATTTCAGAAATTTTTGAGGATTGGTTTTTTTTTGAAAGTCATGATATTTTGATTCTGTGAAATCTAATTAAATAATGGTGAAGATTTCTCAATTACAGCATATTAGTTGAGAATTTGCAGCCAAACAGTTGTCCAAGTGATACTGCAGAGTGTGAGTCAGTTCTGGGTAAATAAAGCTTCATAATAACTAGGATTCCAGGATCTCCCCATTTCCACCTCGATGATCCATCACAAATTCATTTTGTGGAGTTTTGCCTAATTTTCTTCAACGCAACTCCCACAGACCAATTTTACAAGGATAATTCCCATTAAGGGAGGCATCATTAATTTTAAATTCCTTCGCATTATTCCTTGCATGGGGGAGATTTGGCCACTGTACCTGCAAGGAGAAGTAATCCAGAAATTAGGTAAGAATCTTTCATATAGTATGGAGCTGGACGGTTTGCATAATGAGGTAATTAGTTTGAAATAAAAATGAAAATCAAAAGCAGTTTAAGTTATTTTTTGTATTTAAAAAAAAACAAGACATGTGTCCCATTTTATTAAATTGAGGATTCTCCTTCTCCAATCTGTTTATGTTGGGATGTAACTATTGCTGAAATATGTTGTTGGAGTTTGCACAATGGTCATGTCAGTTAATTTTACAGAAGAGGGCATTTTAGCTAAAGCAAGGAACCACATGCTAGTCTTTGAAAACGTATGAAGTTTGAGCAATGCTAAAATCTGATCAGCTTGACCTTCTCGCCGATCTTTCAATCTCACATATTCATCATGTGCACTCTTTTGTACATGTACAATTGAACTGCCTTCCAATGTTCAAATGTAGGGAGAAAACATTGTCAAACTATACTTAATTGTTTTTTTCCAACTTTACTTCCATCCAGAATTTCACCAAGGCTGGAGAACCAAATTCTGCACGTTGTGATTCTGTGAAGTCCCTTGAGAACAGAGGTTGCAAAAAAGCAGAGATTATCAACCCACAAAATGACATAGAATTGCAATTGAACAAAGAACTTGTAAATTCTGGAACTAATGTGATACAGATAAAACCACAGAAAGTTAAACTCTTTCTGCGACGAGGTAAAATCTCAAGATACTTGGAACATCATAGTCCTGAGAGTTATCAATAACTTGCAAATGTTTATATTTAACATATATGTTATGTTTATCATATATATGTATGCAATGAAAATTTACATTGCCCAACAGTTCAAGGAAACGTATTGCAATTCAGTATTCTTCAATAATTCTGTGTACTCTGGGTAACACTAAGAAATACAAAGAAAAATGGAGAACAATGGCTCAGTTCTTTGCTTTTTTGTAATGTTTGTAAAAAAGGAGCAAAACTTTAATTTGCTCAGAATGCATTCACATACACAGAATAAAAATTGGACCCATACTTTTCGACAAGGAAATTTGAATCGCTTGTGTTATGTTGATGAGGAAGCCGAAAAGGAAAATAGATCAAGCTGAACTTAATTAAACTAATAAATTAATAAAGTAGACATATTTGTATTTTCCTGTATCAGCTTGCTTTACTTCAGACTGCATTGAATTGAGTTTGCTGTTCCTCATTGCACATAATATATCTTGCTGTCGTTATTAAGCTTACTCATCGCTTGCAATTGTGTTAATTAATTAATGTGCATGCTTGCAGTCAGCCTGAGCAAAGAATCCATTTATTTAATCTGGATAATCATATTTATCTTTGATCAGAATAGCTTTTCCTGGTATTATGCACACATGATTCTGCTACTAGAATTTCTATTATGAATTCATCATATTTACATTGCGTATAGATCATACACTTATTTCTCAAGCCTGCCTACTCTCCGGTCAGTAAATAGATGGGGGGAAGTATAAGAGACTAACTAATTTCCTCTAGATCCTCAAAAATCAAGGTCTGGAACATACACTGAAGCTCTTTGCTGCATCAGAACTGCACTTAATCCAGCTCAACAAATTCCCATGGGAAGTGGTCAAACCAACCAAACCAAAATTAAGTAGATTCTACTCGAGGGGAAGATCAGCCTTCTATCAGTTTTGATATACAAGGGCATGTTGATGAACTGCAAGCTCATAGAAGAATACATCAGGGTATTGGTGCTAGTGTACAAGCCTGTTTGATCCCAGTGGGTATTTTGAAGCCTTTGATGTTACATCATTGCTGACCTTACCTATCATGGTGTCACAGAAAGAGTTCATAATGAACAGCTTCAGCAGGCTGCCGTTTTCTCCAGCAGCTTATATGGACTTGCTGTGCTCAGATGGTTGAATGCTTTCAATTAGATCAATGAATGTAATATGTCATGGCCTTCTTTGTTCTTGGTATTTCTCTTGAAGCTACTGTACTGAGAAGATCATGTCAATTGTAGATGTTCCATTCAAAAACTACACTTTGATTTGGAAGAGATACATTCAGCTAAGATCTGCAGTTTGCCAAACACATTACGAGCAATGTTTTTCTCTTGGTGCTTCGTGTGTGGATGTCTTGATGGCTCTTGCAATCACTACAGTCACCCTAGTACAGGATAACACCTTGGATCTCCCTCTCTAATAGTTCTGCGGATGTGCCAACACCATAAGCCAGTGTATTCCAAACTTTTTCGCCACTCCTATCCCATTTTGAAACTTGAAAACTGCTGTGATCCCTTGTTAAGCAGTGGAGGTGCTGTTGGGTGGAGTAGAAGACCGAAGAGGGCAGGCAGTAGTGACCAGCTATTGGTGCACCTGAGCTCAAAACCTCAAAATCTCAGTGAGCAACTCCAGTTGGTGTCCCAAAGCATGCCCACCCGCTCCTCCACCCACTTTGGGAAATTCTGCCCTAAGAATTGCAGCAGTTCAAAAAGGTGGCTCACCACCTTCTCAAAGACAATTCAGGGTAGATAAGAAATGCTGGCCTCGTCAGAAGCATCTACATCCCATGAACAAATGAAATAAAAGTGATGGCCACAAATCCAAAGATTTTCTGGATGGTGACTGGCCACTGGGTCACAACCTGTTGGACATCACTCATCTGTTGCAAGGACACAAGCAAATGAGGTATGAGGATGGCAAACAGCGCAGACAACTGTGAGACAAACACCAATGGCTTCAGAGGCTGATCGTTTGGAAGGGCACTGGAAGAGACAAGGAGAAACCGGAACCTCAACTGACTGAGAAGAAAGCCCAGGGTAAACAGAGCCTGTTGAATCCTGAACCTTTTCAGCCTACTGTTTGTCTCGAGGTGATATTTAACACAGAGTTGACTACCAAGTTGCAAAGTATCGTATTTCAAAAAAAAGCTGCCAGCAACCTAACAAGGAGCTTGCTTTATGCCCATGGGTGCTGCCTGTCCCTTGTGATCGCCAGCATTTTTTGTTTTCCATACAGATTCCAGCATTTGTAGTAAATTGCTCCAATGTCACAAGAAGGATATTTTTGCTAATGAGCAGTTGACCTTCCCTATGGGGTAGAGTTCAGTTTATCATGATCAATAAAGTAAATAACGCATATATTCTTTTTTATAAGTGTCACTATTAAATATGGTATTGAAATCGAGTGAAAACCTTTAGACATGAAGTGGAGGGAAAATATTTGAATGGAATTATTAAGTTGTAGTTATTTGTTTCTGATTCCTTAATAACTTATTGCCTTGCAATTTAGACAGTCCACAGAAAATCGAAGTGAAGTTTAAGCGTGCTGAAGGTTACCCTGTAGACCTATACTACCTCATGGACCTGTCCTACTCCATGAAAGATGATCTGGAGAATGTGAAGAACCTGGGAGGAAAACTTCTGCAAGCACTGAAGAGTATCACAAAGTCGAGCAAAATTGGTGAGCCAACTGTTTTCCATAAGGTAGATGAACAAGGCTCGCTACTTGTGCAAACACGTAACTTCAACATCTGGAAATTGTTTCTCATAATCTAGATGCAGTCAGTCAGTTTACTATAGCAGAGAAATGTTGTGGTTTACTCTCTGAGGACATGGGGGAGAGCTGCAATTGTAAAAGAAGAGTAAATGTCCATTGAGACCTGTTTTCAGGTATAATAATTGTGTGTTTGTATCCAGTAGGTTTTCTTAACTGATACTGCAATACTTCTGTTAGTTAGAGTAATATAAGATACTGGGCCTGGATATCATGCTATTAAGGAATCTAACTGAAAACTGCCAGTGGAAGTGGAGGAAGCTGGTTTAATTGCAACATTTAAAAGGCACCTGGATGGGTATATGAATAGGAAGGGTTTGGAGGGATGTGGGCCATGTGCTGGCAAGTGGGACTAGATTAGGTTAGGATATCTGGTTGGCATGGGTGAGTTAGACCAAAGGGTCTGTTTCCATCTTAACATCGCTATGACTCTATGACTCCAAAATTATTATGTAACAACATTACACTTCTCAGACACATAAGTGTCTGGTGAATTTTAAGTTCAATAGAAGAATATACTTCCTGTCGAGTGTCATGTTTCAGGTGGGCTGAGATAAGAGAGTATGAGATCTTTACACCCTTAGGACATAAGCTATGACACAGTGATGATGTCATGAGCAAGTTACTTAAAGGTATACTGATATACCATGTTTCTTAAGTATATATTGACATTCTGACCTTGAAACTTAGCACACGCAAGATCAGCTTCTTGACACATAATAAGTGTGCCTTCTCCTATGTTTAGAAAGGAGATTAGTGTTTAGTATAAGAAAGGAATAGACAATGATAGCAACAGTGGACTCAAACATAAAAATACAGCTTTTACATGCAATATTACTCAATAGTCAAGAAAGCAATCAAGTGGCTTGAAGGTAAAATGTAGTTCAATGTCAGCCTATGATTGTTAGACAATACAAATCTAAAGGAGGGGAGAAGCTGAGGTACCTGGTGGTATATGTGTACAGGTGGCGAGTAGATTGAGAAATTGGTTAACAAATGTTATATGATTTGAGATTTTATAAAGTGGTGACATGGAGTACAAAAGCTCGGAAATCATGATAAATCTGTGCAACACACCAGTTAATTGTTCTCATCTGGAATACTGGGTCCAGTTCTGGACTCAACATTTTATTTAAGACGTTAGAAAGGATGCAGAAAAGATGCATGAGAATGGTTCTAGGAATGAGAAGCATGAGTTAGGTAGATAGATTGAAGAAACAGGTTGTTCTTTGCTGAGAAGATTACGAGGAGATTTGAGGAGCAACTCACAATCACGGGAGGCGTAGAGAAAGGACAAAGAGAATAAACTATTCTGGTTAGTGGTACATTTGAAAAACCAGAGGAACCAGAATCATGATGCTTGTCAAAAGCAGCATCAGCAGCGACAGAATGAAAAAGATTTTTATGCAGCAAATAGCTTTGAAATGCACTGCCTGAAAGTGTGGTGGAGAAAGATTCACTTGAGGCGTTCAATAGCAATTGGTAGTTATGGAGAATAGCAATGAGGATGTGGAATTTGCTTTTGCTGGGAGTAGTTGAAGCAAATAGCACAGATACATTTGTCAGGAAGCTGGACAGGATTCCTCTGGAATGGGGTGGGGGCACATTTTCAAGATAAGGGTTCTCTCTTTTCAGATGGTGATGAGGAATTTCATCTCTCAGAGGGGAGTCAGTGCTGAGTATTTTCTCCTACAGGGAGCAGTGGAAGCTGGGTCACTGAGTTAGAAGGTTTTTGGTTGAAAAGTGAGTAAAGAAGTCTGGGAAACAGGCAGGAGAGTGGAGTTTAGACCACATTAAATTACCTTATCGGCTGGTGGAGCAGGTTCAAGGGGCAAAATGGCCTCATCCTGTTTCTATTTACTTGTGTTTTTATATGAGTACATGAGGGAGAAAGGAATCAAAGAATAATTTGATAGGATTAAATGAAGTGTGATGGGAGGAGAATTGCATGAAGCAAATTTATTGGCTTAGCCCAGATCAGCCAAATGGCCTATTCTGCGCTGCAAAATTCTTAATATCGAATTCCAGCATTCCTGTATTAATGAAGAAAAGTCTGGAGTGACTGCTTCTAGTTACTTGCCCAGTGGAATCATTGACTAACAATCACTATCCAACTCATTGCAAATAGTAAATCACTCAAACTATATTTATTTCCTTGCAGGATTTGGTTCATTTGTGGACAAGACAGTCCTACCATTTGTTAACACGCATCCAGAGAAAATGAAAAATCCATGTCCTTCTAAAACTGAGGCATGTCAGCGACCCTTTAATTTTAGGCATGTCCTGAAGTTAACAGATAATTCGAATGTATTCACTTCTGAAGTTGGGAAGCAGTCTATTTCTGGAAACCTGGATCCTCCCGAGGCTGGACTGGATGCCATGATGCAGGCAGCAGTGTGTGTGGTGAGGTTGTATTTGACAGAATTATGATTTATGTGGATTGTAGAGTGTGCAAACGTTTCCACATTCATCAGCGTCTCCAGTCAGTTTTCCTACGATAGTCCCTGTCTCTCTTATTGGCAACACCACGAACAAACATACTGGACCAATCCCTTTCTCTCACTTGAAATAATGACTGCTTCTTTCATAGACTGGGCTTTAAAGACAAAACATTATTCTTTTTGCTAGTAATCAGAATTTCCATCCACTGTTTCTGCGCAAAAATGCACCTACTACAAAAATACAACATGCAAAATAGAGTGTATTCCTGATGATGGGCTTATGCCCAAAATGTCAACTCACCTGCTCCTTGGATGTTGCCTGACCTGCTGTGCTTTTCCAGTGCTACAATTTTCAACTCTGATCTCCAGCATCTGCAATCCTCACTTTCTTCCTGCGTGGTGCTCCACGAACAAGTCCCTCTTGGAAATGACTCCCAAGACACCTTTATAAGATGTAAAATGCTTGATTAAAAGTAAGATACTGCACAGGCTGGAAATCTGCAATAAGAACAGAAATTGCTGGAGAAACTTAGCAGGTCTGGTAGCATCAGTGGCGACAAAAACAGCGTTAATGTTTTGAGTCCAGTATGACTTCTTTAGAATCTGGGCTTAGTAGATGACTTCTGTATCCATTCTCAATCTGTAAAAAAATGCAGTTCTCATTTTGCAGTCACATTAGAATCATGGAATCCCTACTGTGCAGAAAGAGACCATTCAGCCTGTCAAGTCAGCACCAACCTTCCAAACAGCATTCCACACAGACTCAGCTCCGCCCCATCCTATCCCAATAACCCCGCATTAACAATGGCTAATCCACCTAGCTTGTACATATCAGGACAATGTAGCATAGCCAATCCACCTAACTTGCGCATCCTTGAACAGTGGGAGAAAACTCAAACACTTGGACAAAATCCATGCAGACAAAGGAAGAACATGCAAACTCTGCACAGACAGTCACCCACAGCTGGAATCGAACCCAGGTTCCTCCCACTTCGAGGCAGCAGTGGTAACCACGAAGCCAAACATTATTGGGTGAGATGTTGGCAGAGATATTTATTTAGCCATCACTGGAAAATGGGAAGGAGAGTTTGGTGAAAGTGGACTTGTCACTAGGAATGTTTTACTTCACTGGCTGTCTCTTCATTGAAATACTTACAAAAGGAACATCTCTTATTCTGTCCCTGGTCACTCTTCCTGTATTTATCTGACAGTTTGAGCTAAATGTTGTGCATTTGAAGAAAACCTTACTTGAAACATAGATTGTGAAAATGTGCATATAATTTAATAGAACTTACAAATCTTTGAAAGACTTTGATGACGTTACAGCTTTATATATTTCACGTGCAACTACTTAAAAGTAGAGATGTTGTTTCTGACAGGACGAGATAGGATGGCGCAATGTTACACGTCTTCTTGTATATACTTCAGATGATGGATTTCATTTTGCTGGAGATGGGAAACTTGGAGCAATTCTGACCCCTAATGATGGCAAATGTCATCTTGATAGTCAGGGCTTTTATGCAGATAACACTAAATACGTGAGTATAACTGTCTTATTTGTTGCTTGCATAAACAAAATCTCCTAACTCAACAGAACTGTGGCGTATATATTTTTACCAGATTGACAGCAGAGCGAGATCCGTACTGCTCCGTTTCTTTTTGCTTCACGTGGATTTTTTGAGAGGAAGGGTTCATCAAAAAGCCGCTGTATGGCTTTTGTTTGTATTTCTACTGTAGATGTTTGCCCAACCCAATTATGCATCAGAGCGGGGGGTAGAACAGGGCAAGGAACAAAAATAGCCTTGATCCCACTACACAGCAGCATAAACAATGGTTCCAGTAAAAGAACAACACCTTTTTCAAACCTGCTGCTTTGCTGGGTACATATGGGTATAAATAATGTGGTCTTTTCAAATTCATAATGATCCCCTCCATTGCTTGGGCCACACTGGATACCAGGAATATACTGACAGAGGAAGGATTTCACAGTAAACAAAAGCATTATAAAATAAAGTATGCCACTGGGCCACAGCAGGAGAATCAGGCCAAATCAATGACATGAAAAGCTTGACCAAACAGGTAAGTTTTAAGGAGTCTTATCAAGGCAAAGTGAGCTAGAAAAATGTAGTATGGAAATTCCACACCTTAGGACCTAAGCAACAGAAGACAGAGCCCCCACTGGGGAGACCAGAGTTAGCTCGATGGGAGATATGGTTTGTGGGTTTAGAGGTGATATTACAGAGAGGGAGGGTTAAGGTCATGGAAGGATTTGAAAACAAGGATGATAATTTTAAACTCAACATTTTGCATAAGTGAGAGCCAGTGTGGGTCAACAAACACAGGAGTGAGAGGAGAACAGAACTTGCTTTGAGTTAAGTCACAGGAACTGGGTTTTGGATGACTTTTAGTATACAGGGGGTAAAATGTTTGCGACCAGCCAACAGTGTATTGGAATAAGCAAGCCTCAAGGTAGCATCAACGTCACCACTGAGAGTTTCAGCAACAGATGAGCTAAGACAGGGACAGGGCAGAAGTCAGGTGATGTTTTAAAGATGCAAACAGGTCATTTTAGCAATGTCTCGAATCTCAAGGCCAAGTGTGACACGGAGCTTACGAAAAGACTGACTTAGTCTCACAGCCAAAAAGTAGAATGGAATTGGTATCTAGAAAATGGAATTCGGTGCAGAGACTAGAAACAATGGCTTCACTCTTCCTAATGATTAAATGGAGGAAAATTCTGTTCATCCAGTAGTGAATGTCAGAAAAAAGACAGATAACTTAGAAAGGATGGAGGAGGCAAGAGAAGTGGTTGTGATGTACTGCTGGGTCATCAACGTTCATGTGAAAACATACACTGTGCCTTCAGGTGATGTTGCTGAAGGGCAGCATTTGGATTAGAACGAGGAGAGAACAAACATTAATCCTTTGGGAATACCAGAGATGATGGTGCAGGAGCAGGAAGAGAAGTTATATGGTTTGCCTTCTACGATTAGAAGTAAGATTGGAACCATGAGTAAATGCAGTTATGTCAACACGAGGGCTTTTGAGCCAAAATATGGAAAACCAGAAATGGCTACTGATGCTGGAGAATCAATAAACATTTCCCATGACTCAAGCAGCTGGTGCAGCCACAAACATGAGAAAGTGGGACAAAGATGCGCTCAATGCGCTCAGGGACTGCATGTCAGAGAAAACCATGCTTTATTTCTATAATCACAGCAAAGACCTTTCTATTTCTGGTCCGAATGGAGCTGAAGGTTTTAAAATCAGATTAGAATATGCTCTTGTGTCAGTGAGGAGGACATATTATTAATTTTAAAGCATTTTTTTTCTCACCAACGAAGAAATTGATGTTGCTGATAGGATTGTGGGTGTTGAATTTTCATTACCTTTATTTTACACTTCCATTAGACAGGGAGGAAAACAATGTTCCTGGCAGTATATTTGTTGTCCACGTGATTCAAGGTAGTTAGAATGATGGACAGTAGTGTTGAGCTGTGAATCAGTTAATCAGTATCTAGTGTCGTTGCAGCATCTTGCTGGAGGGTCCTGAAATTGAAAACTTAAGTTTTCAACTTGAAATCGATGGTGATAAAAATCTGATGTTCCCCAATACTGGTTTTATAGCTGAATGGCAAGTTGAAAAACTACTTCAGCGTGGATTCATTTGGTAACAGTGAAAAGTTCCATGATTTATTTAGATAGCAGTATCACTCATGAGAGTGCTGGAGGAATTGATGTTAATTTGTCCTTATTAGATGTAACATTTTGTTTACTTTTTCTGTTGTCTCTTTTTCAGGACTATCCCTCTGTTGCTGAGTTAGCTTTGAAGTTGGCTGAAAATAACATTCAACCAATTTTTGCAGTCACGAGAAAAATAATGCCGGTTTACCAGGTAATTATTATGGCTAATGTCAATATGTCTAATAACTATTCTCGAAATAAGGCCAGTGTGCCAGAAACTAGTCAAAGAATCAGCCAACTCCATATTCACAGAACTATCTCGCTGTGCACTAAATTATACCATTTCACATGGGGTTGGTTAGTTCAGTTGGCTGAGGAGAAAGTGAGGTCTGCAGATGCTGGAGATCAGAGCTGAAAATGTGTTGCTGGAAAAGCGCAGCAGGTCAGGCAGCATCCAGGGAACAGGAGAATCGACGTTTCGGGCATAAGCCCTTCTTCAGGAATGAGGAAAGTTTGTCCAGCAGGCTAAGATGACAAGGTGGGGGGAGGGGAAATGAGGAAACTGGTGAAATCCGAGTTCATCCCTTGTGGTTGGAGGGTTCCTAGGCGGAAGATGAGGCGCTCTTCCTCCAACCGTCGTGTTGTTGTGGTCTGGCGATGGAGGAGTCCAAAGACCTGCATATCCTTGGTGGAGTGGGAGGGGGAGTTGAAGTGTTGAGCCACGGGGCGGTTGGGTTGGTTGGTCCGGGTGTCCCAGAGGTGTTCTCTGAAACGCTCCGCAAGTAGTTCAGTTGGCTGGATGGCTGGTTTGCAATGCAGAGTGATGCCAATACAAGGGATTGAATTCCTGCACTGGCTGAGGTTACCATGAAAGACTCTGCTTCTCAACCTCTCCTCTTGCCTAAGGCGTGATGATCCTCAGATTAAACCTCCACCAGTTGTCTCTGTCTGATGAAAGAGCAGCCCCGTGGTCCTCTGGGAATATGGAGGTTTTACCTTTGCTTCACCATTTCGCAGAAGTGTGACAACATGCCAATCATTTATAAAACAGTAACTCTCTGTTCATCATTCATAAAATAATGCCAATTGGCCAGCAAGTTATTTGCAGAATTGTAGGTGAGAAAAACATGAAGCAATATTTTTAAATTGGCCACAATTTTCACATTTGAACTTTATCTGTGATGTGAACTGAAGCAGCGTTGCATTTCTAATACGGGAAGGCATGTTAACATGAGATAGTAAAGGCACAAATACTCTGAGTTTACAGGCACAATATGATTGTAAAGGTTTGGTACTTATGACATCATGCATTCCATGATTTCATTCAGAGCATGACTAGATCTGATATCCTTTGCCAGGTCATCACAATTCTTTGAAACTAACTTATTTCGCTCTGCTTTAAGTTATACCTTTATTACAGAAAATCGTAATTTTAATTTAATTCTTCTGCCCAGTTCATATCCAAAACTGAATTGACTTCTTGTTAAAGTTCATTATCATGCTTTTGTTTGAGATTATCTTACATTGTACTTTACACTTAAATGTATAATATTCCAGTCGAAAAGATAATTTGTCCTTTTTGAGGGGATTTACAGGCGTACAGAGAAATTTAAGGTCAATTCAGTCTTCCGACACTTTGCATAGTGAATAACATTGGTGCATTTAAGGGGAAGCTGGATAAACATATGAAGGAGAACAAACATAAATGTTGACAGGGCTAGGTAAAGAGAATGGACGAGGCTTGTGTAGAACACAAACATCAGCATACAATAAATGGAGCACATTGTCTGCTTCTGAGCTGCATACTTTCAGGTCTGTATCTTTTGGAGATAGAGGGTCATACTCATTGGTCACAGGGCCATCAGGCAACCCCTTTTAGTTCCATGTTGGGGGTCCAACCAAATCAAGTGTTCATCAGATACTTAGGTGGTCACTGCCAGGCCTCTTCTGGCATTGAAGACCCAGCTGCAGAAATCCTGCCCACCAACAATAGTTAGCCAATCAGGAGCCGGCAGCTACTTATTCACTACTTATCATTTGCCATGGTAAATTAGCATTGCACCCACCAGAGGTATAGGCCATTATGGAACTTCAGACCAGAGGCGAGTGAGGATGGGAGGATGGGTTGGGGATCACTGGGGAAGGGCAGAATTGGAGGCAAGGCCATGAGTTGGCTTTCAGCAGCCTTTCCTGTCCTCAGACCTTTGATCTGAGATCAGGCACAGATAGTGGCCCCCTATCACACCACTACCATTTCAGGAGGCTGCTTAATTCATTAATCAGCCCAATAAAATCTACATGTGAGGTGTGTCAGGGTGGACTAAGAGCTGGAAGGGGTGAGCTGTCTTTGTCAATGGCTGGAAGATGGAAGGGGCAGGCTGTTTGCTGGTTTATCGGGGTGCCTGTGAAATATACGCTTTTATTGTTTGGACTGTTTTGTATGTCTTTGTGTCTACTGTTTCCTCGTTGGTAATTTAAGGTGGGATTTGGGGGTTTGCCTGCATTTCCCTGTGAATTGGTTGTATGGTGGGGTTTGGAGTTTGGCCTTGCTGGGCCTTTCCTCTCAATTGCTGTTTATTGTGAACTGCTGTTTCTTGTCTAATGTTGACTTTGTATTTTTTGCAGAGTTTAATAAAACAAATAAATGGGGGAGAAAAAAATCAACTCCACCTCTGCTGGCTGGGAATCCCATAACAGCTGGATATGCAGGCACTGAGTGTAGGAGATTGAGAGGTGACCTTATAGAGGCTTCTAAAATAATGAGGGATATAGATAAGGTGAATGGCAGGCGTCTTTTCCCAAGGGTGGGGGAATCCCAAAACTAGGGGCATATTTTTAAGGTGAGAGGAGAGAGATTTAAAAAAGATATGATGGGCAACTTTTTTACACAGAGTGGTTCATGTGTGGAATGAAGTTTCAGAGTAAGGGAAGGATATGACCATAGTTGCAATGTTTAAAAGGCAGTTAGATAAGTGCATGAATAGGAAAGGTCTGAAGGGATATGGACCAAGCACAGGCAGGTGGGACTAATTTAATTTGGACTGAAGGGTCTGTTTCCATGCTGTATGACTTGCTAACAGCCCTTCAAGCCCCCAGTTTTATCAGGGGAGGTTCTCCCTCTGTTAGGAGACTGACATGGGGCGCCTCCCTTGATTAACTGGGCCCACACACAATGGTTCTTGCACGGTGAGCTGTGTTAAACCCAGCCCTATGTAACTCTGGTCAGTAGCATGTAAAAGACCCCAGTATTAATGATGGGGCCAGGACAATGTCAAACCAAATTCCTGAACTTCAATCTGTGCAACTCCCAGGCATTTGTCCTTGACTGTGATTCGTGTAAGATTGAATTTCACATAGTGGGTATGAGTGACTACTATCTTCAAATGCTATTCAAAGCACACATGTTGAATTTAAATATTTCAGCTTCCCACATGAAGCATCATTTGTCCTGTTATTGCTGAGCTTTTGTTCACAGTTATGTTGTGACACTATTGAAGGAATAAAGATTAGCTTTTTCTGTTTCATTCCAGGAGCTGAGCAAAATGATTCCAAAGTCTGCAGTAGGTGAACTGAAGGAGGATTCCAGTAATGTGGTTCAGCTGATCACAGCTGCCTATAATGTAGGTGCTGCTCAGGAATGAGTTCAATCCATTTTAGTTTTGCTTGCTCCTGGGAAAAGGATGGGAGAGAACCAATATTCTAATAGACTGTTCATGAGCATATTAATAAACCAGTGAATTATGTCAATTGGCCTTCCTACCATATTCACAGTTTATTGATCTTTTTCAGAATCTGTCTTCGACGGTGATATTAGCACACAAAACCCTGCCAGATGGAGTCCACATCTCCTATGTATCACATTGTAGTGATGGAGATACGAAGAGTGAAAAAGAGGGAACTTGTTCAAATGTGAAGATTAATGAGGAGGTGAGTTGACATTGAGATTCTCAAGGTTGCCTGCACAGCGAGAGTCTTATTGAATTCCAGGTTGGAAGAGGTGATGCAACACAGATCATCAATTCACAGTGGCACGGATGTTCAGTGGTTAGCACTGCAGCCTCACAGTGCCAGGGACCCAGATTCAATTCCAGCCTTGGGTGACTGTCTGTGTGGAGTTTGCACATTCTCCCCGTGTCTGCGTGGGTTTCCTCTGGGTGCTCCGGTTTCCTCCCACAGTCCAAAGATGTGCAGGTCAGATGAATTGGCCATGCTAAATTGCCCATAGTGTTAGGTGCATTAGTCAGAGGGAAATGGGTCTGGGTGGGTTCCTCTTCGGAGGGTCGGTGTGGACTTGTTGGGCTGAAGGGCCTGTTTCCACACTGTAGGGAATCTAGTCTCAATCCAAGATTGGAAATACAACCAAATAACTCATATGTTTTAGGATTGGCTGGGGTCTATATCCACATGACTATTGGAGGAATCTGTAATTAATGACCTCAATTGACACTGAGGGTGAAGAATTGTACATTTTTCATGTAAAATACTGTGGGACTGTTCTCCAAAGCAGTGATCAGACCTTTGTAAGACCGCATTGAATTTCACCACCAGAAAAAGAAATTCTAGATGTCGAAGCCAAAATAGGAACAGCATATTCTGTCCCTAAACTGGCTATGGCAGGGGTGGGAAGCTTGGAAGATTCAGTAAGATGGCCTTTCCACTGCTAACCTGTTCACTCTTGATTAGGGGAGGAATTTTATTTGGGGAGGGGTTTGTGAAGATAAACCGTCTGGTATTATCCAGTTGAGCTCCTTAAGTGACCAATTATTATCTATTTAAGAATATTTTCAATCGATAATGGTTGGACGCCCAGCATATAGGTCAAGTCAAACTCTGGTGGAAAAGATGAACACATCCATCCATGGTCCATTTTCCTGATCAGAGCAGCCCCGTGCATGAACCTTCCATATGCCCTCCACCCAACTCACTGTTCCAGCCAGTCCCCTCCCTATATCTGCTGTATCCCCCTTGTGTGGCCATGCCACCAGTAAATTGCTTTGTCCTTCGTCACTTTAACTCATGGGTCTAAGTCCAGACCGAGCATTGGCTACTGCTCAGGTTAGCCATCAGTTATTTGGCACTGGAACTCCTCCCGATTGAGGGGTGAAGTCCGAGCCTCAGCTAATTGTCACTATTGTATTGTAAGGCTGGGGATTAACTGACCTTGGCAGTCCTTGTTCATTGGCAGGACAGCAATACCAATTCTTAAAAAATGTGTTCTTCATTCAGAAGAGAAAAGAAGCTGCAATGAACAAACAACCAATATGAAATGAAACAGAGATAGTCAACTTACTGGATGGGGGAGAATTATTTAACTGGCACGCGATGGAGATGCAGTGATAGGTTTTTCCAACTATGTATGGATTTTTGCATGGAAGAAATGTAATATAGAAAAACCTTTATGTCACTTGACAACAGCACTGATCTTTTTCTTTTCAGATAAGTTTCACAATTACAGTTACTGCAAAAAAATGCCTGACTGAAAAACAGTCCTTTGAGATTCGACCTTTGGGCTTCACTGAGAAGTTGGAAGTTTCACTGCAAATGCGGTGTGACTGTAAATGTGATGACAAACCTGACTTGTCTGATCATTGCAGCAACAAGGGTCGAGTCAAGTGTGGTGTATGCAGGTAAAATTAATACTACCCAACCTCCTTAAGTCTGTTTCAACTCTCAAGGAATACTTCATATCCTTTCAAGTCGTGAATAACTCAGACCAAGCAAATGTTTGATGTCTCAAAGTCTCTGTCACTTCATGACTCCAATTTTTCTTTGCAATCTTTCTCTTCTTGTTGCATTGTTCTGCCATAGTTTTGATCCTCTGTATCTCACTCTCAAGTCCAAAATACATTGATATTTTCCTCTTTTCTATACATCCTTTTTGTGGCAATGTTATGTGTTGTTGCACCACTCCGCATGTCAGGTTGCCCGTTTAGGTTCCCATTAAGTCTTTCCCCTCTCCTTAAACCTATGCCATCTAGTTTTGCACCCCTCTCCCTGTCTGTCTTGATGGTGGCAAAGACTACTTTTGATTCACTCTCGGATGTGGGCCCTGCTGGCTGGCCAGCATTTATTGTCTGCCATTGCCTATCTACCTATCTATTATGCAAGACCAAAATGAGTAATGAAGTTTATCCCAT
This sequence comes from Chiloscyllium plagiosum, assembly GCF_004010195.1. Classification (NCBI taxonomy): domain Eukaryota; kingdom Metazoa; phylum Chordata; class Chondrichthyes; order Orectolobiformes; family Hemiscylliidae; genus Chiloscyllium; species Chiloscyllium plagiosum. The sequence goes on along the minus strand of NC_057716.1, from coordinate 21,372,667 downwards.
GCTCAGGCATCATCCTACAATCCATGTTCCCTTCAAGTATTTCATTTGTAGCTGTGGAAAATGCCTCATTCTGCTGACAGTGACCCTGAGCTTCCCAACATTTGTCGTCTTAATTTTCCACCACACTTCCACTCTGACCTTTTTGTGTCAAAGCTTTGCTACAGTGTTCCAATAAAACATAACATAAGCTTGAGTAATAACACCTCATCTTTTGACTTGGTATTATACAACTTTTTGACTCAACACTGAGTTAGTCTTTGAGATGTCCAGCATGGAAAAAGACCCTTTCATTCCAACTTGTCCGTGTCGACCAGTATCCTAAATAAATCTAGTCCCATTTGATCCAGATTCCTCTAAACTCTTCCTATTCTATACTATCCAAAGGCACGCATCACCTTCTGCATGAAAAAGTTGCCACTTCGGTCCATATTAAATCTTTCCTTTCTCTCCTCTCTCTATGTTGTCTAGTTTTGGACTTTTTTTTTCTTCCCCCAACCCTGCCTCCCCCAACTCTTGCAAATATCTTGTCTGTTCACCATAACCATGTCTCTTATGATTTTATAAACCTCTATAAGGTCACTGTGCACTCTCAAACACTCCAGGGAAAATAACCCCAGCCTGTTCAGCCTTGCCCCACTGCTCAAACTCTCCAACTCTGGCAACATCCTTGTAAATCTTCTCTGAACCTTTTTCAAGTTTCACAACATCCTTTGTATAGCAGGGAGACCAGAATTGCATGCAGTATTCCAATAATGGCCTAATCAGTGTCCTGTACAGCCACAACATGACCTCCCAACTCCTGTACTCTATGCACTGCAAATAAAGGCAAACAATCCAAATGCTGCCTTCATATCCTAACTCCCTATGACTCCACTTTCAAGGAACTGTGAACCTGCACTCCAAGGTCTCTTTGTTCAACAACAGGACCTTACCATTAAGTGCATAGGTCTTGTCATGATTTGCCTTCCAAAATGTAGCACCTCACATTTATCAAAATTAAACTCCATCTGCCACTCAGCCCACTGGCCCATCTGATCAAGATCCCATTGTACTGTGAGGTAACCTTCTTCACTGTCCACTACACCTCCAATTTTATATCATCTTCAAATTTGCTAACTATATCTCTTCTGCTCACATTGAAATTATTTATATAAATGATGAAAAGCATTGGACCCAGCACCAATGTTTGTGGCAACTCTCTACCACCACCATCTGATTTTACCCTTGAGCCAGTTCTGTATCCACATAGCTAGTTCTCTCTGTATTCTGTGTGATTTAACCAATCTACCATGAGGAACCTTGTTGAATGCCTTACTGAAGTCCATAGATTCCCACATCGACCGCTCTGCCCTCATCAATCCTTTTTGTTACTTCTTCAAAAAAACTCAGTCAAGTTCATGAGACACAATTCCCATGCACAAAGCCATGTTGACAATCCCTAATCAGGCCTTGTCTTTCCAAATACATGCAAATCCTGTCCTTCAGGATTCTATCCAACAACTTGCCCACCACTGATGTCAGGCTCACCAGTCTATAGTTCCATGGCTTTTCCTTATCATCTTTCTTAAATGGTGGCACAATTGTCAGCCAACCTGCAGTCTTCTGACACATTACCCGTGACTACTGATGATGCAAATAGCTCAGCAAGGGGCCCAGCAATCACTTGCCCAGCTTCCCACAGAAATCTATGGTACACCTGATCAGGTCCTGGGGATTTATCCACCTTTGTGTTTAAGACGTCCAGTACCATCTCCTCCAAATATGGACATTTTTCAAGATGTCGCTATTTATTTCCCCACATTCTCTATTCTCCATATCCTTCTCCACGGTGAATGCTGATACAAAATACTTGTTTAGTATCTCCCCCATCCCCTGTGGTTCAACTCCTTGGTGATCTTTAAGAGGCCCTATTCTCTCCCTGGTTACCCTTTGATCCTTAATGTATTTGTAGAATCTCTTTGGAGTTCAACATCTTTGCTTCCATCTTGTTCTTTTTTTTTGCAGGATTAGTCTTTTATTTATTTCTTTATCCCTTCATTATGTATTCAGATGGCTGCTATGTAGACATTCACCCCTCATTTGGCCCAACTTGTGTCTTTATTACATCCATTAACTACAGCAACCTTTAAGGCTTTTGTACCAGTTTTGCCATTTAATCTTTCCTGTTATATATTTTCTCTTTTGTTCTTCCTCTGACTCAAAACCAATTACATTTCTATCCTTCTTCATTTCTGAGGAAAGGTCTCCTTTACCTGAAGCAATTTATCTCTCGATATGCATGACTCACAAGGGTTTCCAGCATTTGTTTGTTATTTCAGCATCTGCAGTCTTTTGCTTTTGAAACCTTGTCACTTCTGTTACAAAGACATTGAAGGAACAGGTGTGAGGGCTTGAATGGTTTTTCTTTTTCTTAACTTGATTGTTATGTTTGCACTTTGCCAATTATATATCTCATTGGGAGAAGTGAGCCTAATTCCAGTTTCTCCTTCTAGCTGCACAGAAGATCGAATTGGCAAGTTTTGTGAGTGTGACCCTGGTAAGCGTTCCACTCAAGAACTGGACGCAGCTTGCCGTAAGGACAACTCCTCAGCAACCTGCAGTAACCAGGGAGACTGTGTATGTGGTACTTGCATTTGCCATACTAACCCCAATAAGAAAATATATGGCCAGTACTGTCAGTGTGATGACCAGAACTGTGAGCGAAACCTGGGTAAATTGTGTGCTGGTGGGTATTCCCTTACAAATATATTTTAGTTTCTTATTTTAATGAACCTATTGATTTTTATTCTTTAATGCTTCTGCAATTTTAATTTTCTTCTTCTTCAGACAACGGAAAGGTCTCATCATGTCTAATTCACTGATGTATCGACTATTGTTACAAAAATACAAAAACATTTAAATTTTTCTTTTGTGTTGCTAACATGCAGCTAGCGTCACGATATGGACCATGCCTTCTCTGCCTTTTCTTTCTCAGGTCTGCTGAATGGGGGTACTAAGGCACAGAGAATGTTTAGTCACTTGGTGAAAGAAATGTTCGTGCAATTCTGTATTTGACTGACAGATAATGCAGGGACTGTTTGGAAACAGTGATTGTTACCTGGAGCATCATCGGGATGTGATGGTGCACTTTGTGGGTTATGTTTACCAGTGGCTGGTGCTTGTGCAGCGTGGAAAAGAATGTGCTGTCATCGTAAATGAAGTGGACACAGTTGTGAAGGAGGCTGAAGTGACTATTCATTTTTATCTCTTACATTATCCTCCAGGTCATGGTAAATGTGATTGTGGGAAATGTCTCTGTGATAAAGGCTTTGGAGGAACTGCCTGCGAGTGTGCAGATGCTGATGATCAATGCAAGCAGAGCAGAAACAGTAGTACCTGCAGTGGAAGAGGACAATGCATATGTAATGAGTGCAAATGTTCTGCAGGTTATCAGCCCCCATATTGCAAAGAATGCCCTGGCTGTCCATCTCCATGTCCGACCTATGTGTAAGTACTAAACCTAATGGGTCAGTGAAGACATGGTCTGTGAGAAAGTAAAGATTACTTTAATCGTACAGCCTCCAGCATGGAGATGAAGGTAGTTGTAAAACAAAATGGGTTGGCAGTTGCTGATCCTCGAGGTTTTAACTGACTCTGGTCAGAAGCCAAGTTTTTAAAACAAGAAGCTACAATTTACTTTGCATTAAATCTCAGAACTGGGGAATTTCTGAAAAAAAAAATCCACTGCTTCTGCAAATGTTTGACAGCTTAAAAATAACCTGAAAAATCATGTCACTTTACTGCAGATTTGAAAGAAAATGTTAATCTTTCAGATTGAAACCCTTTTTGGAGATGAAGATTTTACTTGTCTTTCGTTTAGAAACTTTTATGAGGCAACCTTGGTGCACTCAGAGCATTTCTATTTTAAATGCTTTTTTTTTTAAAATTGGAGCAATACAAAAATACTTACTGGAGAAGAAATGCCAAACAGCTAATCAAAGTTTTAATTCAAGGCATGAAATCCTGCTGTGTGTCACTAACTTGGGGTAAATCTGACCATTGTTTTGCAAACTCCAAATGAAAATGTATTTGACTTATCTGCATACATTTTGGGAAGATGCATTTTTAGCATTTCAAACCAAAATTAAACAACCAGCTGAAGATAGTTCAGTGAGGCTATCGCATAAATCTTCAGTACAGGACAAACACTGAAGCTGTCTCTAATAGTGATGCTGAGTCAAGTAAATGAAAGCGTGGTCTAATTTCTTTGAACTTTGTCCCGCAACTCTTTCTCCAATGCACCGATTTATCCCATTGGTGCTGCCTCCTGCTCTCATCTGGAATTGGAAAAGTTAATCAGTTTTGCTTCCAGTTTCGATCATTCACTCACCTTCATCTGGTCCATCTCAGACTCTTCTCTCCCCTTCGCTGACTTTACTGTTTCCATTTCCAATATCCACTGACTCCCACAGTTAACACCACTACACTTGTTCACATCCTGCTTCCTGTAAGGACCCCATTCCATGCTCCCAGTTTCTTTGCAATTGCATCTGTTTTAGTGTTACCCTTTTCTCCTGGGATGCTCCCAATATGTCTGTCTTTTTCCTCAGGCAAGGATATCCCCACCATAGTTGACAGGGCCTTTAGCCATTTCTTATCCTCACCCTTCCCCTCCTTCTAAAAACGATGGGGGGTTCTCCTTGTCCTCACTTGTCACCCCACCAGACTCCACATTCAAAGGATCATCCTCCTATCATTTCTGCTACTTTAAGCAAGATGCCATAATCAAATAGATCTTCCCCTTCATTAGCATTCCTGATAGCCTGTTCCATCTGCACCACATTCATCTTCTCTAAACACCTTTTCATCCACCATGGCATCATTGCACACAATTGCAAGTAACACTTGCCCTTTTACCTCCTTTCTCACTTGTCAAAGGCACAAACACACCTTGCAGATGAAGCATTGATTTACTTGTCCTTCTTTCAATCTAATCTAATGTATTCACTGCTCACAACATGGCCTCCTGTTACCTTGAGGCTGAGTGCAGACTGGGTGACTGCTTTATGGAACACCTCTGCTCTGGTCACAAGAATGACCCTGAACTGCTTGTTACTTGCGATTTGAATACAGCATCTTGCTCACATGCGAACATTTCAATCCTAGGCCTGCTTGTGGTAATCTAGCAAAGCTGAACACAAGCGCAAGGAGCAATTTTAAATCTCTCATTACATATTGCCACCACACTTTCAGCCTTGAGGATTCAGCATTGAGTTCAAGCATTTCAAACCATGAACTTTAACCTTCATTTTGATTACACCCCTCACTGACTCTATCTTTTTCCATGCACTTACAGATAGAACTGACCTAATTTCTGTGATTAACACAACGCGTTTTTGCTCTGAGTCACATTCCCAATCATTTTCACTTGTTCCTCTTTACCCCTTTTTCTCCCCCTTCAATTCCCAGGAAGATTTCTTTCTTTCTCCACATGCCAGATCTGCTCAACTTCAGTATCATTTTTTGTTTTTAGTTCTGATCTCTAGCATCCATTGTCCTTTGCTCTATTTGCAATTAAAAAAAATACACTGCTTTAATGCAATAAAACATTGCAGGCATGTCACAGGGTGTAACTGGAAGAATGGGAAGAAACAATGCAGAGGTGGGAAATAAATGATAAGATAAGTACAATCGTCAAAAAATGATTTTAGTTCAGAGGAGCAAGATGGAAAATCATTTCGGTGCAGCTAAAAATAGCAATGGAAGGAAGTCATTTGTGGGAGCATTGAAAGGTCCTTGAACAATTGATAAACCATGGAATAGAGTATAAATCAAGAAATAATGGAGGCTGTGAGACAGTACGGTAGAGGTGATATCTTTCAATAAGTAAGACAGAGACCGGGCTAATGCTGCAGGGCATGGGTTCAAATCCCACATGATAGCTTTTTGGACAGAAATTTGAATTCAGTTAATAAATAGTCTCAGTCTCAGTAAAGGTGCCATTAGCTGTCATGGTTGTTAAAAGTTCACTTAGTACACTCTCTTGCCCTTTAGGGGAGGAAATAATCTGCCATTTTTATCTGATCCAGCTTCTACATGATTTGACAAATCATTGCTTTCTAGTTTGGTTCCAGAGCACGTTGTTCCAGAGAACTCTCAGACTTGGCAATATGTACTGAGACAGAACTAATTCATTATCTTATAGTGAGGGATTCTTTGGCAAGGAAAGTCATAAAACAATAAAATTCCACTGTTTCGGCTGAGGATGAGCAACCTTGGTCTGACACTCATACATACTTAATTCATAATCTTGGTGGGTTGTTAAAATAGATTATAAGGGAAGATAAGGCAAATAGAGTAATAGATTTCAGGAGATGTTTCAAAACTCTGAATAAAATATTGCACTAACAAAGGAGAAGGTTGCATCAGCCATGGCTAAGGAAATTACGGATGGTGTCAAATTGAAAAAAAAATAGTCTGTGATGTGGTGAAAATTAGCAGTATTTGAGGAAAATTTCAGAAACCAGCCAAGGATGACCAAAGAAAAGAGAAATTTGATTGATAGTAAACTAGGAGGAAACATGAAAAAAGGCAGTTTAAGAGCTTCAACAAACATATAAGCTGGACTTGATGGCCTACATCTTAAAAGAATGTGGTGGAAAACTTGTGGATACATGGCTTGTCATATTCCAAATATTCATGTAATCTTCCAAAATCCATTGAATCAGTAAAGATGCTAATGAGTTGACAAACTCCTAAGGTAACTTCTCTAAGCAAGAAAGAAGGGAGACTGTAAGTAGGAAATGATAGGTTCAGTAGCTTAACATTTGTCTTTGGGAAAATACTGGAATTCATTATAAAGGGTGTTGTAGAAAGACACTTAGAAAATCTTAAAACAGTCAAATATACTCAACTAATCTGTATACAGTTCTGACAATGGATCCAGGGAAAAGGCAAGACCACTCAGAACTAAGGCTGCTGTTGTGGCTGTCCCTTCATTTTGGAAGTCTGGATTGTCATGTCCTAAATGTAGCCATAGCCTCTGCTGAGTTATGGAGGCAGCTCTAATTTCTTGACAGCTTTTGGTAAATTCATCGTCCTGAATTTTAATTCCAACAGGCAATCAGCTGTCTGTTTGCTACAAGATCCAGTAGACTTTTGCATCTTCATAAGCTGTGAGTTTCCCTGCTCTAATTTCTCCTGCTTTCACTCTTTTATTCTAAAATTGGGAAAATGATGCCCTCAGAGCAAAATAAAGAATCTCTCTAATTTAAGACAGATGGAGAGGAATTTCTACTCTCGAGTGGTCATTAATCTTTGGAATTCTCTTCCACAAAAGTGCAGTTAGAAGCTAGGTCACTGACTGTATGCAAGGACTAGATAGATATTTTAACCCTTGATTCCTTCTGAATATCAAGTAATGTGGAGTTAAGGCCATAACCAGATAGTTTTATTGAACAATGGAGCATGCTCAAGGTGCCAACTGAAGGGGACATTAGGGGAGGTGGACAAAAACTGGATCAAGTAGGTTGGTTTTAAGGGGTGTCTTAAAGGAGAAGAGAGAGCTAAAGATGCAAAGCAGTTGGAGGGAATTCTGGAGCTTGGGGTCTGCACTGTTATAGCATCACCATCAATTTAATCAGGGCTGCTCAAAAAGCTACAATTAGATATGTAGGCGAATGCAGAGGTAGGAAAGATATGATTCCATGGATGGATTTGAAAATGAAGACATAGAATTATAAAATTGAGGCATGTCTGGACTGTTCTCCAATGTAGATGACTAAGTACAGAGTGATAGGTGGGACTTGTTCATAATAATGTGGGCAGCAGAGAGAAACTTTTTTTTTAAAAAGGTGGAAGATGGCAGGCTGTTTCTGTGCAACTGAATCAACAGCTCATTCCTCCAATCACTTCTTAGTGACAGAACATAACAGTTGTATTGACAGTTTTGTAAATCGCAACATTACAGTTCCATATTTTTGGATTTTCTGACCCTATCACAGCCTTGCTGTTATGATATTTGCTGAAACCAAAATAATGAAATTCATTAAAACCTATTTGTTTACAGATACAGATCAATGACCTATCTTAGACTGTAATGGAGTAATGAGAGTACAGTTTGTGACCTCAGCATTTCTCTTTTTATTTGAGACAGACATTGCATTGAGTGTCTTGGATTTTCGAGTGGTCCATTCAAGGAAAATTGCTCTTTAGCATGTAAAAACATAAAACATAATTTAAAGGAAGAACTGGATGACAAGAATGCATGTAAAGAGAAAGACTCCAAGAACTGCTGGATGAATTTTGTGATGATAGAGTTAGATGGGGTTTCACAGTATCATGTACTTATCAAGAAGAAAACAGGTTTGTGTAACTGTCCTTCCTTGTAAATTTTAAGTGTAACAAGCGCACAAATGGACAGACATATGCTCAATGTAGCAGTTTTTGTTCTTTTGTTAAACAATACTTCACTGGGCCATTAAGGAATCTTGGTCTCTATTGGATCGGTGAATATATCCATGTGATTGATGTCAATGGATCGGAATACAATGAGGGGTGGCACAGTGACGGTGGTTAGCACTGCTGCCTCACAGTGCCAGGGACCTGGATTTGTTTCCAGCCTTAGGTGACTGTGTGGAATCTGCACATTCTCCCCGTGTCTGTCGTGGGTTTCCTCCGTGTGCTCCAGTTTCCTCCCACAGTCCCAAGATGTGCAGGTCAGGTGAACTGGCCATGCTATACTACCCATGATGTGCAAGTAAGGTGCATTAGTCTGGGATAAGTGTAGAGTAAAAGGGTATGGGTCTCGGTGGGTTACTCTTCAGAGGGTTGGTATGGACCTGTTGGGCTGAAGGGTCTGTAGGGATTCTATATATAAAAAAACTGCCTTAGGTTAAACGCTCGTGAGTATTTCATTTTGTTTCCTCTGAAATTATGTAAGGCTCATTGAGTTTCTGCTTTTATCGCTCCTTTTGTTATAATCTGAGCAAATAACAATAATGGCAGTGGAAGACAAATGTGCACCATCCTTTTCATGGTGGAAATTCTTACATAAATCTGTGCTTTCCCCAACAATTGTAACATTGTCTTTGAAATTCCAAATGCATAAATTTGAAAATAGAATTAACTTTCGCAATACCAAAACCATTAATTTTTTTTCCTTGTCTCATTTCTTGGCATGGATTTTTCACTCCTGAGGTGACTAGCACAAGTTGGGAAGTTACCTGGCTTGGCATCTATGCCTCAGGAAAGTCCCTGAATGATTTAATTTTCATTTTGCTGGTGTGTGGTTTGAGCCTGGCCTGCTGTCTTGAGATGCAGACTAGCATTTAAAGGCCTGCCTTGGTTCTGTCCAACTTTTAGCCCACTTGTTTTCGTAACCATTAGGCCCTGAGTCTCACTCTTTACACCCTTTCAAATTCTTTCCACCTACTTCCCATGCCCATACATGCCAAAACATGTTCCCACATTCATCCCAATGGCCTCCCATGCCCTCAATTAGGTTGGATTGTGTGTCATGTGTTAGCAAAGACCGCCATGTCAATCCAAGCTCCACTGGGAACAGGAGACAGACTTGGAAGTTGCATGATGCAAATTGCTTCTTCAGAGAGCCAGCACAGACTCAGTAGGTTGAATGGCCACCTACTGTTGTAACCATTTGATTTACTGATACTGCAGAAATTACAAGGTGCTTACTTGCTTCACCAGTGCACTCATGGGTTTCTTAGGTAGGCACTTGGAAGAACTGCACTGGATGGAATTGTGTTCAATCATAGATTCCATTGCCCCAAACATTTGAAGCATCTGTGAACCACTATTTTGACTTCATAATTTCAGAATGTCCTCAGCCTCCAAATGTTATTGCTATTGTTGCTGGTGGAGTGGCTGGTGTGCTTTTGATTGGACTGGCGATTCTCTTGATCTGGAAGCTGGTGACTGAGCTCTACGACAGAAGAGAATATAAAAAGTTTGAAAAGGAGCGAGCAAAATCAAAGTGGAATGACGTACGTAGAAATGATTTTTTGTTCTTTATGATAAATCAATACTGTTGAAACTGCCATACCAATCTTCCATTGAAACCATCCTATATCACCAGTATGTTTGGACTTTTGCCTGTTAAACGTCTCCACACCTTTAAAGGCATTATATTTGTAGGTAATATTTTTTTCTGCATCACATACCTCATTTTTTTGGAGATCTCAGATCATGTGACTGCAGAATGCATGAGAACAACTGCTTGAGTGTAAAGCCTGCACAAAAATATTTGTTTAGTCATGCTCCTTATGGACAACTGCAGATTTGTGAGTGTCAGTCGTGTAAATGTTAACTTAGCAATTACACATCAGTCAAATCAAACTCACTGGTGGGAAAATTTGCAGAAACAATATGCTGGAATAGAATTAATAGCTACATTGGTAAGTGTTGGTTAATTCAGGAAAGTCAGCATGCTGGTCTTCAGGAAACATCATGTTGAACTGAGTTGCTAGAGTTTGAGTGAGTATCAGTGAGGGCAATGCTGTTGATGCACATGGACTACTGATGTGCCACATGACAGACCTGACAGCAAATTTATATCTCATTAAAAAAGGAATAAGCAACATGGGTATGGAAATGGATGTGTGGCAGGAAACACGAGTGGTTATTGGATGTTCTTCAGTAGGAGGAGATTTGGAGCAAGTTTTCCAGAGGTCAATGTGACGACCCTTGCTTTTCCTGATATATAGTATAGTAATGACTGAGTTCTTGGTGTAAAGGGCACAATATAAACATTGAGAAGTGATGTGGGGTCAGAGGACAAGGAGATGATGCTGAATTTGTATTAGAAACTAGTTTGGTTCTGGAATATTCCAATTAATTCTGGGCACCACGATTTAGCAAGGATTTGAAGGCTTTGGGAAGGGTGGAAAAAAATTCCAAGTGTAGTGCCAGGGTTATGAAGATGGATTGGAGAAATTAGAACAGTTTTCCTTGGAGAAAGGAAAGCTGAGAGGAGATCTGATACAGCTATTCAAGATCATGAGGGGTCTGGACAGTGTTGATAGGGAGAAGCTGTTCTCCCTCATGGAAGGATGAAGAACAAGAGAGCACAAATATAAAGCAACTGATAAAAGAAGCAAATGCAATGTGAGGAAAAAGCTGCTTCACAAAGTGAGTAGCTATGGAATGCATTGCCTGAACGTGTGGGAGAGGCAGGTTCAATCAATGCACTCAAAAAGGATTGACTGTTATTTGACAAGGAATAGGGCACAGACTTATGAGGGGAAGGCAAGAGAATGGTATCAAGTAAAGTGCTGATGTAGGTAGAGCCAAATAGTTTCATACAATCAAATTCTATGATCCTTTCTTCTCATCTCACTTCTCATCTTCAACCAGCCACAAGTATTTTGAAAACTGCAATAAGTTTGTAGTAGTTTTAATTTGTCTGAAAAGAACTATAAATATACTACGGATTTAACAGAAACATACTTTTTCACATAATAAAAAGACTGCAGGATGTTGAACTAGCTTTTATAGACAATGAATTACTTGTAACTGAAAGACAGTTTTTGCAAAGCAACATCCTACAGAGCAATGTTTTCCTTACCAAATCATGTTTTTTTGTAACTCATTTGTGGGATGTAGATATTGCTGGCTGGTGAGTATTTATTGCCAGTCCCTAGTTGCCTGTTTTCGCCATGTCATTTGAGAGATTATTGTCCAGGGTAATTGGAGAGGGCACCCATGCTTCACTTTGGAATATTGTTGGGGGATCTTTCATAGATCCAACTGAGGGCGCAGATAACACGTTGGTTTAACATTTAATGCAAGACACACCACCTTCAACCATTCAGCACTCCAATTGCCAATCTAGATTGTGCTGAAGTTTTCACTGGTTTCTAGCTCAAAGCCAAAAGTGTTACCAACGAGCCACTGTGTTTGATATTTTTCAATCATCCTGTTCAGACATGTTATGACACACCTCAAACAGGTGAGATTTGAACCTGGGTCTTCTGCCCAAAAGGTAGAGACACTGCACAAGACCCTTCTGAACAACTGTGCACCTTTCACTTTACTGACTGATTCCCAATTGGTTCCAAAACAGCAGATTGATCAACACATGCTCATTAGGCCCTCGCTCTGGTTGGACTATTGTGTTCCATGCTGGTTCCACAAATTCTATACCCACATTTATTGTTGAAAATAGTTTAATTAAACAGGAACGGGAAGCAACAGACCTGTTAGTTTATCAGTTATGGGCAAGTTATTTGAATTTATATTTAATGAATGAACAGTTGGATTCCTTTTGAGTGACAGAGAACCAACATGAATTTGTGGTGGGTGAATCATGTCTGATTAATAAAATAGCATGTTTTTGCTTAAGTCACTAAAATAGTATCATAGGTAATTTTGATGTTAGTTTTATTTTCAGAAAACTTTCAACAGGCTCCAGCTAAGAGACTTATTACTAAAATTAGAGTGCAAGGAATCAAAGTCAAATTAGCTCAGCACACGAGGAGAGTGAAAATAGGTATCTACTGAAATTGGAATGAATTGACAGATGATGTTCCACAAGAAAAATCAGGCTCAGAGCTCAGTTATTCAAATTATTTATTAATTTTATACAATACAATAGAGAATATGTATTCAAGTTTGCTGATAACATAAAGATTGGTGACATAGCCATAAGTTCAGGCAGGGCATAACATGAGAGAAATATTGATAAAATGGAGTTACAGAGGAATGGCAGTGCAGAGATTGCCAATTTTGACTAAAAGGTTTCAGACTGAGTCATACTTAAATAGGGAATCTATGAGATTTCAGGGTTCACATAGAAGACCTCTTAAAATGTCATCATCAGGTCCAGAAAAAAAAACTGAGGTTCATGGATTTTTCAACATTTTAACTGGAAGACTAGAAGATTAAAAAAACAGCTTTTGTTGCAGCTGCATAAATTTCAATTTATCTGGAGTGCAGTATACAGTTTTGGGCACTGAACCTTAAAATGGGGAAAAAATTGGCCATTTGAAGGAGTATTGCACATCCTCACCAGAATGTAAGAAAAGGCTTCGAGGTTTAGATTTTTAAGAGAGGTTGCATAAAGAGAGGTCTTGTGCTCCCTAAAAATCGAGATTGAGAATTTAAGCTTTTCTGTGTTGTTGATGGCTATGTGCATGTATAAACAAAATTTTAAAATTCAGAAGGGAAGTTAGAAAAGACATCATCAACGAAAGGATGGTGGAAATATAGAGCTCTCCTCCAACAAAAAAAATGAGACTTACTCTATTTCATAATTAGTTGAATTATGTGCTTTTGTTGAATAAGGATATGGAACCTGGGAGCTTATTGGAATTAACATGAGTAATGATCTTCCGAATGGCAGAACTTGGACAACAATTTGAATTTTCTCATCCTGTTGTTTTTGTTTGCTGTGAAAGCAGCTATATTTTTCAGACTAAAATGTTGACGTTTCTGTTCACGTTTAATCAAGTTAGCACATATTGAGGGCTTTGATTTGAACTCCAGGCTAATGTTTGGCCGATGGCAGCAGTGTGAATTAGGAATCCACCTGGTGCACTGGAAATGAGGCCTGGGCAATTGAAACTGTGGACTTCATTAAAATCCCATTGACTGAACTTCTACTCATTCAGGCAATAAGCATCATAAAATCATGATTTCTTGGAATGATTTAGCACAAAAGGAGGGATCACCACAAGACATTCAAATTTTAAACTCATCTTGCTGTTGATGGTTAATGTTCTGAAAGTATGTGGACTTTAAAGTGAGGGCTGAATAGATATAGAAAGAATATTATACGAGTGTGATGATGGAAAAGCACAGATGGTGATGAAGCATCCGTGGAGCAGGAAAATCAATGTTTTGAGCATAAACTCTTCATCAGGAATCTTCATTAGAGTGACCATCTGTGCTTTTCCAGTACCACATTCTTCGACTCTGATCTCCAGCATCTGCAGTGCTCATTTTCTCCTAGAACATTATCCATCTATCTTATTGGATTCCATGGGAAATTCCTAGTTTTGAAAGCAAAATAGGTCTTCATGATCAATTAGAAGGGAGTCAGATTGGTCCAAAATGAACGGAAAGGTGGATGGAACAACTTTTCCATACCTAGGATCTCTACTGATCCAGTAGAGACAGGGGTTGGATGAAAATGCCAGATTAGCTTTGTCTTGGTTTCCCAAATTAGTTTGCTGGGTCTGATAATAGACATCAAATGCTGAATATGCTTGGGTTAAATGGCTTGTTTGTGTCCTCCAAATCTGTAGTTCTATGTCATGTTAGTTAAGCCACATTTCAAAACTTAATTTTTGCTATGTTGTGTGTCCCTACTAGGCTGACAATCCATTGTTTAAGAAGGCAACCACCACTGTTTTGAATCCCAACTTCAATGAAGACTGAAGATTTGAATGGAGCAAGAAATGATTTCATGGGTTTTGCATCAACAAAGTCCGTGTTTTAAGAGAACTAATTTTCCTGCTTATTTTATGTATTCTTTGCAAACTGTGAAGGTCATTTGATTATAATTCATAACTCAGCAGAAGAAGCAATGGAAGGGGTTTCAACCCTCAAACTTTTCCCGGATTCTCCACTCTAATTTTTCTCTCTCAATTCCTGGCCTCCCTTAACTTCCTTTGGCTTTTCTTCAGGGTTGCAGTATGGTGCTGATGGTCCACATGCCTGACAGGTGGCCAGTCTCTCAATCTTGCCAGCTGTGGCCAAGATATGGAGATGAAAAGTAATTGTCATTAATTTCAGCAGAACGTTCAGAAAATGTGTTCTTTCTTTGATTGCTGATTTCAAACTAAGAACATTCCTGCATTTTCCCTGCCACCAACTTAATAGCCAATCCAATAAATCTGAACAGTCGATGAAAACTGTTCTTCTGAAGGTGCACTGTATGATGGTTGGTTCATTATTGCCATTTTCAGCCTGTAGTAACAGGTTGAAGGGAGGAGGCTTAATATAAAAAATTAGAGCAAAGTTCAAACAATTAAAATTACTATTCAATTTGAAACCCAGGCTAGCACTCGATTTTTGATTGATAACTATTAATGTTTGTGCCAATACCATACATGTAAGTATTAATTACCAGACATTAATTGTAAATTGACAGCATTTGTATCAGTTGCTAATGCCAATGCGTAAGTACTCAGTTTCAAAGCATCAATATCTGTCTCAAATGCCAATGCCAGCTTTCCATTCCCCGTTTAGCTGCTTGTGACTGATTCAAATGTCTGAGTAATTGCTTGAGAGCTTATTTTTAACATTGTCATTGCAATGTTGGAAACTGGAAATTTTATCAAAATGTTATTATTTTCTCATAGCTTGATGGATATTTATGATAAATTATAAATCAGTCAAATTAAGATGGTTGAAAAGTAACAGTCCTGATATACATCATTAAGTAGATTCATGAAAAATAAGGGCTTCAAAGATTTCTATCTCTTCTCTGGTAGTTCCATCTATGGTCGTTTTCATGATCAAAATATCTCCCTAATGAGTGAATTAACAAGTCACCTTGGTTTTGTTAATATTAGTAGTGACAATTAGAATGACTATTATTTGTGTTCAAATCATAAAGTATTCAGTCTGATTTTTTTTTTTTGAAGAGTTTCATCAACCACAGAAATACAACTGTCTCAGTTCATGTATATCATCAAGTGCACCTTTACACAGGCGACAGCAATTTTATTTCATTTCTTTTTACTTTTCTTTTAAGATTAACATTTGCATGCAAACAGTTGCAGATTAAGTACAGAAAGTGATCAGCTGTCAGTGCCATAAAACTGCTTCCATTGGTGCGATTCAGAATATGGTATAAAACTTGCACTCAGAAATGCAACTTGCAATCCAATGCATAAGTGTCGAAGAGACAATGCAACTCCTGGTTTCAAAACAACTGCTGTTCAACTTTCAGGAGTTCAGGAGCAATTTATCGGTTGCAAATGTTTTAAGGGATTCTCAGCTAAGTAGATCCACTCAAGATAATCTGGATCAAAGTTTTAAATTATGAAATTGAGATATTATATGAGGCAAGTCCTCAGAATTGTATGAGTTGATGTTGACATGTAATCAGTGCAGAAATTGGATACATGATGAGTAGATGTAGTAATTTAGCCTATCCATTGGGAAGTTTACAATTGCACTTTTGTACAGAAGCATGTGTGAGTATCAGATTATATAAAATTTCTCCTGATGACTGTTGTACAGAATTCATAGCAGAGATAGCCCTGTTTAAACATGTTAACCGAGGCATGCTTCATCTGCTTCCTTGATTGATGCATAAACTGCGAGAAGAGGTTCAGAACAGAAAAGAAAATCCCCATTCAATCATCACTGACTACATCCATTGACTTCATACTGGCACAGGCTTAATCACACTTTTGACAGTATGGTGTCTTATTCAATTCCAGTATATATCTGACTCCTCTGACGGAAAAATATCCTGCTTCAGCCTCCATATCATGGTTTTAGTTTGTTTGCTTGATGGACAATCAAATACCTCTCTTCCCCTATTGTCCTTATCACTCTTCACACTTCATAAATTAAAATTTATCTAAAATGTTGCTGCTGTTTTCTTTTCCCAAACAAAATTATGCAGCTCTTTTCCTCTAATCCAATCAACTCTCCCAGAGCACAAGGTTACCCATGTGGGACAGAGATAAGGATAAATATTTTCTGATACTGTAGAATTTGTTACAGCAGAGGACTGTTGAGACTGGATCATTAAGTATATTCAAAGCTAAAGTACTTTAATTTCGAATCACTGAGGGAATCTAGGAATCAAAGCAGGAAAGTGGAATTGAGGTTGATTAGGTCAACTGTAAACTCTTGAACATTTGAGTTGACTTGATGGATCTTATGTCTTATGGTCTTGGGGATTCCAGTCCCATAAAACCTGAAATATAAAATGATTGCCCTCTGATTAATACCATTTCTCCCATCTCTTCAACTTCTTATTGGAGTAGTCCAAACTCACCATTCTTCTCAATTCCAACTTCAGGTAAGTTCCCCACTTCATTCTCCACATCTTTGGTGGCTATGACTTCAACTAGCTAGATTAAACTCTTGAAGTACTTTTGCTACTGCCTCCTTTCCAAGATCCTTCTTTGGCAATATTTCCTAACCCTTTGGATTTTCATTTCTTTTTCCCCTCATGGTTTTGTATGGACCTTTACATGTTTCCATGTTAAAGATACACAAATATAACTGCAAGTTATAATGCTCCTGCGTGACGAGCAAATGTTTTGTTGCAGTTTCTCAAGTTTTCTTCGAGTCATTTATGAAAATGGTGGCAGCCATTCTTTGAATTGTTGAAATGGTAAACTGTTTTGCATTTGGCAGAGGCAAGTACTGAAAGTGAATTTTTGGAAGTGAATTATAATAAAAGTCTCTGCCAAATTTAACACTTGAGAAAAAGAAACTGACTATTTGCTGACCACATTGAGTGCAAACAGTTGTAGTTGTGACCATGAAATAACTGCTCTCGATCATGGAAATCTCCAGAAATAAGGTAAACTGAATCTTCCCTAAAAGGGATTGGAAAAAATAGAAACATTACTTTTCCACCACTTCTGTTGAAGGTAATTCTCAAGATATTTAAGAGCAGATTCCATTGTAATTGACAAATTTAACATTTCAGCATCTGCACTGAAAATTGGATAAACTCTAACTGTGACTGAAATTGAATATTTTATCTAAAATGTGCTAAATAGAAGTTTTCAGTATGCCGTTGGGCAAGTAAACATTGCACCTTTTGCTCAGCATATTAAGCTTTATTCCATGCACAAATTGTGGACTCATACCCTGCTTGTTTGTGAGTGGACTATGATGCAGTCAACTAAAGGAGAGACTCGTTAAGACAATGTGATATTTGCCAGTGTGAATGAGATACTGTTGCGAAGGACTGAGAAATAATAACCATAGTAGAGAGGTTTGGAGATTTACAGTCACAGAGAAACTAGTCAAAAAACAGTATTAAAAATGGCAAGAGCTTTGAGAACTTAATTTTGTTGTTGAATGAATCATTGCCAGCTTTAAAATTTTTGTTTAATGTATCATAGTGATAAAAATATTTTGTCTTTATAAAATGAACTAATTTTTTGAAGGAAAACAAAAGATGTTAATAGACTGTAACTCAGTTTTGTCCTGAATTAAAAAAAATTGTAATTGATTGCCATCTTTTCTGGTGCTATTTTCAATGTTTATTGATTTGAAACAGAACTAAGAAATAATTCTGTAAACACAGAACCCAATCCAGATTTCTAAATTTCATAAGAGCAATGGAAAAGAGATAGAGTCATAGAGACATACAGCATGGAAACAGACCCTTCAGTCCAACCCCTCCATGCCGACCAGATATCCCAACCCAATCCAGTCCAACTTGCCAGCACCCGGCCCATACCCCTCCAAACCTATCCATATACCCATCCAAATGCCTCTTAAATGTTGCAAATGTACCAGCCTCCACCACATCCTCTGGCAGCCCATTCCATACACGTACCACCCTCTGCGTGAAAAAGTTGCCCCTTAGGTCTCTTTTATATCTTTCCCCTCTCACCCTAAACCTATGCCCTCTAGTTCTGGACTCCCCGACTCCAGGGAAAAGACTTTGTCTATTTATCCTATCCATGCCCCTCATAATTTTGTAAACCTCTATAAGG
>NC_057716.1:21226381-21352432 GCF_004010195.1 Chiloscyllium plagiosum | reverse complement strand
GTCCCTCCTCCCTATCTTTTATCTTAGCCTGCTGGACACACTTTTCTCATTCCTGAAGAAGGGCTTATGCCCGAAACGTCGATTCTTCTGTTCCTTGGATGCTGCCTGACCTGCTGCGCTTTTCCAGCAACACATTTTCAGCTTCCTTTTTCTTAACCAAACCCTCAATTTCTTTAGTCATCCAGCATTCCCCATACCTACCCGCCTTCCCTTTCACCCTGACAGGAATATACTTTCTCTGGATTCTTATTATCTCATTTCTGAAGGCTTCCCATTTTCCAGCCGTCCCTTTACCTGCGAACATCTTCCTCTAATCAGATTTCGAAAGTTCTTGCCTCATACCGTCAAAATTGCCCTTTCTCCAATTTAGAACTTCAACTTTTAGATCTGGTCTATCCTTTTCCATCGCTATTTTAAAATGAATAAAATTATGGTCACTGGCTCCAAAGTGCTCCCCCACTGACACCTCAATCACTTTCCCTGCCTTATTTCCCAAGAGTAGATCAAGCTTTGCACCTTCTCTAGTCAGTACATCCACATACTGAATCAGAAAATTGTCTTGTACACACTAAAGAAATTCCTCTCCATCTAAACCTTTAACACTATGGCAGGCTCAGTCGATGTTTGGAAAGTTAAAATCCCCTACCATAACTACCCTATTATTCTTACAGATAGCTTATAAGTTTGTTTCTCAATTTCCTTGTGACTATTGGGGATGTTTTTACCTTTGGAAAGAAACATGGAGATATTGTATTTGAAGTCGATCATCTCGTGACAATTCTTTATTGAAAAGAATGATCAGAAATTGGAGCCTCAAAAGTAGCTGTGTTTTGTATAAAGCATGGGGGACAAAAATATAAAATCTGTAGTCAGTTATTTTTGTTCTGAAACAAATGTTTGAGGTATAGTCCACAATAATTCTCTATCAAGTAGAATATTCTTACTGGATAAAATAAGATTTCAAATGTTTCCTAATACTGGCCACATGAAGGAATAGACTGTCATCTCTTTGGTTTGGAATACCTAGGACCCGTCATTTATGGATTTCAACATTTTTAGATCATAGAATGACATCACAAAGCTCTACCAGAAGCATGCAAACCAGACAGCAATGCAGATAAAAGTATTTACTAATGCAATGGTAATAGTGAATTCTGAAACAGTGATTAGATAATAGAAAACAGAAATGGTTTTACTTCTTCAAATGTTATCTTGTTTCTACTTCAAAGTATTGTACCAAAATAATGCTTGGGTCTGCTCAAAAAAATTCCAGACAAATGGCGCTTTCAAACAACAGACCTCCTGGTGGGAAAAGTTAGCTTAGTCTTTAAGTAGCATCACTGTAAGAGGAATTTGATTTGTGTATGAGTAAATTTTAACATTTCTGTTTATGGCTACATTGGCTGTACTTTGGATCAAAAGAGCCTTGTGTGTTCCAGGCACAAACTGTAGACTAATATCCTGCTGTTTGATAGAGGATTACAATGCAACCATCAACTAAAGAAGTGGCATGTTAAGAAGACAGTTTGAGATGAACCAGTCTTAATGAGTGTACTGCAATGAAGAAGTCAAATAATTCATTTCAGAAACCTAATTAAATCAACTACTGGGAGTATGATGAAAATAGAACAAAATCAGAGCTAATTTTTGTTTAACTGCAAAAGAGAAATAAGGTCAGGTCAGAATGCAGTTAAGATCCAATAGAAGAATTAATTCACATTGGAAAAGAAAGAATCACAATTATTTGTAGATTTGCATCCTCTCAGGAGTAAGATCTCTATTTCTTCACAGAAAGCAACTGACAGGAACGTTTCAATAATGCAGAGAGATGGTCAGTGTGAGAGCTGCAAGAATTATTTTTTTTCCACTTCTTTTTATAATAAGGAAGAGTTAAGCATTACCCAACTGTGTACTGTTGAAAGAATAGCAATTTAAATTTTAAAAAAAGTCTCTAATTATTCAATTCCATTTGTGCCACCAAAGTGCTAGGCATTTACCATCTCTAACATGAGAGAATCCAAATATCTCCCCTTGATAAGCAATAGCATTACTATTGCTGAATTCCCCCATTGTCAACACTGTGGGTGTGACACTGAACTGTACTAGCCATGTAAAGCTGGCGACAAGAGCTGTCTAAAAATTGTGTGATGACAAATTCACGTGCTACCACCACAAAGCATGTC
Organism: Chiloscyllium plagiosum; assembly: GCF_004010195.1. Lineage (NCBI taxonomy): Eukaryota > Metazoa > Chordata > Chondrichthyes > Orectolobiformes > Hemiscylliidae > Chiloscyllium > Chiloscyllium plagiosum. The sequence goes on along the minus strand of NC_057716.1, from coordinate 21,350,249 downwards.
CAGCAGCTAAAAGACACAAGTCGTGAATATGATGGAATATTCTTCATTTGCTTGTATTATTGCGGCTTCAACGACACTCAGGATGAGCCACAACATATCCAGGACAAAGCAGCTTGCCTGACTGGCACCATTCCAGCATCTTCAACATTCACTCTCTCCACTACTGAAGCACAGCAGATAGAATATGCACTAGAAATAAGATGCAGTGGCAACTCACTCGGGCTCCTTCACCAGAAACTTCTGCACCCACAACCTTTACCAACTAGAAGAGCAAGGTCAGCACCGCAACACCAATATCTTCAGCTTCACACCATTCTGAGTTGGACTTATATCTCTGCTTCTTCACTATCACTGGGTCTAAATCCTGTAACTCTATCATTAACAGCACTGAGGATCTACTTCCATTGTATAGACATGGGCTTTAAATTCTGGCTGAGCCAGTGATACACATATCCTGTGAAAGAATAAGAAATAATATCACCACGTGCAAGATATATTCCTTTGTGGAGTAAATAAAAATTAAAATGGAATACTTTAAACTTTATAACAAAGTTAGCCAATTCTGGAAGATCTCAAGGGTTTTCCAAATTAAGCATTGCGGGAACATGGCAAACTCAAAAGATATTTATGTTAATCACTGAATTCAAAAGATAATTATTCTATGAACAGAGACAGACAACATCCCTTCCTAGGATACCAACTTCCGAAAGCAAATGCAACTTTTCAGAAATGGAGAACTGATACCAAATCCTGCAGTTGAATCTCAATTCACCTGCTTTCGTAATAATTTAACCTCATATAAAAGGTAGCACGGCACAATTTAAAATGAAAGTTTCTTTTCTAATGCTTGGAACATGCACTTTTTTGAGATGCTGTTTGGATACGAATGGGGAAGAAGGTAGATTGGTTGAAAGAAAATACAAGTTATTATATTGAATAAAAAGTGATCCTATTTAGTTTAATTACCGACACTATAAGTTCTATTTCCATGGGATGTTTGGATATATCCATAAAACTAGGAAGGTAGTGGTGTAGTCCAGAAGTGCTCTGGGTTTAAATTTCACACTGACAGCTGCGGAAATTCCATTCAGTTCATAAAGGTGGAAATGAAATCTAGTTTCACCAATGGTGACCATGGCAACTGTCATCAATTGTCTGGCTATCCCACCTGGCCACAAATGACCTTACTTGTTCTGGGTTGTGGTCATGATCCACAGTAATGTGGTTGATTTTTAACTCTCCCCTTCGTGTAGTGATTTTAATGAGGTCCACAACATGAGTTCCCTGATTGGACCAGCTTAACAGACCCACCAGGGAGCCCTAGCTGACAGATATAAACAGGAGTGTCAGAGATTCTGTTCACTCTGAGAGCTGGCTCTGAGGAAGCTGGATCAATGTCAAGGACTTTACATGTGTCAATAAATGGTGAGTTTGTGGCAGGGCATCAGCCTCTGTGGAGTTATTACAGTGGCAACGAGAGAAAAGCTGCTCCTGAAGCAGCATAGCGTTTATAAGAAGGGAAGGTATAGTGATTGTAATGAGGTCAACCATGTTGACATCATAGAATATGGGTTTCCTGACTGGACCAGATTAACAGCCCCAAACAGGGAGCCCTGGCTGACAGATATAAACAGAAATGTCAGAGGTTCAGTTTACTCTGAAGATAAAGGGAGCTGAATCAGTTTCAAGTACTTTCCACGTGGAAATAAAGGGTGACTTGGAGATGGGATGTCAGCCTCTGTAGAGTTATTTCACTTGGAAATAGCCCAGCATGCCATTCAGTTCAAGGGTAATTATGAATGAGCTACAAATGCTGGCCTTACCAGTGAAATCCATATCCCACGGAAGAAGAAAGAAACGATAGTGAAGTCTTGTGTCCAATGAATTGGTACTGCAACGTACATTTAAAAAGCACCTGAAAGTGTGATTTCCAAGGTGTGACCTATATGGCTGAGAAGGCCAGGAAAAAAATTGTGATTGGCTAAAATGAAGCTTGTGTCAACTCCACAACTTTGAAATATCATTAGATTTAATCACTAGACAATGATAAGTTCTATATTTTTCTCAAAAGAATATAATCTCTGAACAAACAATTCACAGAAACATGCAAAGGGAATTACTCAAATAAATTGCCAAACTCTCGGTCAAGTTCCTAACTTTTCCGCTTGTGCACTTTTGTCCGCCTGCTTTTCCTCCTCATGTGTTTTGTGGTTATCTGAGAGTTGAAGCAGGGCAGTGAAACTGAACAAAGAAAATCAAGAGTGAATGAGAAGTAGAAGATTTTGAGATCACATTTATAATGTGCTTTTCACAACCACAGGCTGCCGTAAACACTTCATAATCAATTAAGTACTTTTTAAAGTATTTGTCCCATTGTAATGTTGGAAATGTGGCATCGTGTTGTACAGAGCAAACTTCTGCAACCAGCAGTGATAACGACACAATAACCTGATATCATGATGTTGACTGATCAAAGTTTATTGGCCAAGATATCATGAGTAACATTCCTGGTTTTCTTCCAAGTACTGTGGTACCAAAGGATCATTTACGTCGATGCAAGCAGAAAAGTGGAAACAAAAACAGAAGTTGCTGGAAAAGCTCAGCATGCCTGGTAGAATCTGTGAAGAGAAATCCGGTGACCCTTCCTCTGAAAAATGGATCTCAGTTTCAGTACTGGCCTGAGAGATTTGACCTCCAACAGTGGAAGTACTCCTTCAGTAAAGCCAAACTTGAATTTTTTGCTCAACCTCTCAAGTATGACTTGAACCATGAGCCTTGTAACTCTAAGGTGAGAGTGTGATCAGCTGAGCCACAGCAAGTAAAGGTAACAAAGGTAAATGGAATGAGTACAAGAGATTGTGACCTTTTTGCATTTAATCAGTATTTTTAACCAGAAGAGTCGAGAGAAGAGTTTTTTGGATGAGCTCATTTGAATCAGCTGGATTTTAATATTTATCAACAAGAATGGATATTGTGAGGAAGGCAAAAGAAAAGTCAGCTTTAAGGCATCTTTTTCTACTGTGAACGACAGTTTATATATCTCCAAACAAATCAGGAGGAGCAGAGATAAGCAAATTTAAAATTATAGTACTGTAAATGCTTTTCTTTAGCATCTCTTGAGTACCTACAAAAATGTATTTAATTTTTCTCACAGGAGATCAGCTACATTATGGCATTTTTTATTAAATGGTACAGTGCTTCTCTCACCATAAAACAGACCAAGCTGTGATTCACAATAACATTTGTTCATATTTCTTTGAAAGCGATCTTTTAACAGTAATTGCAACCGAACACGAGAAAAATCTACCCAATCTGACATCAGGAATCTATTTTGTCTTGCAGATTTGTATCAAATTTATGTCAATCCCAATATTCAGCAAAACCAATTTCTCTGCACTTCTAAAAATTACCTACCCTTCAAATCTCTCTTCAGATACTGCCCCCGCTTCATGCCAATATTCAATCTTTCTTCCCTCTTCAGTCACTGAATGCAGTGTCACTGCCTTTCACATCTAATATCCATCTTATCTTGCACCCCGTATTTGAAACTCTTCAATCAAATTTCACCCCTACCTCATAAAGCATCAAAAAGGCCTAGATCAACAACACAAATGACATGATCCTTGATTGTGACTGTGATGCACCACCCCTACTTATTCTTCTCAATTTCTTTTCAGTTCAGGCAGGGTCAACCATCCTCCTACAAAGTTTCTTTAGTTGACAAGCTGAACAAACCCATTTAGCAAAGTTAATACTGAGCAATGTTACCAGTTTCCCCCATTATGGTTTGACACCCTAATCTGTTGCTGCATTCTCACCTTGTTTTCGTTGGCTTATTCCAGGAAGCTTGGGAAATCTGTAGATCCAAAGTTAAAGTAGAAATTCTGTGTCAATATTGCTGTAATGGAGTAACTGACATGCTGAAATTGACAACTGCTCCTGAGGGGAGTCGGCTATCCCAATATAATGTCCTGGAATTGGTGGGTTGCAGTCAGCTCCCGAACATGCTCTTTCTTCCCACAATTAAGCTGCCTAAACCCAATCCTATGTTGTCTTCCAGGTAAAATCCCTCCAATGTTTCTGTTAGTTCATTGTTGTAAATGTGAGACTGAGCAGGTCTGCTTCCAGGTTCTAATGAAGGGTCAGTGGACCCAAATTGTTGACTCTGTTTTCTCTCCTGAGATGCTGCCAGACCTACTGAGTTTTTCCAACAATTTCTATGTTGTTTCTTCTTCCAGATTCAGTGGTTGTTTGTCCACCTTAGTTAAACATAGAAATTAGGAGCAGGAGTAGGCCATTCAGCCCTTCAAGCCATTTTGCAGTTCAATATGATCATGGCAGAGTACTGAGTACAGGAGTTGGGAGGTCATGTTGCAGCTGTACAGGACATTGGTTAGACCACTGTTGGAATATTGCATGCAATTCTGGTCTCCTTCCTATCAGAAAGTAGTTGTGAAACTTGAAAGGGTTCAGAAAAGATTTACAAGGATGTTGCCAGGGTTGGAGGATTTGAGCTTTCGGGAGAGGTTGAATAGGCCAGGGCTGTATTCCTATTGCTGAGGAGTGAGGTTTATAAAATCATGAGGGGCATAGATAGGATAAATAGGCAATTTATTTTCCCTGGGGTGGGAGAGTCCATAACTAGAGGGCATAGGTTTAGGGTGAGAGGGGAAAGATATAAAAGAGACCTAAAGGGTAACTTTTTCATACAGAGGGTGGTACGTGTATGGAATGAGCTGCCAGAGGAGGTGGTGGAGGCTGGTACAATTACAACATTTAAAAGGCATCTGGGGTATATGAATAGGAAGGGTTTGGAGGGATATGGGCCAGTGGCTGGCAGGTGGAACTAGATTGGGTTGGGTTATCTTAGCTTTGACAAGTTGGACCGAAGGGTCTGTTTCCGTCCATCTCTATGACTGATCATCCAACTCAGTACCCTTTTTCTGTTTCTCCCCAAACCCTTTCATCCCTTTAGTCCTAAGAACTACAGCTAACACCTTCCTGGAGACTCTCTCAATGTTTTGACGTGAATTACTTTCTGTGTCAGTGAATTCCACAGGCTCAGCATTCTGTGCGTCAACAATGCCAGGACATCCTTCCTAAATACAATCCTGAATGGCAGATTTTATATCCTTATACTCACCCTTCTGTGATACTTCTGGTAATTGTCACAGATTCTAAGTATTTCTAATAATAATTCACTAGAGGGTGCTGTCAGATCAACCACAATCCTGGAATTACTGTCCGCTGTGACCATCTGAATTCACTTTATCAGTTATTTGTAATGATATGAGTCTAATGCATTTGCTGCGTGTAATGCTGCCACCTTATGGATACCACAGAAGCACTTTCTGAATTACTGACCCACAAATATATTTCAAGGGACTCTGAACTTTAGCATGCAAAATATTACAAAATTTCAGAAACAGACTAATATTTTATTGGATGAATCTCATGGCAGTTTAGCAGTTAACCTGTACATAGAGAAAAAAACAATTCAATTGCACCTTTCACAATCACATGTTCAAAAGAGCTTTGTAGTGAATTGAATATTTTTTAACATGGAACAATTGTTGGAATGTAGGAAAGAAACATGGCAGCCAATTCATGCACAACAACTAAGTCCAATAAACAGTAACAATGGAATGACTAGACAATTTGTTGTAATAATGTTTGTTGAGGGATAAATATTGAACATAATATAGGGGAGAAAAAAAACATTTAATCAATCCCAGCCACATGTTTTACTGGGGCGTGAGAGTGGGTCTTGGCTACCCAGTGATTATGCAATCATAAGAATCACATTGTGAAAGGAACAGGCAACTGATTAAAAAAATACTGAACTATATTTTTCAGGAGAATGGTTTAAAAATTCCTCAGAAAAGAGAGAGACTGAACACCTTGATGAAATAAATTGCAGAACAGTGAGAATTTTAGACCATGAAGGGCTTTTGCCCGAAACGTCGATTTTACTGCTCCTCGGATGCTACCTGAACTGCTGTGCTCTTCCAGCACCACTAATCCATAAGATATCAGAGCAGAATTAGGCCATTCAGCCCACTAAGTCTGTGCTGCCATTCAAGTATGGCTGATACGTTTCTCAACCCCATATGCCTCATAAAACCTTTGATCTCCTGAGTAATCTAGAGCCTTTCTACCTCTGTCTTAAATACACTCAATTACTTGTCCTCCACAGCCTTCTGTGGCAATGCGTTTCACAGATTAACCACCCTCTGGCTGAATAAATTCCTCCTCATCTTTGTTCTAAAGGGGTGTACCTTAACTCTGAGGCTGCACCCTTGGGTTCTAGTCTCTCCTATTAATTGAAACATCTCCTCCACATCTCCTCTATCCAAGTGTCTAAGTATTCTGTGAGTTTCAATGAGGTCCCCCCTCATTCTTCTAAACTCTATCAAGTACAGATCCAGAGTCCTCAACTGCTCCTTATAAGACTAGCTCGCCATCCCCAGGATCATTCTTGTCAACCCCTTCCAATGCCAGGACGTCCTTCCCAAATACGTGGCTCAAAACTGCTCACAATACTACAAATAGGGTCTGACCAGACCTTATGAAACCTCAGTAGTTAATATCTGCTCTGGTATTTTAGCACTCTTGAAATGAATGCCAATATTGCAGTTGCCTTCCTAACTGCCAACTGAATTTGCATGTCAACCTGAAGAGAATCCTGAACTAGGACTCTCAAGTCCCATTGTGCTTCAGATTTCTCAGGCCTTGGCTTGTTTATAAAATAGTCTGAGCCTCTATTCTTCCTACCAAAGTGCATAATGTCATACCTTCCCACATTGTATTCCATCTGTCACTTTGCCCAATCACCTACCATGTTCAAGTCCTTCTGCAGCCTCCCCCCTTACCTGTCCCCCCACCTATCTTTGTGCCAACTGCAAACTTAACAATAATGTCCTCTGTTCCTCTGTTCAGATCATTAATGTGTAACGGAAATTGTTGTGCTCCCAACACGGACACCTGTGGAACTCCAATTGTCACCAGCTGCCATCCAGAAAAAAACCCACTTTATCTCTACTCTCTGCTTTCTGCTGGTCAGTCAATCCTCTGTCTATGCCAGTCCCTTAGGTCCCTAACACTATCGGCTCATGTGACACCTTGTCAAAGGCATTCTGGAAATCCAAACAGATCACATCCACTGGCTCTCGTGACGAAGGTATGCTGACTCAGCTCTATTTTAATATGTACTTCCAAATACTTAGCAATCTCACCCTTAATAATGGACTCTAAAATCTTACCAACAACCAAGGTCAGGCTAACTGGCCGATAGTTTCCAAGCTTTTGTCTCCTTTCCTTCTTACAAAGGAGTGTTACTTTCACCATTTTCCAGTCCTCTGGGATGTTCTCTGCCTCCAGCAATTCCTGAAACATCATTACTAACGCCTCTACAATCTCTCAGCTATCTCCTTCAGAATCCTAGGGTGTAGCCCATCTGGTCTGAGTGATTTATCTACATTCAACCTTTTCCCAGCATTTTCTCTTTAGTGATGACCACTACCCTCACCTTTGCCCCTGACTCTCTTGAATGGCACGTTGCTTGTGTCATCCACTGTGAAAACTGATGCAAAGTACCTGTTCAGTTCCTCCGCTATTTCGTTGTTCCCAATTACTACTTCTCCATCCTCAATTTCCAGTGGACTAATGTCCATTCTTACGTCTCTCTTACTTTTAGATATCTAAAAAACCTCTTGCAATCTTCTTTTATATTACAAGCTAGCTTATTCACGTACTTCATCTTGTCCCTCTTCATTTTATTTTAGTTATCATCTGCTGGCTTTTGAAGTCTACCTAATGTTAAAATTTAAAATGGGAATTTGATGAGGATGGAATTAGGTGCACAAGGGGGAGGTGGTATGTTGCAATTTAAGCCAAGGGATAACAGTAAAATAAATATATAAATATTCAACATAATTATTTAAATCTAAGAGGATAAAATAAATAAGTAGACAACATCTATATTCAACAATTAGTTTAAATAAAAATTTGGGACAAATAATAATTCAGGTAAAAGGATGCTACGATATATGTAAATTGAGTCTGAGTTTCAGATGCTGTTGGAATTACTGCAGAGGATACAGCAGGCTCAGAGTTCACTGGATCACATATTTTAAGAGGTGGTCACCCCACAAACACCAAGATTTTGGGAGGATAGTAAACAGGTTGTCGCCATCTCTCAGGTAGAAATAGGTGGGGACTGTAAGAAATCTGCCCGAGTGTGATGCTCATAAAGTGGTTTTTGGTGCTCAAAGTCTCCTCAAGAATGGTTATCCAGAGGGAAGAAATCTCTCTCCATTTCAGTCCAAAATTTTCAGTCTCATACCATCAGACTATATCCCTAAATTTGAGGTACCCCGGTGAAGAGGTACAAGCTCTCCGAATCCAGTCTGTCAAGAATCTCTTCAGAATCTCACTTGTTGCAATGAGATCACCACTCATTTTTCTAAACTCCAGAAAATATACACCCAATCTGATCAGCCTCTTATCTTAGAACAATCTCCTCATTCCAGGAATAATTTAGTAAATATTTGTTGAAAATTTAGTGAATATTCACCTTCAAGCTAGTATATCTTTTCTTAAACGTGGAGACTAGAACTGCACACAATACTTCAGATATGATCTCACTAAAACTCTGTGAAATTCCTTTATTCCTCGACTCCAATCCCAATAAAGACTAACATACCATTGCCAATTGCCTGCTATACCTGGATGCTAACCTTCTGCCTACTTTCCACAAGCATACCTCACTTTCTTTGAACATCAACATTTACAAATTGTTCACCTTTTCAAAAAAAAAATCTGCTTTTCAATTCTGATGACATTGGTGAGCACTTGTCTACATTATAATCTGTCATCTTTTTGGCCACTCTCTTAAACTGCAGCTACTTTATATCCTCTCCACATCTTAGCTTCCACTCATCAGCAAACTTTAACACATTACTCTGTCTCTTCATCGAGAGATTGTAAATAGCACTCATTGCAGGAACATAGGTTGTAAATAGCAAAAAACAGATTTTTGGGGAACTCCATGATTCATTACAAACTAAAGTGAGGATGCCCATTTATGTTCACTCTCTGCTTCCTGTCCTTTAAGCAATCTTTTATTCCCGCTGATATGTTAACCTCAACTCCATGAGGCTGCATCTTACCTAACATCCTTTTGTGCACCATATCAGTGAATGCCTTTTTGAAATCCAGGTATCCGATATGTACTTTATTTACCCTCCTAGCTATGTCCTCAAAAAACCCCAATTAATTTATCAAATTTCCTTTGGTTAGGTTTCGGCCGAGTGGCATTGTCAATAACCTAATAATCTGGGGATCCAGGTAATGTTTTGGGGACCTGGGTTCAAATCACACCATGACAGATGGTGGAATTTGAATTCAACAATGACCTGGAAGTAAGAGTTGAATGACAACCATGAAACCATTGTTGATTGTCAGGGAAAACCCCATCTGATGTTCTTCAGGGAAAGAAATTTGCCATCCTTACCAGGTTTAGCCTACAAGTGACTCAAGACCAACAGCAATGTGGTTGATTCTTAACCTGTCCTCTGAGCAATAAATGCTGGTCCAGCCACTGATGCCCACATCCTATGGGTGAGTTTAAAAAAAACTTGTACAAATTATACCATGTTACTGTTTAATGATAGATACCAGCATTTTCCAACAATCAATGTTTGGTTGACTGGTCTGTTTTTCTCTCTTGCTTTGTTTTTGAAAAACAAGGTAACTTTGCCAAACAATTGGGCCAGTCCTGAGTCTAAGAAACTTTGGAAATGCCTATCTCATATATTCACTCCATCTGCAGTGACATCTTATGGAATGTTAAAATCACAGGGATTAAGTTCTCCAGTATATTTTCTTGGCTACTTCTTCTGTACTTAATTTCCTCGCTCTTTTTGGATAGGCACATGGATGATAGTAAAATGAAGGGTATGTAGGTTCATTTGATCTTAGAGTAGGATAAAAGATCGGCACAACATTGAGGGCCAAAGGGCCTGTACTGTGCTGTACTGTTGTCTGGTTTTTCGGCCCCCTTGATTCTTCTATATTTATCAAATTAAACTTATACCTTCTGCTGCAAAGTCAGACATAAAACATTCATTTAATTCTTCTGCCATTTCCTCAGTCCCACGATTATTTCTCCAGTCTCTGTTGCAAAGGGATTAGTATTTACTTCAGCTATTCTCTCACATTTTCTATACTTATAAAATTTCTTGCAACCTGCTATTTTAATTTCTGGCCAGTGTATTGTCATATTTTACTCTTTTCCTTTTTGACAGTTTTTAGGCAGCCGGTCTCTAAAACAAGCACAATCCCCGGCTGTCCTTCACAATATTATTAGTCTCTTCTTTTTATCTCTTCATTGAAGACTTGTATGCAGATTGCAAACAGCACAGACTGTAAGAGCATAGATTGCAAATAGCAAAAACAGATTCCTGGAGAACTCCACAATTCATTACCTACTAAATTGAGGGTGCCCATTTATGTCCACTCTCTGCTCCCTGTCCTTTAAACAATCATCTGTCACTACTAGTATGTTACCCTCAACTCCATGAATTTATATCTTGCCGATGAACCTTTTGTGCACCACTTCAGTGAATACCTTTTCAAAATGCAGGTATCCTGTACCTACTTTCCCTTCTATTTACCAAATTGGTTATGTCCGTAAAAAACTCCAATGAATTTATCAGACAGGATTTCCTTTGGTAAATTCGGTCAGCCTTTTCGTTTCATCTAATACACTTTTTAACTTCCTGAATGAGCCACAGATGAGTCTTTCTTGCTAATTTAATGTACTTCTGGATGTATATTTGCTCGATGAGCTGGAAGGTTCGGTTTCAGACGTTTCGTCATCATACTAGGTAACGTCATCAGTGAGCCTCCGAATGAAGCACTGGTGGTATGGCCTGCTTTTTATTTATGTATTTAGGTTTCTTTGGGTTGGTGACGCCATTTCCTGTGGTGATGTCATTTCCTGGTCTTTTCTCAGGGGATGGTAAATGGGATTCAAGTCAATTTGTTTGTTGATAGAGTTCCAGTTGGAATGCCATGCTTCTGGTTTCATTTTTTGGAAGTCAGTCTTATTTATTTCTCCAGATTCCTTAAGTCTTTTGAGTAGGGATGTGATTCGGTTCTCTCACTGTGGTGTTGGGTCTATCGCCACTTGTTAGTAAGTGTTGGTCATTTGCAAGCAGTGCATTCACTTTCTCAATGTAGTCTCTTTGATTTAAAACTAGCACCAACTAGCCACAAAAAGACATGTCAAAGGAGACCATTATTTCATCCTCTTCTATCTTGGTGTCATTGATGATCTTCAGGAATTCTTGGGTAGAGTGGGTGTCTCTGTTTGGCTTGTCCTAGGATGGATGTGTTGTCCCAGTCGAAGTGGTGTCCTTCCTCATTTGTATGTACCAACATCAACACATGCAGATACCAACATGTACCAACAAATGGCGATAGACCCGGCCCTACAACTAGAGAAAGCCAAATCACATCCCTACTCAAAAAACTTCAGAAATCTGGAGAAATAAAACAGACTGACTTCCAAAAAATGAAACCAGATGGATCCAACAGGATTACCCAAAATTCACAAACCAGGAGGCCCCTCAGACCCATAGTCTCGCTGTCTGGAACACCAACTTACAGACTGACCAAGGAGCTACACCAAAGACTAAAAGACTTCATAGAAGACTCACACCACTCCATCCAAGAATTCCTGAAGACCATCAAAGACACCAAGATAGAAGAGGATGAAATAATGGTCTTCTTTGACATAACAGCCCTGTTCACATCCATCAACATCAACCTAGTCAAAGAAACACTGACTACACTATTGGAAGAACTAATGACACATACACCAAACACCACCAACTTCATCAAGGACAGTAACGTCAAGCTAGTGGACCTATGCCTTACCACCCACTTCACCTTCAACAACAAAACCTACAGACAAACCAATGGACCACCCGTGGATTCTCCAATATCAGGGCTCTTAGCAGAGGCAGTAACGCAGAGACTTGAACAAACAGCTCTGCCAACCATCCAACCCAAACTTTGGGTCCGCTATGTTGATGACACTTTGTCATCACTAAACAAAACAAATGAGAGGAAACCTTCAAGACCATCAATAAAATTCACTAAAGTGGAGGAAAACAACATCAAACTGACATTCCTAGATGTCACAGTAGAGCGAACAGGCAATGGGGAACTTCAAACCAACATCTCCAGAAAACCAACACATACAGACCAATACTGAGCTCCAGAAGCAATCATCCTAACATCCACAAACGAAGCTGCCTTAGGACATTATTTCAACGAGCCACCACATATTGCAGCACTGAGGAAGTATGAAGAACAGAGGAAATTCGCTTCTCCAGTGCATAAAAAAAAACGGGTACCCAATGAACATAGTCTGCCAGTTTCTCAGCAACAAACCTAAACAAGCAGACAAAATGCATCCAGAAACTGTAGCCACTCTCCCCTACATCAAAGACATCTTGGAAATGACTGCCAGACTACTCAGACCTGTTGGCATCATGGTAGCCCACAAACCCACTAAAATGGCAACTAATGAACTTGAAGGACCCTGTACAGCCAACAAGCAAAACTAATGTAATTTACAAAATACCTTGCAAGAACTATAACAAACAATACATTTGGTGGCAGAAAACTAGCCACCAAGATACATGAACATCAACTAGCCAGCAAAATGACATGACCCACTCTCACGAGTATCTTTACTCACAGATGAGGAAGGACACCACTTCGACTGGGACAACACATCCATCTTAGGACAAGCCAAACGGAGACATGCGTGAGAATTCCCAGAAGCATGGCATTCCAACCAGAACTCTATCAACAAACACATTGACTTGAATCCCATTTACCATCCCCTGAGAAAAAGAACAGGAAATGACATCAACGCAGGAAATGACATCACCAACCCAAGGAAACCTAAACGCATAAATAAAAAGCAGGATACCACCAGTGCTTCATCCGGAGGCTCACTGATGATGTTGCCTAGTATGGTGATGAAACGTCTTCAGCTCAGCGAGGAAACCTACATCCAGAACCTCAACCTGAGCTACAAATCTTCTCAAAACCGATAATGTACTTCTGTTTAAACGTTTGCACAAGTTTTGGTGACTTCTTTCTCTTTTCATGTCTCATGCCACCTCCTTCTTCACAATGCAAGATTGCACCAGTTCTTTAAGCTAGTTTCTCTTTGGATTCTGAAACCTCCCTTCATATGAAACCTCATTCCCCACCGTTTGCAAATCCCGTCATCCCCCAAAACATTAATTTAAAACCCTGTCCACATCTCTAGTTATACAACTGGCCAAAACAATGGTCCTGGCACAGTTCAAGTGGAGCTCATTCCAACAGAATAGATTAGATTACTTCCAGTGTGGAAACAGGCCCTTCGGCCCAACAAGTCCACACCGACCCTCCAAAGAACAACCCACCCAGACCCATTCCTCTCTTCACCTAACACTATGGGCAATTTAGCCTGGCCGATTCACCTAACCTGCTCATTTTTGGACTGTGGGAGGAAACCAGAGCACCCAGAGGAAACCCACGCAGACACGGGGAGAATGTGCAAACTCCACACAGACAGTTACCTGAGGCAGGAATTGAACCCTGGTCTCTGGCACTGTGAGGCAGCAGTGCTAACCACTGTGCCACCCATTTGTCACTCATCAGTGAGCACTATAAAGTCTAAAGCCAAGAAAGCAAAATATTGTGTATACTGGCAGTCCAAATAAAAGCAGAGAATGCTGGAAAGACACAGTAGGTCTGACAGAGAGAGAAAAACAGAATGAACATTTTATCAGGTCACTGCCCTCAATTATCAAATCTGTGTCTCTCTCTCTCCACAAATGCTGCAAGCCCCGTTGACTGTTCACAACATTTTCTGTTTTTTAAATACTAAATGGTTCAAATATAAAGTGGATATGGGAACAGGTGTCATGGATGTGTGTACACAGAAGACTTTCAAGGTGTTAGGGCAAGTTAAGAAGATTGTTTAAAACAAAACATGACATCCTTGCCTTTCTGAACAGAAATGGAGGTGCCATTGTTGGACTGGGGTGGACAAAGTTAAAAATCACACATATTAATCAATCAAAACCTGCATCCCCTTTCTAAGTGACGAAACAACAATAATTGAGGTTTGTTTAATACATTGCATCAGTTATATGACACTTTGATCTTTTACTTTGAATTCTGTGTCCAATGTCCAGCTACACTAGCTACTTTATGAGGAGTAGCACTCCAAAAGCCTCAAACAAACCTGTTGAATTATAACTGGTGTTGTAAGATATAAATTTCAAAACCAAGTCAAAGAATATAAAATACTGCTTGGAACTCAGTTAGACTATTGCTATATTAAGGGGAGATTTAATAGGGTGTTCAAAATTATGGATAAAAGTCAAAAGGGAAAATTCTTTTGACTGGCAGGAATGGAAGTTGAAAAATATTTTCAAGGGATTTGTTTTTCACAGGACTGTGTTGAGAAGGCAGGGAAATAAAAACTATTTAGACAGGTTTTTCTCGAGTCATAGCACAAGGTGCAATGAGCCAATCTGTATCATTTCGTAAATAGCACTGCAAGGATTTTGAGGAAGATTTCAGTACTCATGAAGCCAGTAGCAAGTTTTTCTTTCAACAGGATAACTCAGTGCAACATCACTTTCCAACTGAAGAATTATTGTGGCAGCAGTTTGAAATGAAGCCAGTGTGTTCACAAACTTAGTGTCACATTTGAATCTGAAATGAGTTCCTGACTTTATAATGCTGCTATCATTGGCTACTGATTTCTACTTTGGTAATATCACCCAACTTTGTTCCTGGCTTAGCTCATCTACAGCTGCAAACCTAATTTGTGCCTTTGTTATTTCAAGACAGCACTATTCCAATGCAATCCTGGCTAATTACCCTCATTCTACCCTGTGTGAATGTAAATACATCTGCAGTCCAATGAGGTTAACATCAAAAGAATCACATGATTCAGTGTACCAGAAAGGAACAGAAGCTCTAACCTTTTGTGAAGATAATCTGTGCATAGATCCACAGCCTGAGTTATACAATCACAAATACAAATATAAGACAATTACAGTGCTTGTTATACAACTCTGAAAATAAAGAATTTTTGCAGATAGTTCCATGGACTCTAACAGCGTTACTTTGGGAGACAAAACAGGGTTGGACCATGAACACAGCAAAACACAGAGAAGCAGAAAAGGCAAACAGAAGTATTAAAGTCAGCAACTTAAATGAACCTTGGATCAAGAAGAACAGAAGAAGTTTTTTCAGAGAACTATTATGATGTCAGGACATCAAGGGAATAGCAGAAGTGAAATAATTGCTCAGCGGGCAGTATCCCATTACCCCTCATATTTATGTGAATACTACATGGACTCTGACCAGCCAGATCAAAGCCAGTCCCTAGACAGAGGAGACCTACTGAATTTCCTGTTTTTTTTTCTCTTTTTTATTTAACTCCCACACTACCACCTAAGTGCGGTAGTGCTTATTTTTTCCCCAGCACCCATGGTGTGTGTGTGTGTGCAGGTGTGAGACACAGTGAAAGACACAAAGTGCAGGTGCATTGTTTTTTTTCGAACAGGGTGTCTGGCACTCCAGTTCACGAATCTTTATTCAAATTCCACAACCAGGAAGACATGAAAACGCCCGGGTGGCCAGTGACAAACACTGCCCTTCACATCAAAGGGCAGTGCTGTGTGATCAAAACAGTGAAGGGGAGGGTAGGGACTAAATCAAAATAGAGTTGGAGGGAGAAATGATGCACTCCACTCCCTGCAGTGCCCATCTCTCCCTGAACAACTCCAGGGTGTTGTTGGACAATCTCCTGTTTATTTTTTTTTCTTTTTTCCTTTTTATCCCCACACTACCGCCTAACTGCAGTAGTGCTAATCTCCTGTTTATTTTTTTTTCCTTTTTTTTGTTTATTTTTTTCTTTTTTTTATTCCGGTTTTTTTTTTATTTAACCCCCACACTACCACCTAAGTGCAGTAGTGCTTATTTTTTTCCCCCAGCACCCATGGTGTGTGTGTGCAGGTGTGAGACACAGTGAAAGACACAAAGTGCACGAATCTTTATTCAAATTCCACCACCAGGAGGACAGGAAAACACCCGGGTGGCCAGTGACAAACACTGCCCTTCACATCAAAAGGCAGTGCTGTGTGATCAAAACAGTGAAGGGGAGGGGAGGGACTAAATCAAAATAGAGTTGGAGGGAGAAATGATGCACTCCACTCCCTGCGGCGCTCACCTCTCCCTGAACAACTCCAGGGTGTTGTTGGACAATCTCCTGTTTATTTTTTTTTCTTTCTTCCTTTTTTTCCCCACACTACCGCCTAACTGCGGTAGTGCTAATCTCCTGCTTATACCTGTCAGCCAGGGCCATCTGAACATCCCAGGTTAACAACTCCTCATCATAGCCAATGAGATCCATCTGGTCCTGCTTCCAATCACCACAAGAAGGCCATCAAGCAGACACAGCAAGGCAGTGGGACAGCCACAATAGCAAGCACAGGAACAACTCCGAATTCAGAAAAACATGGAAGTCAACCATTCACTTTTGGAAACAATCCAGGCAAAGGGACAACATCAGGCCCAGAAATGACAGAATGGTAAGTAGGTGTTCACCAGGTGCAAAACTACTTCAGCATTAGATAAGAAAAGACAAGTAAGGACCTGTAAGTACATTGCTACACATGCTGTGGGAACCCTTATTAACAATGTATTAACAAGACAGAGCAATGATGGGCCAGAAACATTGTATGAATTGATATTTTGGTATTTCAACAATCACTTCAGTGTGCATCAAAATTTAATTTTTGAAGGGGCCATATTCAGTACAAAGAAACACAGGCCAGAGGAAAGTATTGATTCATTCATTATCTTGACAAGTTGGTAGGAAAATGCACTAATGAAAAGTTGAAGGTATAGTCAGGATTGTTGGTGAGACCTTATCAGATCTTTTCAAGACAGAGAGATTGAATATTAGAAAAAGCAGTGCGAATTGTTTTGGTGAATTACATTTCAGAAATAGAACAAGCTCGAGGGGAAAATGATGTGCCATGGAAAAGAAGAATGGAGTGTGGCAATTCAGTTTGTAAACCTCAAAGGAGAAAGTGTGAAAACAAAAATCACCAAAATCTTAAAATAGCATGCCATCTGGCAATATTTAGTGTCTTAGATGTGATGGGAACAAGTTACACAAACTGAAAGAATGAGATGTGTTCCTTTTAAAAATAATTAAGACCCAATTTATTCAAAGGAAACTATGAAATTAACTAAGATTAATTATCTTCAATATCGACAATGTCACTCCAGTGTCTTTGGTGTCCACCATTGCAGAAAGACTCAAGGGTACTGGTGGACATGTATTCGAAGAGCACAACTATTGGATCAGGCACAAATAAATATGTACTGGGCAGGAAAGATAAATTCCTAATCATACGAAGATGGCATTTGCTTACAGGAAAGATCGACGGCACTCATCCTGTCTATATCCAATGTAAAGCCAAAACTTATATCGCAGAGTTGAAATTGAGGAAACATAATGTAATGTGAATAATGACCTAACTCTATTTACTTACATTTCGTTTGTGAGGTTTCAAAAATGGGTCACCAGCAGGTAAATAATCTGAGAAATCAGTTGTGAAGGTTTCAGCCAATTCACTATTGTTCAGTTCATATGTGAGGAGACAGAGCTTGCTGAACAGAAAAATAAGTTCCTTTTCAATTAAGTAGGCCGTTTTGAAATAGCTTACAAGTATTTCTGGGAAGCACCAGATTTAACTGCACAGAGTGTCCAGTGAGACAGCCAGGAGAATATTTTCAGGCAGACAGTTGAAGCAATTTTCAATGAGGTAAATTTCTTCTTGTCGATGATCAGGTGTATATTTACCTGAGACTTTCTCAGAGACATCTAATTTAGATACACGTTGCAGCATTGGTGAAAATCTTGTCCAAAATAACTGGTGTGTATTTGGCTGTTTCACAGTTAAAGTGCAGCTTTTAAAATGCCAGTTCTGACTGAACACAGCAGCAAAGGACTTGGTTTAAGCAATAAGGAGCTTTACTTGGCCTCCTTGTTGATTATCAGCTAATTTGATTACACATCTCCATTAATCCTTGTCTATCATTAGACTATAGTCAAACATCACAGCAGGGCACAGAAAAGAAGCTTCTACAACTGCCTGACGTCTCAAAGTTCTCCTTAAGGAAACAGAGCTCAGCAGACAAAGACTCCTTGACATTTGCAACAGGATACCTTCCAGATCTGTCAGTTGTTCCACCTGAAGAGAGTTGCACTGGTTGTCAAATATAACCCCCAGGGCTGAAGACGAGTTACTGCAAGTTAATTTACCACACCCAGAAGAGGGGAGAAAATTGGGAAATCTTACCACTATAAAAATTGATTAAATAAATCATGGTCCAGACACTGATTTTGTCATTTAATTTTATTGTTTATGTTTAATGGCACAATCAGCATGATTCATTATCAACATATCAAGCTTTTCAAGCCAGTATACAGTTTACTTCTGACAACAAATTACAATTCATAAATGAATTCAGAATTGAAAGGAAGACTGTGCAAGTAAACCATAAATGGCAGCTGTAATATATTGGTGAACTGAAATTTCTATTTCATAAACCTTCAAATTAACATTTTTGCGTTGGTGATCAACTATTCATGTTGTGGAAAATCGCAAATCTTGCTTATGAAATGTAACATTTATCTGAGGCTCTAATTCCTCCCCCTGGCAATCACACTCAAGCACCAGGTGGCTGCTCTTCTTTCTATGATCACCATTGAAAAATGAGGGAAAGGAAAATTTTCTGCTAGTAATAAACAAGCCTGACCTTAAGAAATGCAGGGTCAGGGTAGATTAGCATTTGGTTGCAAGGCCATCTGAGAACACAAGTTGCAGCAGACAATTCTTATCAACAGAGGTTAACACTTCAAAAACTTCACTCGTTCAAAAAGAATGTTGCAATGGAGCATACGAACTTAATTGAGTTTTTTGAAGAGGTAACGAAAAGGATTGAGGAGGGCAGAGTGGTGGACGTGATTTATATGGACTTCGGTAGGCATTCGACAAGGTTCCTCATGGTAGACTGGTTAGTGAGGTTAGATCTCATGGAATACAGGGAGAACTAACCATTTGGATATAGAACTGGCTCAAAGGTAGAAGACAGAGGGTGGTGGCGGAGGGTTGTTTTTCAGACTGGAGGCCTGTGACCAATGGAGTACCACAAGGATTGGTGTTGGGTCCACTACTTTTTGTTAATTATATTTATTGTTAGAATCATTGACGAACTTTAAGTGGCAATTGGATAGGTACATGGATGGGTGCTTAAGCTAGGACAAATGTTCGGCACAACATCGTGGGCCGAAGGGCCTGTTCTGTGCTGTATTGTTCTATGTTCTATATAAGTGACTTGGATGTGAACATAGGAGGTATAGTTAGTAAGCTTGCAGATGATACCAAAATTGAAGGTGTAGTGGACAGCGAAGGTTACCTCAGAGCACAACTTGATCAGATGGCCAATGGGCTGAGGAGTGGTACACAGAGTTTAATTTAGATAAATATAAGGTGCTGCATTTTGGAAAGGCTAATCAGGGCAGGACTTTCCACTTAATGGTAAAGTCCTGGCGAGTGTTGCTGAACAAAGAGACCTTGGAGTACAGGTTCATTGTTCCTTGAAAGTGGAGTTGCAGGTAGATAGTATCGTGAAGAAGGCATTTGGTATGCTTTCCTTTCTGAGCATTGAATATCGGAGTTGGGAGGTCATGTTGCACCCATACAGGACATTGGTTAGGCCACTTTTGGAATATTATGTGCAATTTGGTCTCCCTCCTATCGGAAGGATGTTGTGAAACTTGAAATGGTTCAGGAAAGATTTACAAGGATGTTGCCAGGGTGGGAGGATTTGAGCTACAGAAAGAGGCTAAATAGGCTGGGGCTGTTTTCCCTGGAGCAGTGGAGGCTGAGGGATGATTTTATCAAGATTTGTAAAATCATGAAGGGCATGGATGGGGTAAATAGACAAGGCCTTTTCCCTGGGTGGTGGGGGAGTCCAAAACTAGACGGCATAGATTTAGGGTATGGGGGGAAAAATTTAAAAGGCACGTCAGGGGCAACTTTTTCACGTAGAGGGTGGTGCATGTATGGAATGAGCTGCCAGAGGAGGGGGTGGAGGCTGGTACAATTACAGCAATTGAAATGCATCTGGATGGGTATATGAATAGGAAGGGTTGAGAGGGATATTGGTCAAATGCTGGCAAATGGGACGAGATTAGATTAGGATATCTGGTTGGCATGGACGAATTGGACCAAAGGGTCTGTTTCCATGCTGTACATCTCTATGAGTCTATATGTTTCCCTTACCAATTGTTTACTGATGAAAAGGAGGTTTTCAAGGAATGCCTGGAACTCTTTATTGAGTGGCCTGCCAGATATTCGAAGAGTCCATTTTGTTTCCAATCTCCTCCCTCCCTTCCACAGGAACTGTTCCCTCCAGACATCCTGGACCACTCTTGCTTCAATCCCAACATTCCCCCACAGCCCCACTGCAATCACTGAAGATGTAACACCAGCCCACTCACCTCCTCCCTCCTCAGTATCCAAGGGCCCAAACATACCTTTAACATGAATTAGCACTCTACGTGCACTTTGCACAATCGAGTCTACTGCATTTGCTGCTCACAATGTGGTCTCTTCTACATTGGGGAAATGAAGTGTAGACTGGGTGACTGTTTCACTGAACACCTACATTCTGCCTGTAAAAATGACTCTGAGCTTCCAGTTGCCTGCCATTTTAACAGACCAACCAGTTCCTTGGCCAACATCTCTGTGTCAGGCTTGTTGCAGTGGTCCAGCAAAGCACAAGCTGGAAGACCAACACCTAATTTTCTGCTTGAGCACCCTGCAGCCTTTCGGACTCAATATTGAGTTCAATAATTTCAGGCCTGAACTCTGCCATGACCTAGCCCCCAAACCCACACACCAGGTCTTGTTATCACACAGTCTGCCATTAAACACTCCCTATTGATAGCCGCTAACAGTCTTTATTAACAGCTATTCACCCTCCTAGCCAGATCGTTATCCACTCCTTTGTCTGTCCAATTGTTCTTCTCTCTCTTTGAGCTCTCTCCCCACCTATCGTTTAATCCTTATCCCCTCCCCCACCCTATATTCTGCATATAAACCAACTGGCTTTGATCACACAGCATTGCCCTTTGATGTGAAGGGCAGTGTTTGTCACTGGCCACCCGGGTGTTTTCCTATCTTCCTGGTGGTGGAAATTGAATAAAGATTCGTGCACCTTGTGTCTCTCACTGCATCTCACACCTGCACACACACACCATGGGTGCTGGGGAAAAAATAAGCACTACCGCAGTTAGGCGGTAGTGTGGGGGTTAAACAAAAAAAAAGAAAAAAAGAAGCAAAAATAGAAAAAAAGAAAAAAAATAAACCAACTGGCTACCACCAGTTCTGAGGAAGGGTACCGGACCTGAAACATTAAATCTGATTTCTCTTCACAGATGCTGCCAGACCTGCTGAACTTTTCCAGCAACTTGCGTTTTTGCTTCTAATCTCTATGCATTTCCCTCAGTCTGATCATAGTCCTATTGAATGTGCTGGATACCTTGTCACTTGGGTTCTTGATGGCCAATCTCGGATCTAGGTCAGAAAGGGGAGCAATAGCCTCATGGTATTGACACAGTAATCCAGAGGCCCGGGTAACATTCACAGTGATGGTGGAATTTGAGTCTAGTAAATTAAAAGTTTGATGATGAACCTGCAAAAGCCCATTTGGTTCACTAATGTCCTTTAGGAAAGAAAATTGCTGTTCTTACCTGGTTTGGTCTATATGTGATCCAGAACGACTGCACTGTCATTGACTCTTAACTGCCCTTTGAAATGGCCAAGAAAACCATTCAGTTGTATCAACTGTCAGATGAAAACAAAAAGAATGAAACGAAATGGCCAATTGGCATTCACTGAGGCACCAGAAATGACCCTGCAAAATCCTCCTCCCCCAGTGTCAAAGGTGAAGCGAACTGACACTCATCAAGCATAGTCATACTCATGGAACCATACGTTTCAGACAATGTACCAGATAACACTACTACCATCCCTGGATATGGTACCATAACCAGCAGAGGTGGTGGCACTATGTTATACATTTAGGAGGCAGTTGCCCTTCAAGCCATCAACATTGACCCTGCACCCAATGACCCAGGTTGAGAGTGTAGCGCTAGAAAAACACAGGTTAGGCAGCAACCGAGAAGCAGAAGAATTGACATTTCAGGCAAAAGCCTAATGAACGGCTTTTGCTTGAAACGTTGAATCTCCTGCTACTCAGATGCTGCCTGAACTGCTGTGCTTTTCCAGCACCACACTCGACTCTAATCTCCAGCATCTGCAGTCCTCATTTTGTATCAGATGAAGCATGAAAAAAATGCCAGAAAATGTACTGCAGATTATCACATGCTCCCACACCCTTCTTGGCTGATGAAATTTATACACCACCTATTAGAAACACTGAGGGTTGCAAGGAAGCAGAATGTTCTCAAGGTGGGGACTACAATGTCTATCACCAAGAGCATCTCGGCAGCACCATTACTGACTGTCTGGTTGAGTCATATAAGGGCAAAGCTGTTAGTTTGAGTCCGTAGCAGATGATGGAGGAACCAACAAGGAAATTAAAAACGTGGTCTCATCCTCAAAAATCTACCTGCCACAAATGCATCTGTCCATGATAGTATAGGTAAGAATGACCACTGCACAATCCGTGCTTCAAAATCTCCCCACCCCCACCCACCCTCTCCTCCCCGAGTCCTTGACCTGATATAACCTGTCCATCTTCCTTCTCACCTATCCATTCCACGCTTCCCATTGAGGAATCATAATAACCCCCTACCTGCCTCCACCTATCACCATCCCTTCTCCTGCCCTCATTTATTTCTGAGCTCTCATCCCCCTCCCCAGTCCTGATGAAGGGTCCTGACCTGAAATATCAACTTTCCTGCTCCTTCGATGCTGTCTGAGCTGCTGTGTTTTTCCAGCTCCACATTTTATCGACTCTACACAATCCTGAGTGATGTGTCTTCATATCCCACTTCGTTGTATGAGGCTATTACCATACTAGATGGGACAGACTTCAAACAGTTCATAATTCATTGAAAGTGGAGTCACAGGTCGACAGGGTGGTGAAGAAAGTGTTTGGTATGTTTCGCTTTATTGGTCAGTGCATTGAGTATTGGATTTGGGAGGTCATGTTATGGCTGTACAGGACATTGTTTGAATCACAGAATCCATACAGTGTGGAAACAGACTATTTTGGCCCAACAAGTCCACACTGAACCTCCAAAGAGTAACCCACCCAGATCCCTTCCCCTACTCTATTACTCTACATTTACCCCTGACTAATAAACCTAACCGGCACTTCCCTGAACTCTATGGGCAATTTAGCATGGCCAATTCACTAACCTGTACATCTTTGGATTGTGGGAGGAAACCAGAGTACCCAGAAGAAACCCACGCATCCACAGGGAGAATGTGCAAACTCCACGCAGACAGTCACCCAAGGCTGGAATCGAACCCGGGTTCCTGGCATTGAGGTAGCAGTGCTAACCACTGAGGCATCGTGCCGCCCTAAGATTTGGTTGGACACTTTTGGAATACTGCATTCAATTCTAGTCTCCCTGCTATGGGAAACATGTTGTGAAACTTGAAAGGGTTCAGAATAGGTTTACGAGGATGTTGCCAGGGTTGCAGGGTTTGAGCAACAAGGAAGGGCTGACTAGGCTGGAGCATCAGAGGCTGAGGGGTGACCTGACAGAGATTTATACAATCATGAGGACAATGGATAGGGTGAATAGCCAAGGTCTATTCCGCAAGGTAAGGGAGTCCAAAAATAGATGGTATAGGTTTAAGGTGAGAGGGAAAAGTTTTAAAAAGGACCTAACGGGGAACCTTTTCATGCAGAGGTGTGTGTATGGAATGAGCTACCAGAGGAGATGGTGGAGGCTGATACAATTCCAATTTAAAAGGTAGCTCAACAGGTAACATGAACAGGAAGAATTTAGAGGGATGATGGGCAAATGTTGGCAAATGGGCCAAGTTCAGGATATCTGGATGGCGCGGATGAGTTGGACCAAAGGGTCTGTTTCTGTGCTGTACATCTTTATGGCTGTAAGATTAATCAACACAAGATTGAATGTGCATGAAGCACTGTGCCATCAGCGGCAACCAACAGATCATCCCTGTTTCAATGAAGAGTGATTGAGGGAATGCCAGAAGCAGCACAAGGCATAACTAAAAAAGGTGGCAACCTCACAAGCTACAAAATATGACTGCTTGCATGTCAAATAGCATAAAATGTGCAGGTAAGAGGGTAATGTAGGAAAGAACAGGCATTATATGCACTAGATGAATAATGTCACAAAAGAGATGACCAGATTTTTAAAAACATTTAATCATGGGATATGGGTGTGTCTAGCAAGGCCAGGATTTATCATAAATCCCTAATTTTCCAGAGAGTAGTTAAGAATCAAAGATATTCTATAACCCTGGAGTCACATGGAATTCAGACCAGTAAAGACAGCTCATTCCCTTCCCTAAAGTCCATTATTGAACCAGATGGGTTTTCATGACAGTCAGCAGTGGTTACAAAGTCACCAAAACATTTGACTTGGATTCTGGATTGCAAATTCAACAACTTTACCTCAAGGCTGCCACCTCCCCACAAGTTTACACAGAAGAGGTAAATGCTGAAAAAGGATAGGAAAGTGTGTTTGATGTTGGCATCACACTGGAGAATACAGAGGATGACTTTTCAAATAGGTCCGCTGGTGGAGCGGACATTTTATTTTTATTCATTCATCGGACGTTGGTGTCGCTGGTTTGGCCAACAATTATTGCCTAAATCCAGTAATCTTCAGAAGATGATGGCATGCTGCCTTCTTGAACCACTGCAGTCCATGTGGGCTGCATTGTCTTGGAAGATGTTGTTGGAGCTGCATTCATCCAGACAAGTGGGAAGTATTCCACAACACTCCTGACTTCAGCCTTATTAATTATGGGCAAGATTTTTGAGAGTCAGGAGGTGAATTCTCCACTATAAGACTTCGACCCTCTGACCTGCTCTTGTAGCCACAGTACTTAAATGGCTAGTCCAGTTCAGTTTGTGGTCAAAGGCAATTTCCCAAAATGTTGAGAATGGGGAATTCAGTGATGGTATTGCCAGTGAATGTCATGGGATTCTCCCTCAGTAGAGATAGTCGTTGCTTGGCACTTGTATGCTGAGAATGCCACTTGTCAGCCCAAACCTAAATATTGTCCAGGTCTTGCTGCACTTGGGCATGGAATCCTTCAACATGTGTGGAGTCGTGAATGGTGCTGAACATTGTGCAATCATCAGTGAAATCTCCATTTCTGACATTATGATGGAGAGGAAATCATTGATGAAGCAGCCGAAGATGGTCGGGCCAAGGACACTATTTTGAGGAACTCCTGCAGACACGTCCTGGAGCTGAAATTACTGACTTCCGAAAACTACAACCATCTTCCTTTGTGCCAGGTATGACTCCAAACAGTGGGAAGTTTTCTCCAATTCCCAGTGGCTTTAGTTTTGCTAGGGCTTATTTTTGCCATGCTTGGTCAAAGGGCAGCCAATCTCACCTCACCTCTGAAATTCAGTTCTTTTGTCGTTGTCAGAACCAATGCTGTCATGAGGACTGGGCTGAGTGGGCCTGAGTGGAACTCAAACTGAACGTGATTGAGCAGGTTATTGCTAAGCAAATGCTGTTTGCTGTTGATGTCACCTTCTGTCATTTCACGGTTGAGCCGGAGTAAACTTAAGGAGCGGTAATTCACTGGATTGGATTTGTCCTGTTTTTTGAGCACAGGACACACTTGCCAATTTTCCACATTATCCGTTCGATGCCAGTATTGTAGCTGTACTGGAACAGCTTGGGAAGGACCATGGCAAGATCTGGAGCTTAAAAGTATCGTCAGAATGTTGTCAGGGCCCATAGCCTCTGCAGTATCACTGCCTCCAGGTTTTTATTGTTACTTCATGGAGTAAATTGAATTGGCAGTAGACTAGCATGTGATCATAGGTCTATATAACATGGAAGAGAATATGCCATTGAGCCCTTCAAGTCGCACAGTGAACAAGCCCTAAGGCAAGCAGATAGGGGTGAGGAAAGAAATATCTTTTTGATGGTGGGGTCTGAGTGCAGATGTTGAAAATGGCAGAGGATGATGGATTTGGAGATTGGTGAGGTTGCATGTGAGGACTGGGGGACTCTACCTTTACTGTGGTTGGGTGAGAGGTTTGAGGGCAGAGATACAGGAAATGGAGGAGATGCGCTGAGGGCAGTATTAATCACGGGTGAGGGGAAATTATGGTCCTTAAAGTAAGAGGACATCTGAGATATCCTGGAGTGGAATCCCTCATCCTGAGAGCAGATGTGGTGGAGGAATTGGGAGAATGGGATAGTAGTTTTGCAGGAGAATGGGTGAGAGGTGGAGCTGAGGTAGCTATGGAAGTTGATGGGTTTGAAATGGATATTGTTGCTAAGTCAGTTATTGGATATAGAGATGGAGAGGTCCAGGAATGGGAGGGAGGTGTCAGAGATGGTCCAGGTGAATTTGAGCAGGAGGTGTGGATGAGATTGATGAACTGTTGGAGCTCCTTGTGGGAGCACAAGACAGCGCCTATACAATCATCAGAAAGGATATGGTGAAGGTTGGTGTCAGTGTAGCTGTGGAAGGGGAACTTCCATGTATCCTACAAAGAAGCAGATACAGCTCAGATCCTTTTGGGTGCCAGTGGCTACCCCTTTGGTTTGGATGAGGTGGCAGGAGTCAAAGGAAAAACTCTTGAGGGTGAGGACCAATTCCACCAAGCGAATGAGAGTTTCATGGGTGGAGACTAGTTTGGCCTGCGGAAGATATGGAGGGCGTTTCTGCCCTCATCATGGGGGATACAGGTGTAGAGAGACAGACTGTCCATGGTGAAGATGAGGCGTTGGTGGCCGGGAAATGAAAGTCTTGGAGAAGGTGCAGGGTGTGGATTGTGTCCCGAACTGGAGCTGGGGAGCTCCTGGACCACAGGGGAGAGGATGAAGTTGAAATAAGAGAAAATGAGTTCAGTGAGGCAGGAGCAGGCCCAGAAGGGCTTTTGCCCGAAACGTCGATTTTGCTGCTCGTCGGATGCTGCCTGAATTGCTGTGCTCTTCCAGCACCACTGATCCAGAAACAGACTATGGGTCGACTGGGGCAGTCAGATTAATGGACTTTGAGTAGGAGATAGAAATGAACATGCGAGGTTGGAGCACTATCAGGCTGGAGGCTGTGGATGGGAGATCTCCTGGGTGGGAGATGCTGGTTTGATGATGAGAGGTGGGGTCATGGTTGAAGGAACGATTGAAGGATGTGTCAATGAGATGGCATCTGGCCTCAGAGATGTAGAGGTCAGACCGCCACAGTACCACCAGAGTTTATTGACTCTGACTTCCACTGTCTGTCGTCATTAGTATCTCCAAGTCACTTTAAACATATCGCGTTCACTTTCCCCATTCCAGCACCTTGGCTGTTGCAATAGTTTTGTTTCCCTCACCTCCTCGTCTATGTACACTTGTGTTGTCCATATCCCTTACCAGAGAAGGTCTGGTGGCGCAGTAGGCAGCGCTCCTGCCTTTGAGCCAGTAGCTCGGAAGTTCAAGTCCAGGACCCGCTCATGCGGCATTGGCTCAACTGAATAGGATGCAATATCTACGACAATGAGGGAACCTGCCCTCCGCAGAGGGGAGGTACAAGTCGGTGGAACGAACTTAAAGTCCTCGCCGACCCTCCATTCGACGGAAACACAGTCACGTGGCACAAACCCAACCAATCAGAGAGGGACGAGCCGGCGGTTCGCCCCCCACCCTTCTCCAACTCGCGGATGGAAGGGTGGGTTCACCCGGATGGACCAATGAGAAGACGCTCTGCTCGGCCCCCGAGTCACGATAGGATGAGGGCGTCAGACGACACCCAAGGAAAGAAGAGCAGGGCGGGAATTCATCTCGAGCGGGTTTCGCTCGCGCCGCGCAGTCGCCATGGACGGTTGATCGGCCGTGCAGGCGGCAAAGTTTCCGGCGCGAGCGTCTGATTGACGGGTCAGCGGGCCCCGTGCGGGCGCGGGGAGGCGGGAGGGAGTGCGCGAGTCAGGCGGCGCTGGTGGGAGGCGCGAGCGTGTGATCGGCAGTTGGTCGGCCCGCGCCTGCGCCGTGGGTGTAGGTCGGGCGGAGTTGGCTGGCCTGGAAGGCTGGTACGTGAGAGAGAGAGAGACAGGCGAAAGCTTTCGGTGCCCTGCACGGGCGCTATGGCAATGCTGAGCAAGGCGGCGTGAGGAGAAACTCGGGAGAGCGAAAGGTGGAGGAAGGGTAGTGGTTGGAATTTCGAGCCATCGTTGGCGATTGGGTGTGGAGGAGTTGCTATCCATGGCCGGCATGGAAACACCCAGTCTTCCTCGCGATGTGAAGGTGAAATTGGCCGAGCTCGAACTCGAGCTTTCCGAAGGTAAGAGTTTGTTCCTCCTCCATGCCTTCTCCCGGTGGTTGGGTGTGTGTATATATATATAACCGGGCGGACTCCCGTGAGCGGGGCATCACATTCCGGAGCGAGCAGCGAGTGAGTGCGTCTGCTCGGGGCAAGTGGGAGAGAGAGAGAGAGAGAGAAAAGGGGCGCAGTCTCCCTTTTCCTTCATCTGCCCTTGCGATTGCAAAACGTTTAGATCTGCGACAAGTGGGCCGTGATGGGAACGGGATTGGGGCGGGGGGAGTGGGTGGGTTTGGTGTTAGAACACGAGCGGCATCCCAAGCTGACAAGTTGCACTCTGCAGATGTACACGATGAAGCAGGTTTACGTGCGAAAAAAAAATCAGCTGCAGTACCCTTTGGAGTTCCCCAACGTTACTTATCTACCGTGGGGTTTTCAAATGACCGAAGGCTGCTTGCTGACCGAATAGGGCAAATAAGTGAAGTCAAAATATTTTCAGTCAATTTGGCAGCAATTATATTGTAGGTGGTAGCAGGTTCAGGTTTTCCCCCTTTTAGATTTTGGTCCACCGATCATAAATTGCACAGAGAATAAACAGGCAACTGAACAGATTTATTTTTCCATGTTTTGGTTCTCTTAGAATTTTAACATCTGCATTAGTTGGCTTTTGTATCAGCCGAAAATAAGGTTTGGTTCTACCTTGTTTAGGCTACTTTTGCTGACGACCTTTGAGATAAAATAATGCTACAGTCTTAAAATTGAACTGATTGTTGGATTTTCAGAATGTTGTTTTTTAAAAAGCATTTGTCATTTTTTAAACTTTTTTTTTGTTCTATTAGCATGTGACATTCAGTCAAGTCCCTGTAAAACATCAGTGTTTGAGAATTGCATACATTGCAAACTCTGCCCATACAACCACCTCACTCTGGTATCTGCTGATCTGCTAATATGCTCTTTAACAGGTGATGCTCTGGAAGGGTGTTCTGTCAATTGAATTGAGTAGATTGAAATTTGTGTACAGCATGATAATAGAGATACAAATGTAGTTGCAAGCATCTATTTCAGAAGCCTGGATTCTTCCATGTTGGGTCACAAATGTAATTTGAACCCCTCCAAACAAATCAATTACTGACCTGGTTTTGAATTCTATTGCAGTTGTTTCTGTAATGTGCACTGAACCCTCAGACTAGTAATATCTACAGCTTTAATGAAGTATTATCTGCTGTGGATGGTAACTGGAATTTTGGGTCGATAACAAATGTGTCATGCAATGTCTTTTGTGGAATTTTCCAGTTTCAGCTCTTTGAGGTGTAAAGAGCACAATATGAGCATCTTGTGTAAATTTAAGAAAGCTAGTTAATAATGAAGGCATGAAGGATTTATGTGCTTGCTGATTGAATTAGATTTTGTTTTGACAGAAAATCTCAGCGGGTCTGGCAGCATCTTTGGCGAGAAGAATGGTTTGAGTTTTGAGCTAAATGTAACACTTTTTGAGACCTTTTTTATTTGTTTTGATGAAACTTTTTTCCAAAATAGACAAGGTATCTGTGCCAACTTGAGATTGTATTCCGAAGAAGTAGGGCGGAGGTTGGCCATTCAGCCTGTTACAACATTCTGTGCACTCGGACCTGATTTGATTGTGACCTGCACTCCCCTTTTCTATAAGCACCCCTTCCCCTTTGATTCCTTTGTTCAAAAATGTCCAGTTCAGTCTTGAATGTATTTACGAATCCAGCTCTAACTGCTCTCTGCAGACGAGAATACTGAAAACTTCACATGCAATAAAAGAAGAAATTCCTCCTCATCTTTTTGTAGTAAATGGGGGGCCCCATTATTTTGAAAATATGCTCCTTCAATTCTTGATTCTTTAACAAGTGGAATTACTTTGAAGCAAAAACAAGAATGCAGATTACTACCTTAAAATGACTGTAAATTGGGAGAGGGGAGTGTGTAGCAGGACTTGGGTGTCTTTGTGCACCAGTTGCTAAAGGTAAACAGGCAGGTGCAGCATGTGGTAAAGAAAGCAAAATGGTATGTTGGCTTTCGTTGTGAGTGGGTTCAAGTAGAGGAGCTGAGGAATGTGTTGTTGCAGTCATATAGAGCAATGATGAGGCTACACCGAGAATATTGTGAGCAGTTTTGGCCAGCTTTTCTGAAGAAGGATGTTCTTGCTCTCAAGGGAGGGCAGCGAAGGTTTACCAAACTGATTCCATGGATGGTGTGACTGACTTATGAGGAGATAGTGACTAGGTTAGGATTGTTTTGCTGGAGTTCAGACAAGTTGGGGGTGAGGCAGGGATCTCATAGAGACAGAAAATTCTAACAAGACTAGATTGGGTAGATGCAGGGAGGGTGTTCCTGATGGTTAGTGCATCCAAAACCAGGGGTCACAGTCTGAGGTTTCGGGGTAGATGATTTAGGATGGAGGTGAGACATTTCTTCACCAAAAGAGTCCTGAGCCTGTGGAACCACAGGAAGTAATTGATGCCAAAACGTTGAATGTATTCAAGAGACAGCTAGATATAGTACTTGGAGTGAATTGCATCAAAGGTTCTGGGGAGAGAGCAGGGTTAGGCTATTGAGTTGGACGATCAGCCATGAGTGTGATGAATGGTGGAGAAGGCTTGTAGGGCCAAATAGCCACTTCCTGCTCATATCTTCTGTGTTCCTGTATTTCTGTTCTTTTAGCTCCTTCAAAATCATTTGCTTCAATAAGATAATTTGTCTTATGAACTTGAATTAATATAGCTTATGCTTTCCTCATATGACAACCCCTTCATCCCATAAACTGCTGAATGAAATTGTTCTGAACTGCTTCCATTGCAAGCATAGACCCCGTTAAGTCAGTAGAATTGTACACATTACTCAACATGTGATCTCATGATGCCCTGTTGTCGCAAGACAGAGTTTTATATTCCCATGCCTTATACTGAAGGCCAAAATTTCATTTACCTTCCTAATTAGTTGCTGTATCTGCTTGAGGGTGTTTGTTTTACATTACTTGTGCTCAACCGTAAAATAAGAACAAAAGAACTATGTCCAGTTAGTGGTGGAAAATAAGATGACACTTCAGATAGAGGTGTAAGAGAGATAAAATTAATTGAGAGAAAACCATAGAAGTATAATATTGAAAACTGGGGGGTGGGAGAGGTGTAAGGTGAAAATGTAGTTATCGTAAGAAAGAACTTGAGTCTTAATTTCAACTGTTTGTACCAATTACTGTGACCAGTGATGAAGCGAACTGATACATAATGCAACTTTGAAAATATGTAGTTTTTTTTTGGAAGTGGATTGCTGTGATTGGTTTTATGCCTGGCTGAGTATTAACTGAAAAATATGATGCAGTTATGCTACAGAGGGGTTGTTTGCTGAAAGATTTGCTGCGTAGTTAATTCCCAAAAATATCTTATTGATAAGGGCAAAAAAATCACATGACACTGGGTCACAAGCACCTGATTAAGGAGCAGCACTCCGAAAGCTAGTGTTTTCAAATAAACCTGTTGGAATATAACCTGGTGCAGTGCGATTTTTGACCTTGTCCAAACCAATCCAACATCTGCACCTTCACATACCTTTTTTATGATATGAGAGTAGGGGCGACTGATTATGATGTGTTCTTGATGGCTGTTGTCTGTCAGTAGTCCAAACAAATACTGATTTGTTACTTCAGTTTATTTTTTTGTTTGTACCTGTGAAGGTATGTATGGCAGCTGAAGCTATTAGTTCTCAAGCTTTGTTTCTGTATCTGAGAATTCTGTTATCCCTCAGGATGCCATGAAAAAGTCATCGATAATGACAGAGGTTCCCTTACACCCACATTGTTCTGTGAATTGCTGTGACTTTCTGGTGGGAAGTCAGTGTGGTGATTGAGAAGAATTCTGTATTCAGATTTTTGTTTTCAAGAAATTTTCAGGCTCCGTTGCCATTGAATCATGTTGAAAACTGCATGTTTTTTTTATTATGAAGACTTGAGTGGTTGGTTTTGACTCGATGAGATCTCTCTGGAAAGCTTTGCAGAAAAAACTACCCTAAGCATGTGAAGAAGTAAAGGGGTCGAGGGACCAGATAACAATTGAGGAAAAAAAGTAAGAAATCCAGTCATGAATTACTTTGTTATTGAAATTAATTGGAACTGAACATTGGTTTAAAGGTGAAATTATTGAGCTCAAGTGCCAATCAAGGCCAATTTTATGTTCATTGGCTTTGTGTACATGAGTATGCCAGAATTGGCAAGATATAGCAATCTTATTATATAAATTATATTTCAAATACCAGACAGGGAGCAGGGTATACCAGTAACTAGAGTATAATTTCTCTTGATTAATTTATGCACCAACCACTGGTGAAAAATGTAAACCTTACCTCATGGCAGTTATTGTCAATTGTCCTCAATTATGTCATTAATTAACTAAGAATTATTCTGTGACCAAGAATGCTACACTAGCATCTTGAGAACTACTTTCAGGCCAGATTTCTTAGGTGCTGCTAAGTCTTTTGTTTCGCTCTAATTTAACAAAAAAATATTTTTCAAGTTATTCACAGAAGTGACAGATCTGTTTCTTCAAAGCTACAACTTAGAGTTGCTTAACCTTGGTTCCCATAGTGGGAGAAAGTGGGGACCGCAGACACTGGAGATCAGAGTAGAGAGTGTTGTGCTGGAAAAGGAGCTGGAGAATTGATGTTTCGAGCATAAACACTTCAACAAGTTCCCATTGTCGCATGCTAATCATTGAGCAGTGAGAATGCAGTTTTTTGTTTTCATTCACTTCAGTCTAGGTGGGATCAGGTACCAAGATGGTGGCTTTAAAAGTTTATACAAGGGTTGTCTTAAAGGTTGGATGCTAACAAATATTGGGTTGGGTATGCATCTCTTAAAACTCAAATATTTCTTATCGTAGAGCCATATGTTGAGATTTTGATTTCACGGGTTGAGTTTTTGTTTTAGTGAAATATAATGTGAAGTGTGATCTCATGTTAAGTTTTGTAAGTATGTTCAGTGTCAGGGACTTGTGGTGTGCTCTTTCACAATAAACAGAAAATGACTTTTATTGGTATTTTGGACTAAATGGACTTGTTCAGGATTTATCAAGTTCACACTGGTACAAAATGCAGAATGGAGAGAATAAATTGTCACATCACAAGTTTTAACGGGGTATCTGGCGCACTGTCAAGTCAGAGACACCTGGGTACTCATGTTGATTTTGATCTGTGAATTAGGTTTTCTCAGCCGAGACTTTGCATAATGTAACTGTTTTGTTGCTGCATCTGAGTGAAGGAGGGGAAACTTAGTCATGGAGTTGTTGCTATTAATTAGGCCATTCCCTTATTTACATGACTTCAGTATAAGTTTAATTATTTCATGGAAACACCATGGAGGCTCTTTTTCACAGTTAACTTTGTGGGAAAAATAAACTTGTGCTTCAAAGCAAGCATTGCTCCCTGAAATTGTTGTACATTAAATTCACAGAAGAAATTGATCAGTTTAGTGCTGGAATTGATCCCTCTGTGGATTATAAGAAACATGTGTAAAAGGAAACTTGATTCTTCTCGAGGTATGCATGAGCTCAAACTTGTTCCTGCTTGTCATTGATCAGCCATTGAAGTTTCAACAATGCAATCCATTATATGCATACATGTAAGTCTGATATACAGGACTTCTTTTCTGAACAAAAGATTGAAGGGCTGGTTATTTTAGAAGCAGGTTATGCTATAACATTTTGGGGGGAAAAACATTAGTAGTTTTTGAATGATGTTTTCTATGGCTAGCATACTCTGCTTTGAATTTAAAAGTTGTGTTCAAGCCTCTTTCAGAGATATGAGCATACAATATAGGATACAATGCAAAGGGAGTAGATAGTACTGCTGTCAGTGTTATTAAACTGAGGACTCCCTTGTCTTATTATATTGTGAAACACATTGCTCTGTATTTTCAACAACTTGAATTTAATTATTTGAAGAAAGGAAATTTAATTTTGTTCATTTTTAAAATTATTGTTGGATACTTCCTCATTGAGAAAATTCAGCGATGAAAAGATGTCTTTGTATTGACAACTGCAGCCTGTGAAAGTCTTGCTGCAGTGCTGCAATGTAACTGCAATATCTTTCTCCGAAGGAAGCTGACAGTAAATCATTGAACTAAATATATCCCTTCTTATGAGTGCGATTGAGGTTAACAGTAAGATATTTGAATCTTTCATGTTTCTCTTTGTATGGTCATTTACAATCATCCATCCTCGTCTGATCTCAAAGGTCAGAACAATGTGGTTATATATAGATTTAACAACTAGCTTTTGATTGCAATCAGGTCTTCATGTAGCTCATTTTTGCCAAAAAACTAGTTTAAAAATCGCATTATCTAGGTGTAATGGCTGTTTATTTAACATGTGCAACTGTAGTGTACGTTTGGAATTTCTTATCTTGTTTGAGATATGCAAAACATGCCCAGTACAAAAAGGCAGTCGCAGGTTACCCACAGAATGGCATTGTCAAGCCTTGCAAAACTTGCGGAAAAAGTATTGGTGCAATTTTGTTCTTTGGGTAGAGGTGTAGGGGTATTTGAATCATTCTGTCTTCCCAAACTTACAACCAATATACCCTAACGTCCAAACTAAAATCAAAATACTATATATGTTAGAAGTCTGAAATAAAAACAGAAACTATTGGAACATTTCAGCAGTTCTGCCAGCATCTGTGGAGAAGAACAAGGATGAGGCTTTGAATTGAATAATGACTCATGTTTTGTAGGAGAGTCCTATTTGACTGTTAATTACATTTCTCCATACATGATACCTCACTTTTTTTCCCTCGGGCAGGTTCTATTTCTACCCTTTGTCTGTTCACAAAACACAAGTTGCAGATCCAGTCACATAGATGGGTTACCTTCAGGAAAGGTAAGAGAGGTCGGCAGGTAGTGCAAGAGTCTTCTGTGGCTATCCCCATTTCAAACAAGTATGCTGTTTTGGAAAATGTAGGGATGATGGATTTTTAGGGGAGTGTAGCACAAACAGCCAAGTTTCTGTTATCAAGGGGTGAGGGGTACATCGGGTTCCAAGAGATCAATTGTGTTAGGGGACTGTCTAGTCCGAGGCACAGACGGATGTTTCTGTGGCCAGCAGCAAAAAATCAGAATGGTGTTGCCTCCCTGGTGCCAGCATCAAACACGTCTCAAAGGGTTTAGAATGTTCTCAAGGGGGTTTGGAACCAATGACATAGGAAGAGAAAATGATGAAATTCTGAAGGGAGAATAAGGCAGGAATTTAGGCAGGGAGATAATTAGGAAAGAGGTCAATCTGAAACTGGGACTTTGGTGCTAGCGACCATAATTCTATTAGTTTTAAAATAGTGATGGAAAAGGATAGACCCAATGTTATGGTTGAAGTTCTAAATTGGAGAAAGGCCAATTTTGATGGTATTAGGCAAGAACTTTCAAAAGGCAGCAGATGTTCACAGGTAAAGGGACGGCTGGAAAATGGGAAACTTTCAGAAATGAGATAACAAGAGTCCAGAGAAAGTATATTCCTTTTAGGGTGAAAGGGAAGGATGGTAGGTGTGGGGAATGCTGGATGACTAAAGAAGTTGAGGGTTTGTTTAAGAAAAAGAAGGAAGCATATGCAAGGGAAAGACAGGATAGATCAACTGAATCCTTACAGTATAAAGGCAGTAGGAGTATACTTGAGAGAAATCGGCAGAGTTAAAAAGGGGACAAGAGAGCTTTCGTAGATAGAGTTAAGGAGAATCCAAAGTGCTTTACAAATATGTTAAGAACAAAATGGTAACTAGGGAGAGAATAGGGCTCCTCAAAGATCAGCAAGGTGACCTTTGGGTAGACTGCAGGAGTTGTGGGTGATACTAAATTATTTTTTGCATTAATGTTTACTGTGGAAAAGGACATGGAAGATATAGAATGTAGGGAAATAGATGGTGGCATCTTGAAAAATGTCCATATTACAGACGAGTAAGTGCTGGATGTCTTGAAACGCATAAAGCTGGAAAATCCCCAGGACCTGATCAGGTGTACTCGAGAACTCTGTGGGAAGCCAGAGAAGTGATTGCTGGGCCTCTTGCTGAGATATTTGTCATCGATAGTCACAAGTGAGGTGTCGGTAAACTGGAGGTTGGCTAATGTGGTGCCACTATTTAAGGGTGTTAAGGGCAAGCCAGGGAACTATAGACCAGTGACCCTGAGGTCAGTGGTGGGCAAGTTGTCGGAGGGAATCCTGAGGGACCGGATGTACATGTATTTGGAAAGGCAAGGACTGATTTGGGATAGTTAAGTTGGCTTTGTGCATGGGAAATCATGTCTCTCAAACTTGATTGAGTTTTTGGAAGAAGAAACAGAAAATTGAATGAGGCCAGAGTGGTAGGTGTGATCTATATGGACTTCAGTAAGGCGTCTGACAAGGTTAGAATACAGGGAGAACTCTCTATTTGGTTACAGAACTAGCTCAAAGGTAGAAGACAACGGGTGGTGGTGGAGGGTTGTTTTTCAGACTGGAGGCCTGTGACCAGTGGAATGCCGCACTACTTTTTGTCGTTTATATAGATTATTTGGATGTGAGCATAAAACGTATAGCTGGTATGTTTGTAGGTGACACCAAAATTGGAGGTATAGTGTACAGCCAAGAAGGTTACCTCAGATTACAACGGGATCTTGATCAGATGGGCCAGTGGAATGAGGAGTGGCAGATGGAGTTTGATTTAGATAAATGTCAGGTGCTACATTTTGGGAAAGCAAATCTTAGCAGGACTTCTACACCTAATGATAAGGTCCGAGAGAGTGTTGCTGAACGAAGAGACCTTGGAGTGCAGGTTCATAGCTCCTTGAAAGTGGAGTCGCAGGTCGATAGGACAGTGAAGAAGGCGTTTGGTATGCTTTCCTTTATTGGTTAGAGTATTGAATACAGGAGTTGGGAGGTCATGTTGCAGCTGTACAGGACATCGGTTAGGCCACTTTTGGAATATTGCCTGCAATTCTGGTCTCCTTCCTATCACGAGGATGTTGTGAAACTTGAAAGCGTTCAGAAAAGATTTACAAGGATGTTGCCAGTGTTAGAGGGTTTGAGCTCTAGGGAGAGGGTGAATAGGTGAGGGCTGTTTTCCCTGGTGCATTGGTGGCTGAGGAGTGACCTTTTATAGAGGTTTATAAAGTCATGTGAGGTATGGATAGGATATTCATGGGGGGCATGGATAGGATATACAAGTCTTTTCCCTGGGGTCGGGGAGTCCAGAACTAGAGGGCATAGGCTTAGGGTAAGAGGGGAAAGATATAAAAGAGACCTAAGGGGCATTTTTTCACGCAGAGGGTGGTTCGTGTATAGAATAAGCTACCAGAGGAAGTGGTGGAGGCTGGTACAATTGCAACATTTAAGAGGCATTTGGATGGGTATATGAATAGGAAGGGTCTGGAGGGATATGGGCTGGGTACTGGCAGGTGGGACTAGATTGGGTTGGGATATCTGGTCGGCATGGCCGAGCTGGACCGAAGGGGCTGTTTCCGTGCTGTACAACTCTCACTCTCAGCTATATGAGAATAAGAAAGTCATTTAGTTTGATCAAGTCTGTGCCTCCGTTCATTGAGATAATCACTGATCTGATCTTGAATTCTACTTTTCTGTGGTATCATCACAACCCTTGATTTCCTTACAGATTAAAAATTTTTGTTTTAGCCATGGTTATACTTAATGACCAACCCTTGACAGCCTTTGTGGTAAATAAATACACAGATGCACTCCCCTGAGGAAAAAAAAATTCCTCCTTATCCTTGTTCTAGTTTTGTCTGAGATTTTGCGCTGTGACTGTCCCGCCAGGGGAAACAAGCTCTCCATAGCTACCCTATCAAGCCCCTGAGGAATCTTCTGTGTTTTGATACGGTCACTCCTCATTTTTCTTGACTCCTATTAATGCATACTCAATCTATTTAATATCCCCTCGAAGCACAATAGATGGCAACTAATCAACCATGTGAACCTTCTTTGGACTGTCTCCAATGCCACTATATCTTCTCTTGGATAAGATGATAAACTGTTCTGGTCCAGGTGTAGTTTAATGTGCCTTGTATAATTTTGGCAAGATATGACTTTTTTTTAATTCTCTTCCCTTTTTAGAAATGAAGCTCAACATTTCATTGGGTTCTGTGTCCTTTTCAGTCCATTTGCAATTTTTAAAAATTCTCGAGTCTTCAGTGAAGAGTAAACATGGGGCGGTGGAAGTAGAAATGATGAATAATATGAAAAGGATATTGATTGAATAGTCAGTTGAGGGAAGGAAACTTGCAGGGCTGTGGAAATCAAGCAGATGAATGACACTGACTGGATTGCTCCACAGCCTGTGTGGTCTTGATGGACCGCATGGTCTCATGTGCTGAAGCATTCTAGATTAATTTAAAATTCTTGACATTGCTGTTGTGCACTTCAAACAGATTTGATAAACACTTAATTGCATTCCATGTTACATTTTTCAATTTCCTTGTACCTCATGTTTCATTTAGAGGCAGTCTTAATTCTCTACTTTGTTTTGGAGTCATTTGTTAAATTTGACAATATTCCCAAAATTAGCCACGATCCAAAGATCCTTCTATCTCATTATCTGTTTGAACATTCTGCTTGGTTCCTACACGCCCAAGTGTCCTGTAGCTATTTACTACAGCGAATTTCTTTATTGGCTAACAGATGTGATTCCCTATACTTCTTAATCGCTTCTGCTATTTTCATAAACAATTTGTTGGTGCTGGGCCAAAGTGATTCTCTTGCTTGATGAAATTGAGTGCTGAAGCATGTCGGGTGAGACCTCTATACCTTATTGACTGTGAATTGCTTTGTTTTATGTTGAAGTGAAGAAAGTTATTTGTTTTCTGTATTTTCTGTTTTGTACCATTCTTCAGCTGAAATACAGAAATGAAATAAAAACAAGCAGTATGTAGGTTTGAGTATTGTAATGTGGTGATATAACATAGACTTGTGGTTAACATAATTAGGGCTGCAACAATGGCACAGTGCAGAGTTACAGCACGGAGAGTGCTGATTCGAAAGAGTTTTGCAAGATTGTTATGGTAAATTTCATAGACATATCAGGTTGCAACTATCCAACCTTAGGTTTTTATTGAAAAAGATAAGAGAAAATGATCAAGAAAGCAATGAATCATGAAATGCTATTATCCAAGAAATGTTGGAATTAAATAGATGTGATGCATCAGTTTAAAAATCACTTAAACTATCTATTCATCATTTATCCATTTTTTTTCCCACTTGTTTTCTCTTCACTGTGATTCTCTTGTCTTTCATTGATGGCATTGACTTCTGACTCTTTGCCAAGGAAATCCTCTGGTACCTCTCTCTCAAATGATCAAAATGGTGATTATTTGCAGGTTTCGGTACCAAGTCTGAATTTTTATTTGCTGGACCACGTAGCCACTTTTCAGCAAATGGCATTGTGACACAACTAGGGGCTGGAACTCTGACTTCTGTTTCCTACCTCAGAGCCACTGAGGGAAATGCCAACACACAACATGCAGATAGATAATATTGACAAATTCAACTATTTTAGATTAAGCTTGAGACAATTTCATGTGACCCTCAACTGGGCACATGTAATTATGTATTTGTCAAATATGTCCAGAGAAAGAAATAGCGGGGATAAGCACTATAAATTATTAAATCCCATCACATTATCTCCTAAGATTTTTTTCATCTGTGGAAGGCATTTTCTCTGTTAGCTTTTGGTCCTGTGCTCCTTTATTCACTTTTCAAATTGGATTTTGATTTTCATTAAAAGTGCTTTTTCATAAGGTGCTGATCAGTTCCTTTGTCTGTACTCTTGCTGATGGCTCAGCTGACTTTTTTTTCCAAACCATCTGGTGAATCTGGGAATTCTTGAGGGTTCTTCCCTCCCACACCTCCCATTGTTTCATGTATTAAGTCTTAGCCTGACTCTTTGATTTCTCAAATTCAAACAAAATTGTTTCGAGACTAGGTTAAAATTCTGACATTATTATTTAATCAGTCTTCATGTCAGCAATAGATATGATCTTTATCTGAGGAGTGACAGAGCATCGAGGGCATAATTTAGATTTAGAATAACTTATTTTGGCAAAATGATTAAGGCCAAGGATAAAATTATGTCTGAATTGAGGAAGACTGAAGAGGTTTAGATTGCAGCAACAGCAATTGTTTGAAGATAGGATAGTACAATCTTGGAATGAGGCAGTCTGGAAGAAGCCCATTATCTAATTAAAATGTATTATTTTGTTAAGAGCTAACCGCCACATTAGTTTTATTCCACTCCCCTTTTCCCAGAGAGCACAGTAATTTCTTTCGTGTCCTTGCACAGTTCTCCTCAAAGTTTTTTTTTGAATTGGGATCATCTGCCTCCATATTTGCAGTTCCTTTTGGAACACAAAGCTGCTGTGCAAAGCTTACCTTCAGGTTGCCTTGAGTTCTTTTGTCGATTTGCCTTAAATCTTTGTCTCTGACATTGGAAATAGATACTGCTGAATGTACCATAACTCTTCATGGTTTTGCGTTCTCATCAAATCTTGTCTTCACCTTATTTGTTCTAAAAAAAAAGAATTTTAGTTTCTCCACACAGTCAACTAATCTCTGTACTGTTCTAATGTTTTATTATCATTACTAAAATTCATTACTCAGGATTGAACACAGCACCCCAGTTGAGGCTCGACAAGTATTCAACAGAAATTCAGCCCAAGATCCTTGCCTTTGCACCCTGTGTCCCAGTTTATCAACTCCATGATATAATTTGCTTTTTAAAAAGCCTTTTCAAGTTATTCTGACATCCTCCAAGATTGGTGTGCATATATGCTCAGCTGTCAGTCTTCGAATACTCCATTTAAAGTTGAATAATTTAACTCATTATATCATTTTCATTCTTCCTCCCAGAAAAAAACT
The DNA here is from genome assembly GCF_004010195.1 of Chiloscyllium plagiosum. NCBI lineage: Eukaryota > Metazoa > Chordata > Chondrichthyes > Orectolobiformes > Hemiscylliidae > Chiloscyllium > Chiloscyllium plagiosum. The sequence goes on along the minus strand of NC_057716.1, from coordinate 21,308,728 downwards.
ACTCCATACTTGAATCTATTAAATTTCACTTGCAACTTTCACCAGACTGTCGTCTTGAGGCCTATGATCCATTCCACTATTTCTTCGATTGTGTGTTTCATTTCATTGCCGATTTTTAAATTACTGTCTACATTTTCCCGTAAAATGACTTCATTTCGAAAGATCAGTATTGATAATAGACCTCCAGTCCGAAAAGACTGCTTCATTTCTGTCCACTCGGCTGTCTTGTTATACACACTGCCAATGTCCCTGTAATCCTCTCAGGCTTAATTTTACTAATGAGTCTGTCATGTGATGGTACATTTCATGTGGCACAATATGAACTGAATTTTTTTCCATAAGTTCTTCCAAACACTCAATCAAGTTAAACATGATTCGTCTTTACCAGACTTGAGGTGAGTTTGATTTTGTAGCTTGAGCTTCTGTAACTGCCAAGTGATTTTGTACATGATTATTGCTTGTAAAAGTTTCCCCCACCATATGTTCAGCACATGGGCTTCTCCCAGTTCTCTTTTATTTGAAAATATCTGTTATATTTCCAATCCTCCACTTCTGTGGGATCTTGCTCATTTTGTAATCACCTTCGAATCTAAGATGTAGAAAGTTGTGGCCAGAGCCTACACTTTTACATTGCAACTTAATAGTTGCTTCCTCTATTTCAATTATTGTTAACTCTAAAATAGCTTTTTCTCATAATTTTACTGACCCAATGTAGCCATTCTCAAATGAAGGGAGAATCAAAATATTATGTCGCTGCTTAATGTTCAGTCCACCTTCACAAGATATTTTGCTTTTGGTTCCAAATTGTAGTATTTTTGCCTACCTTGGTAATATTTACTACTTTGTGTAAGACAGTTAACATCTTTTTAAAGATGGCCAAAGGTCTATGCTCATAGTTTCTCTTTTCCCTCTTCGTTCATTAAATTTCCTCTTGTATCTTCTGTCCAAAATCTTAACTCATGAGTATGTTAGGGATGAGAATAACGCGGAAAGAGTTAGGCATACCAAAGTGTTAACGTGTGGGAGAATGTGGAAGATGTAATGAGGTTTTAAAAAAAAATGTTTTGTATGTTTGTTTATTGTAGAGAAGAACTGTGTGGGTGTCAAAATTGGGAAGGGAGACTCTAATATACATGAATGAATATGGAAAAGGAAGTGTTATCCATTTTGGCACTCTTGAAAGTGGCTAAGTACCCAGGCCCAGATGAATATCCCAGGCTGCTGGGGGAAGCAAAGGAGATGAAAGGGACTCTGGCATGAATTTTCAAATTCTGTTTGAACACAGGATAGGTGTGGGAGGACTGGAGTTGGTGCATTTTGTTGTGGAAAGGTGCGAGGGATAAACCAGGAATTTACAGGCTCGTGAGTCTAATATCAGTGCTGAGAAAAGTATTGGAAATAATTGAGGAATGGATTTAATCCCTACTTGTAGAGACAAGGGTTAATTGAGGATAGTCAGCATGGCTTAAAAAGGAGTGATGATGTCTAACAAGTATGATGGAATTTTTAGAGGAGGTGACGAGATGTGTGGATGAGGGTAGTGCAGTTTATGTTGTCCACGTGGATTTCATTAAAGATTTTGACAGGGTCTCGCAGGGCAGAATGGTTAAGAAGCTAAGAGCTCATGCACTTGAGGTCAGTCAGACAATCTGAGGAATCCTGGTGGACATATCCATACATCCTTGAACACAGCCGGACAGGTAGATGGGGTAAGATGTTTGGTTTATCTTTGTTTTTAGTCAAGGTATTGAATGCAAGAGCAGAGAAGTTACGACAGAGCTGTACATAATGGTAGCTAGGTCTCAGCTGTGTGCAGTTCTGTTCAACACTAAGATGTTCTGTTACAGAAAGTGCAAAGGAGATGCATCAAGTGTTTGGGCTGGAGTAATTTAGCTATGTAGAGAGACCTTTTTCTGAGAGCAAAGAATGATGAGCCATTGCAATCTGATTGAGATGTACAGAGTTAGATTAGAACAGTTTACGGAGTGTACACCCAGTTCTGGAGCACAAGCCTTCAATAGTATTGCTAAATGTTTTCAAGGCTCGTAGCATTTGCACTGATCAGAACCTGTAGCCATTGCAGTGTACAAGATTCTGGTGATTCATGTAAAAATGGATGTGGAAAGAATGTTTCCTCTGGTGATCAGTTGAGAACAAGGGGACATTTTTTTTTGAAATGAGGGATTGGCCTTGCATTGTCAAGATTAAAAGAAGTGTATTCTGTTAGAATAAATTCTGCGCCTCAGAAGCCAGTTAAGGCAAGGTTTTTGAACATTTTTAAAACCAAGATAATTGTCAGGTGGGGAATCAGAGGGTTATTGTGAATTAATAAGAATGTGAAATTTAAAACAAATTGACCAATTATCATATCATGGAATGGCCGAGCAGGCTTAAGGGGCTGAATGTTCACTTGATCTCTTATTTACTCTGTACAAATGCGAATCATCCTCTGGTATCACCCCTGCACTTTGTGCCTTGTGTTAGCTTCTTGTCTGTCTTTTGCTATTTGCATCCACTTGTTAAGCATTTCATGTTGTCTGTCCGTATGTCCAATCTCTTCTCCCGCTGCCCCTTCTAACTCTTCATTCTTTTCTTCCTAAGCTTGTCACTGCTCTTGACCTTTCAAAAATGAGTTATGCCAAAGCCGGAACTGTGTTCTGTGTTTTTAAAAAAATACCAAAAATAAAGCAGTAACTTTTGTATATCTAGTACTGGGATGACAATGCTTATCTGCAAGTGGCAAGTAATTTTTGCACCATCCTGCAAATGGCAGGCAATGACCATCTCCAATAATAGACAATCTAGCCACTGCTAGATTGACTTTGAGTGGTTTTACTATCACTGAATTCCCCCACCGTCAACATGCTTGGGATGACCATTAACCAGAAACTCAATGGACATGCCATACAAACAAATTTGATGCAAGTTCCCCTCTGAGCCACTCACCATCCTTACTTGGAAATATATTGGTGTTTCTTCACTGTCACTGGGCCAAAATCCTGGAATTACCTCCCTAAGGGTAAAGTATGTGAATGGCAACCGTTGAAGAAGGCAGCTTACCACCACCTTCTCAAGGGGCAGACAATAAATACTGGCCAGCTAACTACAGCCATGTCCTACAAGTGAATGAGTAAAACTCCTGGTTCCAGACAAGTGAAGGTTGCTGTTGAGTATAATACACAATTCAATCAGCCTGGCACTTGCCATTCCTAGCTCCACTACCTGACTCCTTAACCCTAAATGTGGAATAAAAGGAGTTTGAATGCTAATGGGTGCAATAACATTCCTATTCATGGAAGTGGAAGAGAGCCAAATGTTCTCGTTTGTCAGTTGCTTATATGCTTCACGTGTCCAATAGTTTATCTGCTTTCTCCATTTTGGCTGTTCTTGTGGTGGGTCTCCTGCTGTGAAATGTGAGCCTTTATTTTTGTGTCGGCTTCCTGTTGCCTAGCCTTCCGTGACCGCTTTTATCAGTCAAACCTGAATACACAATGTGCTTTGTTATAGTTGTGGCCTTTTCATTTTCATAATTCATTTAGCTTTCATATTGAAAAAGGTTGGGAGTAGAGGTCAAGGTAAATTTGAAGTCTCCAGGGCCAAACACAAGTTTTTAGCTGTACATTTTCACAAAAGCATTTATTTCATGAGACACATGACAATCTAACCATTGAGTCACCCAGTTGCTATATCTGATGTACACAGAGCTTGTTTTAGCAAGTTATTGCCTTCATAAATAGTTAGGGATTTGGGCAACAACTGACTTTATTGGATGCAAGCTATATTTGAATTTTTTTCTGTCCTGATAAATTGGGATTTAAACTGTTACTTTTGCAAATAGGCAAGGAGTGAAACTCAAATACTTTGCCTTGTTGTGATTTCCAGAAAGTATAGAAGTTTATCTTTCCATCCCTGCACGGTCGTCATCTGGTCCTGTTAAGATGAAGTTTGTCTTGCTTTGGATGTTGCACAGAGTGGTGTGTAGATATGACATCTGCTTCAGTCTCCTACACTGTCCACCTCTGCTTAGTTACCTCTCCTGTCGACCATCTATCTGTATTTTCAGATGACATCTTCAGTATTGTTTCTTGAATGAAATAGAACTTTTTCCAGCTGACCATAAGAGAACGTTATGAGCAGGTTGTTCTGCTATTACCTAACAGTTGTATTACTCTGCAACCTCTCACTGTAAAAGATCACACTATGGAAAGCAGCTATAGGAAATCTCACTGGAGAAGATTGCTAATAGAGAATTGCTATGTTGTCACATTCTTGTTGAATGCTCGCCATAATGAATATTTTTCCACCTTGTTAACCCATTACTCTTGCCTGCAGCACTCCATTGTTAATTGTAAGTTCTTATCTGATTTGAGTCATGCTCAGCTGATCCTCGTTTCACAAAACTCAGAACTTAACTTTTTCCCTGCCTGCTTGTACCATATACACATTCTCATTCCCTCCCTTTATCATTTAATGAAAACCAATGGCGCTACCAGCTTTCATAAGATTCTGACAGCCAGGATTTAAGCAAGTTATTGACATGCAGCATACAACGATTATAACAAAAAATACTTGTCCGTTACAGTAATTAGAGTTTAAAGAATCCTCCCATGTGGAAAAAATTTCACCCGCAAAGTTTTCAAATCCACAGTCCTGAGTTACCATTACATCCGCTCAAAGTCGGGTGAAAATGAGCCAGTTCTCCAAAATCTCCTTCAATAAAGTTCAGCCTGAAAACAAAATCCAGTCTGTCCTTGCGCACCACCAGAAATCTGAATCCTTGGATAAGGGCAGTTAAATACTTAACAAAACTGGCGAGACTTCCATTCTTCCAGAGATGCTTCAATTGGAGGGTACCAGTGCATCCGAGTGCAGTGCTGCAGCAGCAGGCAAGGTAAACGCAGCATTCTTTGCTTCTGTTCCCGCTCTGCTGTTAAATGTGGCAAAGCCAACTGGCTGTTGTGTTGTTAGCTTGGTCAGTGAACCTTCATATCCCCAAAAGTTAAGGTAAATCTCACATGGTTTAATGTCCATAGGAAGACCACTGACAAAAGGTGTACCGACTTCCTCTTCACTGTTGTTAACTTCTTCACTTTTCATGCTCACGAGTGGGGAGCTGATTGGATCAGGTTCTGGAGGGGTTGGGTGGTGGTCCGAAGGAGTGCTTTACCTGTGAATGGAGAAAGTCTAGAGAGAGCTGCTGAAAATATCTTTGCGTTTCCTTTCTCATTCCCTCCTTGCCAAGCTGGTTATCAGTATAAAGACAGTCACACATTTAACTACACTACATTGTTTGAATTCTTTAAATCTGTTGACTATTTATGACATTATCAAGTTTTATTTAATCCATAAACTTCTAAATTGTACTGCCTAAACAATTTAGTCCATTATAAAAAATAATCAAAGGTCCTGAAATCAAACCCTCTGGTTCCTCATTCAGGTTAATCAAAAATTATTTTCCTTTTAACAAATTGATACCTGGCTATTGTGAAAGCTGTCAGTTTGGAACAGCAAGAAAACCACAATGTTTCCTGTGCTTTAGCCATTGAAAAGGCATTTTCAGATTTAAATAATCCAAGATGGAGGACAGGAAAAGTTTCTGGCAGTACAGCTGCTCCTTTATGGAGGTATTTTAGGTGTTGGAGGTGATTTCCTCGAATTCATGCAGCAGCAATTACTGTTTTATATGCTGTTGCATTGTTTTGAAAGTTGGGAAGACAAAGTCAAAACAACAGTTTTAACAGGGAGAAGAATGAATAAAGGAAGCACATAGTGAGGTTAGTGCAGGGGAGGGAGGGAGGGAGAAACTGACACAGCAGTGAACCTGCACAGTTACTGCCTTTACTGTTTGAATTCATGTATCGCTGGACATTGTTAATTTTCCCAGTTGCACTCCAAACAGTGAAATTCACAACTGATCTTGGAACCTGTTTGGATGAACTTCATGGCACATAAGCCAATAAGTGTATTGTTTTTAAGTGTGACCTACAGAAAATTTGCTGTAGTGAGTAGAGTGGATTCTTTCTTGATTATATGTTTTATTGAGATATGTCTCGATTAAACTTAAAATATAAGCCATAACTATTAATATAACCTGGGGCAGTGTTTTGTAGAGGAATAAGGCGGTGTTATTTTCTGGGTCTGGAGATTGTGAAGGAGCAAAAATGGCCTTTAAAGTGACGTGCGCTTCTTGTCAGATGTGGGAGTTTAAAGAGAGTTTAAAGGTTACTGTGGATTATATCTGTAATAAATGCTATTGGTTGTGAATCTTATCAGATCGAATGGATCAGTTAGAGAGACAGTTAGAAGCAATGAGGAATTTGCAACAGCAACAGTATGTGATGGATGGCAGTTATAGGAAAGGGTAGTGGGGTGGGGGGGGGGGGGGAAGTCTCAGATACATTCACATAGATGGGTTTACTCCAGGAAAGGTAAGCGAGGTAGGCACCTAGTGCAGGAGCATTCTGTGGCAATACCCATTTCAAACAAGTATGCTGTTTTGGAAAATGTAGGGGTGATGGATTCTCAGGGAAACATAGCACAAACAGCCAAGTTTCTTGTATTGAGATTGGCTCTAATGCAACAAAGGGTACATTGGGTTCCAAGTGTGAGGGGACTCTCCAGTCCAAGGTACAGACAGACATTTCTGTGGCCAGCAGCGAAAAATCAGAATGGTGTGTTGCTTTCCGGGTGTCAGGATCAAGGATGTTGCAGAGAGGGTGCAGAATATCCTCAAGTGGGAAGAGGGGCCAGCAGGAGGTCATTGCCCACATAGGAAGGGAAAAGTTGAGATTCTGAAGGGTGATTAGAGAGTTAGGCAGGAATTTTAAAAGGAGGAAATAGAGTAATAATTTCTGGATCACTCCCGGTGCTACAAACCACTGAGGGCAAGAATAATACAATCGAGCAGATGAATGCATGGCTGAGGAGCTGGTGTATGCGAGAAGGATTTACATTTTTGGGTCATTGGAATCTTTTTTTGGATAAAAGTGACCTGTACAAGAAGGAAGGATTGCACCTAAATTGGAAGGGGAACTAATATACTGGCAGGGAGATTTGCTGGAGCTGCTCCGGAGGATTTAAACTAGTAAGATGTGGGAGTGGGACCCAAGGAGATAGTGAGGAAAGAGATCAATCTGAGACTGGTACAGTTGAGAACAGAATCGAGTCAAAGAGGGCAGGCAGGGACAAGGGAGGACTAATAAATTAAACTGCATTTATTTCAATGCAAGAGGCCTAACAGGGAAGGCAGATGAACTCAGGGCATGGTTAGGAACATGGGACTGGCATGACACAGCAAATACAGAGACATGGCTCAGGCATGGGCAGTACTGGCAGCTTAATATTCCAGGATACAAATGTTAAAGGAAAGAAAGAAAGAGAGGCGGGGGGGGGAGTGGGATTTTTGATAAGGGATAGCATTACAGCTGTGCTGAGGGAGGATATTCCCGGAAATAGATCCAAGGAAATTATTTAGGTGGAACTGAGAAATAAGGGATGATCACCTTATTGGGACTGTATTATAGATCCCCTAATAGTTGGAGGGAAATTGAGAAACAAACTCGTATGGAGATCTCAGCTATCAGTAAGAATAATAGGATGGTTACGGTAGGGGATTTTAACTTTCCAAACATCGACTGGGACTGCCATAGTGTTAAGGGTTTAGATGGAGAGGAATTTGTGTGTGCAAGAAAATTTTCTAATTTAGTATGTGGATGTACCTACTAGAGAAGGTACAAAACTTGACCTACTCTTGGGAAATAAGGCAGGGCAGGTGACTGGGGTGTCAGTGGGGGAGCACTTTGGGGCCAGCGACCATAATTCTATTCGTTTTAAAATAGTGATGGAAGAGGATAGACCAGATCTAAAAGTTGAAATTCTAAATTGGAGAAAGGCCAATTTTCAAAAGCTGATTGGAGACAGATGTTCACAGGACAGCTGGAAAATGAGAAGTCTTCAGAAATGAGGATAACAAGTATCCAGAGGAAGTATATTCCTGTAAGGGTGAAAGGAAAGGCTAGTAGGTATAGGGAATGCTGGATGACTGAGAAATTGAGGGTTTGGTTAAGATAAAGAAGGAAGCATATATAAGGTATAGACAGAGTGAATTGATTGAGTGAATCCTTAGAGTATAAAGGTAGCAGGAGTATACTTAAGAGGGAAATCAGGAGGGCAAAAAGGGGACATGAGATAGCTTTGGCACATAGAATTAAGGAGAATCCAAAGAGTTTTTACAAATTCCTTAAGGACAAAAGGGTAACTAGGGAGAGAAGGCAAGGCGGCCTTTGTGTGGAGCCACAGAAAATGGGGGAGATACTAAACTAGTATTTTGCATTAGTATTTACCGTGGAAAAGGATATGTAAGATATAGAAAATAGCAAAATAGATGGTGACATCTTGCAAAATGTCCAGATTACAGAGGAGGATGTGCTGGATGTCTTGAAAAGGGTAAAGGTGGATAAATTCCCAGGACCTGATCAGGTGTACCCAAGAACTCTGTGGGAAGCTAGAAAAGTGATTGGGCCTCTTACTGAGATATTTGTATCATCGATAATCAAAGGTGAGGTGCTGGAAGACTGGAGGTTGGCTACCGTGGTGCCACTCTTTAAGAAGGGTAGTAAGGACAAGCCAGAGAACTATCTAGACTGGTGAGCCTGACCTCAGTGGTGGGCAAGTTGTTGGAGGGAATCCTGAGGGACAGGTTGTGCATGTATTTGGGAAGGCAAGGACTCATTAGGGATAGTGAGCATGGCTTTGTGCATGGGAAATAATGTCTCAAACTTGGTTGAGCTTTTTGAAGAAGTAACAAAGAGGATTGAGGTCAGAGCGGTAGATGTGATCTATATGGACTTCAGTAAGGCGTTCAACAAGATTCCCCAAGGGAGACTGATTAGCAAGGTTAGATCTCATGGAATGCAGGGAGAACTAGCCATTTGGATACAGACCTGGCTCAGAGGTTCTGAGGGTATGGTGGTGGAGGGTTTTTCAGACGACAGGCCTGTGACCAGTGGAGTGCCACAAGGATTGCTGCTGGGTCCACTATTTTAATCATTTTATATAAATGATTTCAACATAGGAGGTATAGTTAGTAAGTTTGCAGATGACACCAAAATTGGAGGTATAGTGGACAATTAAGAAGGTTACCTCAGATTACAACAGGATCTTGATCAGATGGGCCAGTGGGCCGAGAAGTGGCAGATGGAGTTTAATTCAGATAACTGTGAGGTGCTGCATTTTGGGAAAGCCAATCTTAGCAGGACTTCTACACCTAATGATAAGGTCCTAGGGAGTATTGCTGAACAAAGAGACCTTGGAGTGCAGGTTCATAACTCTTTGAAAGTGGACTCGCAGGTAGATAGGATAGTGAAGAGGGCGTTTGGTATGCTTGCTTTTATTGGTCAGAGTATTGAGTACAGGAGTTGGGAGGTAATGTTGCAGGTTTGCAGGACATTGGTTAGGCCACTGTTGGAATATTGCGTGCAATTCTGGTCTCCTTCCTATTGGAAAGATGTTGTGAAACTTGAAAGGGTTCAGAAAAGATTGTCAAGGATGTTGCCAGGGTTGGAGGGTTTGAGCTTTCGGGAGAGGCTGAACAGGCTGGGGCTGTTTTCCCTGGAGCGTCGGAGGCTGAGAGCTGACCTTACAGGTTGACAAAATTGAGGGGCATGGATAGGATAAATAGACAAAGTATTTTCCCTGGGGTCGGTGAGTCCATAACTAGAGGGCATAGGTTTAGTGTGAGAGGGGAAAGATATAAAAGAGACCTACGGGGCAACTTTTTCGGAGAGAGGGTGGTGAATGGATGGAATGAGCTGCCAGAGGAAGTTGTGGAGGCTGGTACAATTGCAACATTTAAGAGGCATTTGGATGGGTGTATGAATAGGAGGGATATGGGCCGGGTACTGGCAGGTGGGACTACATGGGGTTGGGATATCTGGTCAGCATGGACAGGTTGGACTGAAGGGTCTGTTTCCTTGCTGTACATCTCTGACTCTAAATCTCAAGTGTTCATGGGAAATGCAGAATGCAAATATGTTCTCTAAGTGAAACTTCTTCAATGAACAGTTGGAATTTCAGTGGCAACTTCGGTAGAGATCAACATTCTTTGAATTTGCAATATGAAGGGGGCCAATGAGGTTTAATAATTAACAGAATTTGAGCAGCTCAGCCTCTAGTTCTAATTTTCTTGAAAATCTGAACAAAATATCAAACTAAAAATGCACTTCTTTTTGTGGCCACTGCATTAAAAACACAGCAGCGGCAAAGATATTATAATACAATACTCTTATCTGGCTAAAACATGGCCAGTGACCCAACTGTTCCGTTTTAATCAGGCATTGTGGAATTTCAAACATCAGGGGCTCAGGGCACTCAATCAATTTGTTTTAAGTTTGATAATTTTAAAAAGGACATTTTCAATGTAAAAACAAAATCTGCTCCATTACACAACTCAACATGTTGAATTGACATTCTGATTCAAACAAGGCAAAACAGATACTTAAAAGGAATTTCTGAACCAGTATTTTAACAAACCAAAATGATTAGTATGAAATACTCACAACATGGTACAATGTGCATCGAAACTTTGCTTTTTTAACCCAAGTATTAATACAGCCTTAACTTCAGTGTTTTCTCATTTTTTTTATTCCTCTCACTGAAATTATACTTAGAAATTATACGTCGCAATCCAAGCCACTGTCTTCCCTCAGAACAAAGAGTCGCAGAACCTCAAATTTTGCCACTCTGGGACTTTAACCCCTTCCTCACTTAACTCCTCACAGGGGCTCGAATCCCACTCAAGCACAGAAAACCTTGAACTCAGTGCCACGCCAAGGATTCAAACCTCACCAAACCCACTCCAGGGGACTTGAACACAAGTATTGTGCAGCTGACCCGAACCTCAATCACTACCCCCTCCCTCAAATGCTGCACAGAGGACTCTAACCTCTGCCTGCCAGCATGCTTCAAAACTGTGTCTCTTGACTGAACTAATTACCATTTGAGGAATCCTTCGAATAGAGAGCGATTGAGCGAGGGGACCATCTCTGACACACAGGAATATTGAGAGGGACCAAGGTTTAGAATCTTGCCTTGTGGGCCCGTCCGTCTCAAGACACCAATATTCCAGGCACCTGCTGACACCGTCCCAATGTAACTATTCATTTGGATCCTGCCAATTTACGTCAATATTGTCGTCCTGTTTCCCTCCTCAGTTGAAGCAAAACTCAGATGTGGTACTACTTCCATCTTTGTTCCAGACCCTAAGGGAGAGAATGATCACCCATGTGCACAGAGATGAGAGTTCATGGTCTTCTCTGGAATAGCAGTTTCTCAATGAATTATATAGTCCTTTTTACAGGGAGGAGCAGCCAGATAAGGCAACATGCATATTTCTTGAGTGACCGTTACAATCAGCGAGCATCAACAGTAAAGATTAAGCCATCTTCTGTCATGTAATGAATACTTTTCAATTTGTTGAACTGACCTCACACACTGAATGCTACCTCATCTTGTTGAATGGCTCTACACAATGAATTCTTGTCCACCTTGTTAACCCGTTAGCCTTGCCTGCAGCACCCCATTATTAATTGTAAGTTCGTACCTAATCTAAGCCATGCTCAGCTGAACCTCTTCACAAAACTTAAAACTTGTCTCTGTCCCTGCCTGCTTATACTTGATGAAAGGCTTACGCCCAAAGTTTCGATTTTCCTGCTTCTTGGATGCTGCCTGACCTGCTTTTCCAGCAGCACAATCTCAACTCTAATCTCCAGCATCCCTATGCACATTCTCAGCTCTACCCTTTTGGTAGAAAGTTCACGTTATCCATGCAGTATCTACAATTTGTCCATCTCAAGTTATATGATTCCTGAAGAAGGGCTAATGCCCGAAACGTCGATTCTCCTGTTCCCTAGATGCTGCCTGACCTGCTGCGCTTCTCCAGCAACACATTTCCATCTCTGATCTCCAGCATCTGCAGACCTCATTTTCCCATCTCAAGTTATAACCAATTCACGCTGACAAAATGCATGTTACAGCAGAAAACCTGTTTCCAGCATGCAAATAGAACTGTCCATGCTGACCAGATATCCGAAATTAATCCAGTCCCATTTGTCAACATTTGGCCCATAACACTCTTAACCCTTTATTATTGATAAACCTATCCGGATGCCTTTTAAATGTTGTAGTTCTATCAGCCGCCTCCATCTCCATTAGCAGCTCATCCCGTACATGCACCATCTTCATGAAAAAATCACCCTTGGGTCCCTTCTAAATCCTTACCCCTCACGTGAAACCTATGCCCTCTGATTTTGGACAAGGCCATGTTTATTCCTGATGAAGAGCTCATGCCTGAAACGTCGCTTGTCCTGCTCCTTGGATGCTGCCTGACCTGCTGTGCTTTTCCAGTGCCACTCTTTTTGACTCGGCCTTGTTTATTTACCTTATCCATGTCCCTCGTGACCTTATACACCACCTGTAAGTTCACCCATCAGCCTCCAGCTCTCCAGGGAAAATAATCCCACCTATTCAACCTCACCTTATAGCTCAAATCTTCCTCTCCTCGCAACAGACTTGGATAGTTTTTCTGAACCCTTTGAAATTTCAAACCAATTTTCTTGTAGGAGGGTGACCAGAATTGCATGCAGCATTCCAGAAGTGGCCTATCCAATGTCCTGCACAGCCACAACATGACATCCCAACTTTTGTACTCAATGCACCAACCGGTAAAGGCAAGCATACCAAACGCTGCCTTCACTGCCCTCTTTACCTGCAGTTCTGCTTTCAAGGAGCTATGAACCTGCGCTCCAAAGTTTCTTTGTTCAGCAATACTTGCTAGCACCTCACCATTAAGTGTATAAGACCTGCTCTGATTTGCCTTTTGAAAAATGTAAGCTGGTGCATTTATCTAAGTCCAACTCCATCTGCCATTCCTCACCCCATTGGCCCATTTGATCAAGATCATGTTGTACTCGAATGTAACCTTTTTTGCTGTCCACTACATTTCCAATTTTAGTATCATCTATAAACCTACTAACCATACCTCCTATGTTGACATCCAAATAATTTATATACATGCCAAAATGCAGCAAACCCAGCATCGATTGTTGTGGCATACCACAAGTCACAGACCTCGAGTCGCAAAAGCAACCCTCCACCACCACCCTCCTGTCTTCTACCTTTGAGCCAGTTCTGTATCCAAAAAGCTAGTTCGCCCTGTATTCCATGTGATCTAACCTTTCTAACTGTCTACCATGAGGAACCTTGTCAAATGCCTTACTGAAGTCCAAATGGATCAAGTCAGCCACTCTGCCGTCATCAGTCCTCTTTGTTACTACTTCAAAAACTCATTCGTGAGAAACTATTTCCAACACACACAGCCACGCTGACGATCCCTCATCAGTCCTTGCCTTTCCAAATACGTGTAAATCCTGTTCCAAAGGATTCTGTCCAACAACTTGCCCACCACCTATGTCAGGCTCACTGGTCTTTCCTTACCACCTTTCTTGACTAGTCAACCTCGTGTCTTCGGACACGTTGCTTGTGGCTATTTTTTAATACTTTTATTGAAAGAAAGATTTTTTAAAATCTAATTCCAAAATTATAGCAACACGAAACCAACGAGAAACACTACTCAAAATATAACAGAGACAACAAGCAACATCACCACAAAGCACAACTATACTCTTGCAACATGAACAAGTCTGTAAAGGCAAATAATAAATAAATAAAATTTTTTAAAAAACAGCTCTGCACAACAAAATATTAGTGCCTCACCTCAGAGCACTGAGTATTGCACATTAATTTATTTGAAATTCTTCCTTTTGAGGGCATCAAAGCTCACAAAGTCAGATTGTCATGGTTGCAAAAAAGACCAAGTGAAGATGGCAGATAAATCTACATCCAGATAGTCCAAAAAGGGCTGCTATGACTTAGAAAAATTTGCAGTTTTTCAGTGTACCATATTCATAAGCAAGTCCAAAGGAATATGTTCCATGATAAGCCTATGTCAATCTGAAAGACCTGGGGTGTTTTCAGAGACCCAACACATCAAAATATTTTACCTCGCACAAACCTTTTTTCTGATCATCTAAAGATAAATTGGGTAGGCCCATGAAAAGAGCGGGAGGCTCCCTCTTAACTTCAATCCCCAAGATCCCCTCTACTACTTTTGCCACAGCACTCCAACATGGATGGAGCCCTGTGGCAAGACCACAGACCATGAGTGAGAGTGTTGTTACTTATTTTACACTTAGGACATAATTAATATAGTCTTACCTTAAATTTTGTGAGACGGTCTGGGGCCAACTGGGCCTTATGCAGAATCTTTAGCTTCAAGGCATGGGTCCTATCACAGATCAAAATCTCCCTCTCATTTTCACAAAGTCCTCCCATGTCCCTGTAGAGATCTCAACTCCTAGCTCTCTCTCTCTCCCACACCCTACAAAGCTGCTCGACCTCATCTGAACCCCCCCCCCCCCCCCCCCCCCCGCAACATGATAGTGCTAACAGAGAGGGTACTTTTAGCATGAAGTGCCTTCTTCTCCATGACAGATCTGTAGGAGTCAGTCAAAAGCGTGGTCCTTTGAATAAAATCCCTGAAAAACGTCTGTTAGCTAAACTATACTTGTGGGTTTTTTGGTCAAAGAACATCATTATTTCATCTTCAAATAAATCACCCCCACAGGAGATTCCCCTAGCTGCCCAAAGTTTAAACCCAGTGTCCGTTATCCCCAGCTGAAAACTCTGCATACCAACTGTTAGGGTAAGGGAAGACGTTTTGGATGTGTTACCCTCACTGTGCCATATTGTCCTCCACGCTTTGACAGTATTAACACTATCCGATTACGACAACGTTCCATAACTATCTTCATATTATGTAAGGACAACAGGCTAATAAGGGGACGTTTTGCCTGGAGGCCTCAATATCTAGCCATTTGGCACCTGATTCTGTCAAGCCCAGTCACTAACAAAAGATGAAAGGGAACTTAGTTGATACCTTTTTAATATCCGGGAGGTCCACTCCCCCCAATCCATGGGGCAACTGCAATTTGGTCAACTTAAGAGGCTGCCTGCAGTGCCTGATAAAGGAACTAAACCAACCATTAAGTCTCGGGAATGTTTGCCAGGAAAACTTAAGGGGAGCCTTTGTACAAGGTTTAGCAAATGGGGAAGAACATTGATTTTAATAAGAGCTTCTCGGCCGAGCCAGGATATTGGAAGTGCCTTCTTTTCTCTTGAAGATCTTGCATAATCTTGTCAAGACAATGAACAAAATTGGTCTTAAGCAACTGATCAAAGATAGGAGTGACAAAGATGTCTACCCCCATGACCATTTAAAGGGAACCATGATTCACCCTCGACAAATGAATTGATAGTGTATCAAATGGGGTACTGAGACCACTGGATTTGACACAAAGATAAGAACATCTTGCTAATTGTGATCCTACTTCCAGGGCACCACATTAGGATCCCAGCAGGTTGAGCCGCTGGCCGAGGCTATCACCAATGTAAAAAGCAGTGATGAGAGGTGACAGCCTTGGTGACTACCCCTACAGGTATTAAAATGACTACATCGCACACCATTGGTGAGAACTGCTGCCAGAGGATCACAAGGAGGACCCTCACCCACCAATTTAAAAACCTCCCCAAACCAAATTGTTCAAGGGCATAAAAAAGATATGTAGGAGAAAGTGAGGACTGCAGATGCTGGAGATCAGAGCTGAAAAATGCATTGCTGGAAAAGCGCAGCAGGTCAGGCAGCATCCAAGGAGCAGGAGAATCGACGTTTCGGGCATCAGTCCTTCTTCAGGAATAATAAAAAGATATGGCCACTCGAGCCCATCAGATGCCTTTCCTGCATCCAAGGAGATCACTATTCACTCAACTGACTGCTGCTGACATGCTTGAATCATATTCAGTAACCCCCTTACATTACTGGAGGATCTATGCCTGTGTCCTTCGAAACAAATATCTTAGCAAGGGGCCCAGCAATCTCTTGCCTAGCTTCCCACAGAGTTCCAGGTTACATCTGATCAGGTCTCAGGGATTTATCTACCTTTTTTGTGTTTTAGAATTGTTCCCTCACTGGTAAACCCTCCTGCTTAATTTAAACTAGCATCACAAAAGATTTATCCCATGCAGTAATCTCTGAACATTCAAGAGCCGAGAACTGTTTAAAGTAAAAATTAACAAGTTTATCTCTCAAAGTCTAACAGACAATAATTAACTAACAACTATTTACAAATCCCTCCTCTAACCTATCTTTTACTTTCTCTTCTATGAGTCCGATTAAAACCCCTGATTAAGATTTACCAAAATTGAAATTTTCAAAACCTTCCAAATGTCAGAGCTTCTTTTTATATCTTCCTTTGTTGTCGTCATCTTAGGGATTTTTGTTTCACAGGTTACTGATGGACAAAGTTACCTTTAAGTGAGCTATTCTCCGGGCAGTCTGCCGATGCTGTTGTTTTGGCAGTTCTTCTCCCAACTGTTCAGTTTTCCTTGGTCTTATACCACCCACAGATTGGATTGTGTCATTGGATTTTAAGATTGTCAATATACTGAATTCAAACTGGATTGGAGTTTGGTATTTTTCAGGGTATAATTTAAACTGATTAGCCTAATTTGAATCTGTTGTCGTTTCCAGGCAACCAGCTACCCAAACTACTGGACGAAAAGGTTACATTATATCTTGTTCAGAACACTTAGTGCTATGTCAGGTAGTTCTGCTCGCTTTTAACTCTCTTAAAGGTACAGTGCATTCACACCTTCATAACAGGATGTCTAGCACCACCACCTCTCATAATATGGATTTCTTTGCAAATCAATTTCTTAACTATTTGAGTGTCAGCTGCAAATTTGGCTACCTATGTTTGCGATTTTCCAAACCAGTGGAGCTTGTTCTACCGAAGCTGTGAAAACCATGTTTTTATTTTTGATTGTGGACTGAAATATGCAAAGAATTATTTAGAAAAAGCCAAGCATGCAGAAATAGCTAATTAGTCTCATTTGTGTGTTCGTAACCAGATACTGATGGCAAAGGCCTTCTACCTATCAGCATTTTGTTTGGTTCCCAGGTAGCTCAATAGCTTGAGGATGTCAGCATTTAATATATATATCTCCACAAGATCGGGCACAATCTCTGTTCTCTGCAGTAAAACCCGCATGAAACCTGAAGGAATCCAATTTAGTCTACTTCCGGAAGTTGCTGTAAGCTGTGATTATTAAATTTATTAAGTCAGAGGTCTTTTACAGTATAAAGTAGTCATCCTGTTCCCCCTGCAAACAAGGAAAAGCGTCCAGAGAAGGGAAATTCTGGTGTTATCAGTCAGGTTCCTGTTCCCCACACTCTCACTCAGATTACTTAATGTGGAAACAGGCCCTTCGGCCCAACAAGTCCACACTGACCCTCCGAAGAGCAACCTACCCAGATCCATTCCCCTACGTTTACCCCTTCACCTAACACTACAGGCAATTTAGCATGGCCAATTCACCTAACCTGCACATATATGGACTGTGGGAGAAAACCGGAGCACCCAGAGGAAACCCACGCAGACACAGGCAGAAGTTGTAAACTCCACACAGACAGTTGCCTGAGGTGGGAATTGAACCTGGGTCTCTGGCGCTGTGAGGCAGCAGTGCTAACCACTGTGCTGCCTAGTAGTCCTGGAGTTTGACATAAACTTGTACATCCTAACATTTTATAACTTAATGCAAAAAAGGCAATTTTTTTTAATCATTGACTTTGAATTACAGGTGAGTGTTTTATGTTTGCCAAATAATCTAATGGTGAGTAACCTTTCCTACTGTGACTCAAATTTGAGGCTCGCAAATGTCACAATCCCTTGGTGAGAAATGTTGGTGAGATTGGGGAAGGCAAGAAACCTATGATGGTGAGGGTATGGTGGAGCTAAAATGTTGCTTGCTGTCCCAAACTCTGAGCTCACTAACGTTTTCAGGGCCCTCATCCCCACTTGTGAAGACCTGCACTACATTTTTTTTTGTATTCTATGTCCTTGCTATTTGTAGGCCTTTGTATGTGCCATTTTTTGTCACAGATTCAGTTGCAGGTTATTTCAATTCCCAAACAGCCCAAGTCTTTGTTGCAGAGGCTGCTTAGCACAATTTTGTTGCAGTTCTCTTTTGGCTCTGAGGGACAAAAATGCAACTTCTCTTTGATTACTTGATAGCTGGGTTTTGTGTTGCAAGTACAGTTATCAATCCACAAAATATGCAAGTTTCCTTCAGTAAGTGCTAAGTGATGATGTGCTTTGTCATGGAAACCCTAAACCGGTATGATCAGAGTAAGTGTTTTTGAAAAACTGTCCAGTGTTAATACCTTGTTTTGTACAGGAATATAGTTTAGAAACACTTTCCCCATCTCTCAATTAGAGTTGACAGTTGAGGCTGCATGTCAGCATGTTTCTTATGGTAACAGGATACTGCATTGTATCTTTTCGCTTCAGTTATCCTGTTAAGGTCAGTTGTTTTGAAGAGGGAAACTTCTTGACAAGTGTCATTTATGCAAAGAAACTTTGTATCTTAAGATTAACAAGAAGAGCAGAAAAAGATCAGGCATTTCTGTGGTTAGACCTGTTAAGGGTTCAACATGCAAGTGATCTGCAATGCAGTAATTTCACTTTTGGTATCTGAGCTTGATAGTTGCAGAGCAGAGTGTTGCATGCTTGTAGGTAGATTCATGACATTTACTCACACATTTGTGCAAGGCAGTATTGCTAAAGTTAACTAACTGAATTGAAATGTGATCACTGTTTTGCAAGTGAGCTTTTTCTTCCAGTCCCATTGACTTCCTTCCACAGTCATGTTCTTACTGCATTGTGCTCTCCACATGACAAGTATAGAGTGTGGATTTATGCAAACTGCCTCTGGCAAAAAGTTGCATGCACAGAGATTGTACATGTTTCTTGTCTGCTGAGGTAATGGACTGTTTCTTTCAGTTGCTTTGTAATCAGTTAGGGACCTTGTTATTCCATGTAGTATCTTTGTAGTGTTTATAAATGCATGGGATAGAGTTGGTCAACTTTGAAATGCAGTGTCCATTTAAGTGAAGAAATCAATTTTGATAGTTGGCAGTTGACAGAGTAGCTAATAGCTAAACTATGAAAAACCCTTGCACAGCAATTAATATTTCCCTTCTGGGGTGCAAAACGGAAAGCAGCAGAAAAGGGTCAACCTGCATGTAGTTGGATGGCTCATGTTACAGAGCAGTTGCAGGTTTTTAAAAATCGTGCAAGGCGCAATCTGTCATGGTTTAACATGCTGATCTATGTTAGGAGTTGTTAAAAGCAGCAGCAGTCATGTTCATGGTCCTTGAGTATAGAACTGCCACGAAGATGAGAATAATAATCTGCAGAATTGTTAGAATGAAGAGCATTGAAGTGCAGCAATGAGATCAAAGGTATGGATTTGCTATATTCATGCAGTCTGAGGTGTAAAGGTTCTGTCAGTAGAAGAAGGCTGGTTTAATCTCACCATGTTCATACTTGTTGACAATACTGAAAGAATAACTGAAGAAATTAACATTTCAAAAGGACTGGCATATATATATGTATATCTCAAATTAAATAAATTTCCAACAAGAATTATGGTGATGTTCAGGAAGCGAAGGGATAGTGGATCCATGGGCGTGAGTTTGATTGATTTCTGCATCCAGATGTGTCAACAATGCTTCAGTTGGCAGCACTCTTGTCATTAAGTCATAAGCATATGGGTTGAAGCCCAACTACTAAGTAAAGGCCTGGAGAACTTTTTTGAGCCAGTGCATAGAAAACCCAAGAAGTAAAGGGACAGTTCAGAGCCCAGAACTGAGAAGTGATCCTAGGCAAGTGGAGGATGTCTTAGTCAGGGGGCATTTTAGAGATGGAGACCATAGACTTGGTTAGATTCAAGGTAATTCTGGACAAGGATAAGGATGGGTTGAGAATAAAAGTTCTATTCTAGGAGAGAGGCTAATTTTAACAAGTTTAAGATATGATTTGGCCCAAGTGGATTGGGAGCAGCTACCTAACAAATTCTGTCAAAACATGCAAGGAGGAAATAGCAAGTATACAGTGCAAATACTTTCCTGTAAAAAGAAAAGTAAGCAAATGACTGACTAATGAAAGAGTAGGCCATACAGGGAACTGTACAAAGTGTGTGTGTGTGAGAATGAGAGCGAGAGAGACACAGTGAGAAAACCTGTAAGACATGGGCACAGTCTTCAGTGCTCTGAGTTGACCTTCACAAAGGGAAAGGAGTGTGCAGGTGTGAACCTTGGAGGAGGACTTCAGTAGAAGATTAAAAATCACACAATACCAGGTTATGGTCCAACAGGTTTAATTGGAAGCACACTAGCTTTCGTACCGACGCTCCATCAGGTGATTGTGAGCGTCGCTCCGAAAGTTAGTGTGCTTCCAATTAAACCTGTTGGACTATAACCTGGTGTGTGATTTTTAACTTTGTACACCCCAGTCCAACACCGGCATCTCTGAATCTTCAGTAGAAGAAATTGGCAAAGAGTGACGGTGCTACCAGGTTTAACAGACTTAAAAGTGTATAAATTTGCATACTTGGATAAGATGTATGCTCAACTGTTGAGGGAAATAAGTGAGGCAATACCAGATCCCCGGCAGTAATTTTGAAATCTTTACTTCTCACGGGTGAGATGCCATGCAGGCAGACTGCTAATGTTCCATTAGTAAAATGACAAGAAGACATCGATGTGGTAGTCAGTCAATGTCGCTGGCAGGAAGTTTTTAGTAGTAGTTGAGGGAGAAAATACTTCTCTTATAATGCGCTACCTGCGTTGCCGTGTGACATCGTGTTATAGAAAATCGTGCAATATAAATTATGGGTATGTGGGGGAAAACAGTATTAGAGGCAAACCACCAAAAATATCAGTAACAATTGAAATAAAAATAGTAGTTAGCTTAACACCAACAAAAGCACAGTCTTAGTAAATCTTTAAGTCATGTACTTGAATGAAATAACTAAACTTAGCACTTTAACATTAAAATCACTGACGACAGCATTGTACCTTTCTTGAAACTCTTAACCAAAAATCGCATGAGCCAACCAGCCATGTGACGCCGACGTGCAAGCAGTCCTCCCCAAGATTCTCCCTCTGTTTGAAATAAAGTTCCTTCTAAGTGTAGACAACAATTCCCAGTTTCAAGGCTTGCAGAGTTGATTGCATTCCTGTTTTAACTGAACACACTGAATTGGCATTTTGAAGACAAAAGATCCCCAGGCTGGCTTTTGCTGTTCAGCCAGTGTCAGGGCTGGAATAGAGTAACAGCGAACAGCAATTTACTTTATTAGAAAAAAAATCCGTAATCACAAATCATGTTCCAGCCAAATCACATTTAATAAACGTGTTAGGATTTAAGAGAAGGTCACATTTAACAAATTTGATGGAATATTTTTGATTGGTAACCAAGAATGTTGATGAGTAATGTATTTGATACAGTTTGTGCTTTTTCTTGATAGGAATATCTTCTGAAATATCCCCTCAAATTCTGTCACTCCGTCTGTATTGATCTATCCCCTTGACTCGAATGCTGGTTAACATCAGCTGACTTGGTTTTCACACCCACGTGATTGCTCTTATTTAGGTTTAAAAATTGATTTTGGACACCCCATTCTCCCTTTTAAACTGAATGTCAAGTGAAAGTGTGCAGTTGCTGCTGCCTAGAGATGCCTTTACTCTGTCATAAATCCTGCCAGATTATACATAACCAAATCTAACACCACCTGTTTTCTGTTCAGTTCCAGATGTGCTGCCCTAATAAATATTTTGAAAGCATTAAGCAGATTAAAGTTACCAGTGATCGTAGCTGCCCTTTAGAGAAAACACCCAATTTTTCCTCTTGTACGCTTTCTTTTTGGTGTTTAGGACCTTGTAGGTCACTGTCACAAATATTTTCTCTCGTCCACTATTCCTTGTCTCCTCCAAAACTGATGCTTTATCCACATTTCCTGAACTGTTGTTGTTTTCTAACTATTGTACATGTGCCATCCTTGATTAATAGTGCTATCCCCCCTCCATCTTTACCTAGCTCCCTATTCTTCTTGAATGTCATTTCCAACTCCCTGTTGATCCAAGCCATGTGAATCAGATCATATTTATTTTGCTATCAATTTGTTTTCTTGGTTATCAATGCCATGTACATTAATATATGGAGTCTTCAGTTTTGTCTTTGCATTATCTTTCTCTCCTCTAGTTTTGATAGTTGATTCATTCTTGGGTATTGGTTGTCTATCCATTCCTGCTATTCTTTAACCATCATTTCCCACATTATTATTTTCCTCTTTGGCCTATCTCGACCTTTGAACATAGCACATCTTTCCAAATTTGATCCCTTGCCCCCACTAGTTAGCTTAACCATCTACTTTCTTTCTTGAGGTTTGCAACAGCGTTTACTTCAGGGTCTCCATTCCACTTTGACCAGTGCTGGTACCAGTGATCTGCAAACCAGAACCCTCTTCTCCCACGACAGTCTTTGAGACATGCACTCGCATCTGTAGAAATGTAACCTTTTGATGTTCTGATTTTCATGTAGTGTCTAATTCCTCTCTATGTGGAACCATGTTCCAACATCCACGAGGCAGCTGTTATCCAGGTCTGAGCAAACCCTGGCACCAAACAGATAACACTGTCATCTGGACTCTTGCTGTTTGACACACTCTCTCTCCAGCATTCTCCTGTTTTCATTAACCACAAAATTGCTTGTTGCTCCCTCCCTCCCCACCTTAATGGCTTCCTGCATCACAGTGCTATCGTTGAATTTGCTTATCAATCAAACAGTTTGCTCCTCTTCATCAAGAAGACCAATAACTAATTCCTACATGGAAAGAGGGTAGAAAAGCAAAATGAAACAAATGAATTTCTCCCCGATTTGTCAGGCTCTTCACCCATCAAACACTTGTGCTTCGTAACTGCAGCTTAGAGCAGCAAGGAGAGTGTAATCTGGGTGGGAAACTTCAGTATCTATCACTAGGAGTGGCTCGGCAGAAGCATGCTGATCAAGCTGGTTGAGTTCTTCAGGGCTGATTTATGCGGCAGGTGGTGAAGAAACCAACAATAGTTGAGGAAAAAAAGGACCTCAACCTTGCCAATCTGCTGGCTGAGAATGCACCTGTCAGTGACAGTATGGGTAAGAATGACCACTGCACAGTCCTTGTGGAGACCACGTCCTGCCTTCATGTTGAGAATACCCTCAATCGTGTTTGGGACTATCGCTTTGGATGATGGGACAGACTTGGAAGAGATCTAGCAACTAGGGTCTGGACATCTATGAGTACAGTGGACTTGTACTCTGGCACAATCTGAAACCTCGTGGCCTAGCATATCCCCTACTCAACCATTGCCATCAAGCCTGGCTCAGTGAAGAGTGCAGAAGGGCATGCCTGAAGCAGCACTCGGAGTACCTAAAAATGAGGTGCCAACCTGTGAAGCTACAGAACAGGACGACTTCCACAGCAAAAAGCATAACCAGCAAGTGACAGAGAGCGAAGCTATTCCACAACTAATGGATTGTTTGAATATTTTGCAGTCTTGCCGCATTCAGTCATGAATGGCTATGGACAATTAAACAACTCACTGGAACAGGAGGTTTCATAAATATCCCTGTCGTCCATGATGGAAAGGCCCAGCACATTATTGCAAAAGATGAGATGTTCAGTCAGAGGTGCCAAATAGATAATCCACCTCTCTCATCCCACAGTCCCTGTACATCGGATATAGGTCTTTAGCTATTTGATTCATTCCATGTAATAGGGGAGAAAAAAGCTAAAAGCACTGGATACTGTGGTCAGGTGGTCAGTAGGGGAAATATGAGACTGGGGAAAGAGCTACAATCAGGCAGGCTGGAAACTTGGTTCAAACTAGTTTAAACTCTGAACTAGGTTAAAACAACAGCCGGGGCATGTTGGACTTGTCCTGTATGCTGTGACTTGCAGTTTCCTGTCTTGACCAAATAAGGATGGTGTCATAGTGGTCTACACTATAACCTTAGAGCATGGTATACAATTTTTTACAACTTGGTGTAAACATTTTTGAGTTGTTGATTGGGAGAACTCCATTTGCTGGAATCGAACATTGTGATCAGGTGTGGTTAATTCTTTGGCTGAATGCCAGCGATGTTTCTGGAAAATGAGCACGCTTTGGAATAAAAATTACTGGCACAAGGATTTTGCAGTAGTGAGCCCTTGAGACCAATATTTGACAACTTTGTGTCCTGAAGTTATCTTGAGAGAGACCAAGAATCATGAGGCAATATCTGCACCAAGAGCAAAGTTAGCTGCTTCACTAGAATTGGAGTTGTCTTTGTTTCAAGCAATATTTAGCGTGAAACTTAGTGAAGTTAAATGAAGCGAGTTAAAGCTCAAGTGAAGTTAGATGAAGTAACAAGTAAATGTTGCATCGAGCATATGTTTTCTTTGAGTATTGGTACTTTAGAGTTAAATTAAGGAGGGTTTGTTTAAAAAAAGTCACCTCCCTGTCTTTTTTGTCTGTCACGCAAATAAAGAATATCTGGGTGAAAGGCTTGAATACTCCTTTTTGGCGAACAATTCAGGCATTAGTACTGAAGACTTGTGCTCTTGACCTTGCTGCATCCCTTGCCAAACTGTCCCTATAAAGCAACAGCAACATTGGAAATTGGCTAGAGATGTCTTATACACAAAAAACAGAGCTTATCCAACTCAACCAATTACTGACTCATGAGCCTACTCTTGCTCATCAGTCAAGTGATGGAAGGGGGTCATCAACGTATCATCAGCACCTGCTCAGCAATAACCTGATGACTGATGCCCAGTTTGTTTTACCAGGATACTGTGTTCTTCACATCATTCCAGCCTTGGACAAAAGAATTGAATTACAGAAGTGAACTGAATGACTGCCCTTGATGTCAAGACCTCATTTGACCCAGTGTGACATCGAGGAGCCCTAGCAAGATTGGAGGCTGTGGGTATTGGGCAAAAAGCTGTCCATAAGTTGGCATCATGCCTGGTGCAAAGGAAGATGGTTGTCGTTGTTGAAGTTCAGTAATCTCAGCTCCAAGGCATCTCTGCAAGAATTGCTCAGGATTGTGTCCTGTGCCCAAGCACTTTCAGCTGCTTCATCACTGACCTTCATCATAAGGTCAGAAATTGGGATGGTCACTGATTGCACAGTGTTGAGCACCATTCACACGTCTTCAGGTATTGAAGCAATACATGTTGAAATACAACATGTCCTGGACAACATCCAGGCTTGGGCTCACGAGTGGCAAGTAACATTGGCACCGCACAAAACAGGCGATGACCATCTCCAATAAGAGACAATCTAACCACTGCCCCTTAACTTTCAGAAGTGTTACAATCACCTGACTGCCCCAAGTCTGTCCACTATCTATATGACAGAAAACAGGAGTGTGATGGAATACTCCCCACTTGACTGGATGAGTCATTTTTCAACAGCACTCCAGAAGCTGGACTCCATGCAGGACAAAATAGTCTACTTAGTTGGCACCATGCCCACAAGCATCCACTCCCTTCACCATTGATATAATGTGTACCAATTACAAGATGTACTGCAGAAAATTTACCCAAGTTCTTAAAAATGGCACCTTGGAAATCATGACCACCACCAGCTAGAAGGACAAGGGCAGCATATGGATTGGAACATCACTATGAACATCATCCCCTTCAAGGCAACCATCCTGACTTGAAAGTATATTGCCTTCCTTCCATGTTGTTGCTTCAAAATCCTGGACGAGCTTTCCTAATGGGATTTTTAGGTTGACTGTTGAACATTGCCTTCTTGAACCACTGAAGTCATCTTGCCACTACTTTTCTTGAGCAACTAATGGGCAAGCAATAAATACTATCTCAACCAACGATGCCCACATCCCACAAGTGATTTTTTTTAAAAAGCACTGACTGCAAGCCCACCAGTTAGTGGTAAATATGCTCATTAGGATTCCTGCAGTCCCATGCATGGCAAGATCAATTTTATCACCAACTTTTTAAATAGTCCCTCAGCTGTCTGCTCACTGTTTAACCTTGACACTGAAATAAGGCATATCAAAACTATCCTGCTTGATAATGGATACTGTGATCACATCATCACTCGTATATTGCAAAAACTCATGCAGGGGCTTATATCCACTACTTTTGGCCCTGAGCAGTACCCAGTCTGTCTCAGTACATAGGAAAGGGAAGGTTTCTCAAAAACATCACCACCAGTGAGACTAGCTGTCTCAGACATACTACAATGCAGTAAATCCGCAATGCTTTTCACACTAACAGAATATTGTTATCAAGTCAGAGATGTTTACTTAGTGTACAGATCAGTAATGTGATATGAATTTCACTGCCTGTGAATTGCCAAGTATGTTGGCTTGTGTACTTTAACCAAACAATATGTTTTATTGACCGTTTGCAGCTTGCACCGGCTGTCATGCTCAACTAGCTTGTTTGCATGTCTCAGAAACCTGCATCCTTCACTAAACATGATTCTACTGTTAGAAGTTGCTTATTGAATAATCCAGCCTATGCTCAGAGTTGCACTGGAAACCAATTTAAGTTAACAATCAGCTTGACCTGTCGTGCAATGCATTTGCACTTAGTGGAAGCCACATGCATAAATACTCAGGACTTTGTTTTATTTTGGAAAAAAGATTTTGTACATAAATCGTACCTTTTTCAAAATGAAGGGTCATGGAGACAATCAAGCTCTGCTCCATCGCTATGGAGGCACACCATCAGAATCAACCAATCTGGTCTGTGGAAGTTAACTGTTCTCACTGCAGCTCCTATGCCAATTATGACCCAATGAGTCAACACCTTTTTTTTATTCTGTCTTAAGATGGCATCTCTCTTTTCAAGTCTGTTTCTTGTGTCATAGTTCTGATGAGCAAAGCTTCAATTTATAGTCTCCTTTGGTAATGTTGAAGTTCCATGCCACCAAGCACTCATTGTTAGTGTCTTTCTTCTACACTCCAAAGCATTTCACATGCCATCGAGTACTTATGAAGTTTTGAGTTTAAATTATTTAACTGGTCATTTGAACATGATTGCATCAATAGTCAGTATCATGCTGAGATGTAATGAGGTTGCCCATGTGCAGGAACACAAGCTTTGATGTCAGATTTGAGTGTTGGCTTACTGCAATCAAAAACCTTAAGGCCTGTTGCAATTGACATGTCAATGGTTTAATTAAATAATTCTACTCCTTGAGCAAAGTGTGAGCTGGACAGTGAGGGTTTAATTAGTGTGTTAGGGTAGCAGGTGGGGTCAATAGGGTGGCTTAGAATAAGGTTCTGGTGAGGGGAATGGTCAGAAAGCAATCTTGGCAATTTGACGTTTACATCACCTCTATAGAGCATTTTTTCCAGCGATGTTAGTGTTGGCAACACACACTACGTTTATACATAGGTCCCCAAACAACTTTGAAATAAATGACACCCTGTTGGTTGAGAGCTTAAAGGTCAACCAAGACAGTTTGAACATTCCCCTGCTCAAAGTACCAGATGATCAGTTTTGCCCATCTTGGAGGGCATGCAAGGTTTCTGATGTTAACAACTCCTTTTTGGTAAACAGGCCTCAGACAGTGCAGTGTCCTGAGTACTGTTCTGCTGTGTCAGCTGTTACATGCTGAAATTTGAAAGTTGGACTTCAAGCTGCAGTCTCGTGACTGAAAAGTGGAAATGTTACAATTGCTGCAGAATTGACACTTAAATGAGTGGCTTTGATAATGGTACTGTTGTTCAAAATCTGCTCTTCTAAAGAAATAGGACAAATGTGAAGAAATCTGCAGCTTACTCACTACAGCATACTAATTAAAAATCCAGATTTTAGGTGGTGCTTTGAGGTGTGTGAATACCAAAAATTTCCTGAAAGCTGATTGACCACAAAAGTTGCAGTGATCATTGAAACTTTCAGCATCGGTTACTGTCATCTATCGTTGATGTTTGATCCATTTTGATGTGCATTTAAAATGCTGTGTTTGTTTTATGGTGTTCAAAAACATTAACAATGAAATAAATAAAAGCAAGGTTTTCAGGTTCATTAAGTAATAGTAATGAATGAAACAAAGGGAGATTTGGCCATAAGAGAAGAAAATGTTAAAAGGACGAACCTGATTTTATAGCTGGTGGTGCTATTTACAGAATGATACAAATTAGAGAAAATTAAGTCTTGAGAGCAGCAAAACAGCTAGTGGTTGAGAAATAGGATTGTTGCTCCAGCGCTTGATTCGTGCCAGCTGGTTCATTTGAACTGTCCGTACCATTCATCTTTGACACATGAATAAGACTGAGGAAACATTGCACTCTCATTTGCAAATAAAAGGACTGTGATAGCACGTGCATGATAATATTGCACCAATCTGTATCGATTAAATGTTGAAAAAATTTTCATGATGCTTGCTTAAAAGCTCAATCCTTGTTTAATGTGTATAATAATTTGGTTTTAAATTCGCTTTTAATGGGGAGCCAACTTTGGGAAATCAATGGAACATTAAGGAAAATGGGAAATCCAAGTTTATCTTCATTTGTTATGGGGATTTTTTAAAAACAAAAATCAGTTGCAGGATGTGGATGTCACTGGCTGGGCCAGCATTTATTGCCATTAAGGTCGTGGTGAGCTGCCTTGTGAACCACTGCACCCCATATGCTATAGAGAGATTAATAATGCTACTAAGGAGGGAATTTCAAGATTTTGACCCAGCAACATTCAGTGATATATTTGAGTGTCTGGAGAGTAAATGTCTTGATGGGAAGCTCCAAGCTGGTGACGTTCACACGCCCTTGCTGCCTTAATCTTCCTAATGGAAGTGGTCGTGTGTTTGAAAGACAATATCTAAGGTTCTTGGAATTTCTGCAGTCCATATTGTAGATGATATGCATTGCTACTACTGAGTGTCAATGGTATTCAGAGTGCATATTTGTGCACTTGTGCCAATCAAACAGGTTGCTTTATTTTGGTAAGTGTCAACTTCTTGAGCATCACTTATCCAGATAAGTGGGGAGTATTTCACAAACCAGACAGGTGTTTTGGAGATAGTGGACATGTTTTGGGAGTCAGGAGCTTAGTGGGTGCAGGATTCCAAGCCTTTGACCTGGTCCAGTAGCTACCTTATTTATATGGTTAATCCAGTTCAGTTTTGGGCCAATGGTAACATCCAAGATGTTCATTTGTGGGGGATTCAGTGATGAATATCAAGGTTGTGGTTAGATTTTCCCATATTGGAGACAGTTATTGTCTGGGATTACTGTGGCATGAATGTAACTTGCCACTTGTGAGACCAAATCTAAATATTGTCCAGATTTTGTTGCATTTGAACATGGACTGCTTCAATATTTGAAGAGTCACGAATGTTGCTGAACATTGTGCAATGATCAATGAATATCCCCATTTCTGAACTTGTGGTGGAGGGAGGGTCATTGATGAAGCAACAGAAGATGATTTCCACAACCAGGAAGAACTCCTTCACAGATGCTTTGAAGCTGAGATCCCTGACCACCTGTAATCACAACAGTCTTCCTCTGTGCCAGAGATAATTGCCCCCAATAACCATTGATTCCAGTTTTACTAGGGCTCCTTGATGCGAATACAGCTTTGAAGTCAAGAGCAGATATTTTCTCCTCACTTATGGAATTGAGCTCAATAGTCCTTGTTTGAACCAAGGCTGTAATGGGGTCAGGAGCTGAGTGGCCCGGCTTTAACTCATGGCAGTCACTGAGCAGATTATTGCTAACTAAATGCTGTTTGGCAGCGCTGTTGAGTATCCTTCATCACTTTAATGATTTGTGAGTAGGCAGGTGGACCAGTAATTGACGGGTTGGGTTTATCCTGTGTTTTGTGCAATTTTCCATGTTGTTGTTCCTCTATTGAAACAACTTGGCTTGGGGTGTGCAAAGTTCTGGAGGACAAGTCTTCACTAACATTGGATGTTGTCAGAGCCCATAGCATTTATAGTATGCAGTAAGTCCAAGTGTTTCTTGATCATCACATGGAACAAATCAAATTTACTGGGCACATGTGGAGAAGGCCAAGATGAATTATTCACTCGCTCTTTTTGACTGATTGCATTTATTTCAGCCTTATTTCATGTACTGATATACTAGACTTCCCTGTTGGGGATATTTTGAGAGTATTCTCCTTCAGTGAGTTGTCTAATTATCCATCACCACTCTCAAATAGATGTGGCAACACTTGAAAAGTTGCATGTAATCTGTTGGTTGTGGAATTGCTTAGCTCTCTCCATCACTTGTGGTTATTTCTTTTTGCTCCCCAAATAATCCTGCTGAGAGTTTGAAGCAGTTGACACCTCATTTTGAGGTATGCCTGCTGCTGCTCCAGGCATATCCTCCTTTCTGCTTCATTCAACGAGGGTTGATCCCCTGGATTGATGGCAGCCATAGAGTGGGGGATGTGTTGGACTATGAGTTGGTGTGTTTGTTGCTGTATGATTCAGTTGATGGTCCATAGTGCCTCATGGATGCCTGGTCTCGAGCCAGATCTGTTCAAAGTTGGTCCCAAGGTGATAGGTTCTTTCATTGTGAAGGTGATTTTTCTTTTTGGTGTCCGCAAGGTTTGTGCAGTGGTTGCACTTGGCAATACTCTCATGGACCAATGTATCTGTGACAGGCAGATGAGAATGCATCAAATCTTTCCTGCCTAGGTTCCCTCATCACTTGCTGTTTTTTCAGTCTAGCAGATGTGTCCTTTTGATTCTGTGAATATGTCTGTAGCTATTTAAGTAGGCTGTGAGATCGCTCTCCCAATTTTAGCATTAAGCCTCAGGTGTTAGTCAAGAGGACTTCGCAGGATTGATAGGGCTATGTTTGTCATAGTAATTTCTAGTGCCTTGGCCAATGCCTGGTCTGTCCTATTTGATTACTTTTTCTTTTGGGAAACTTTCTACCGGTGTGATTTTCTCGGTCACTTCTGAGCAAAAAGTCAACTACATTGCTGTGGGCTTGGACCTACATGTGGGCCAGCTCAAGTAAGGAAGACAATTTCCTTTCCAGAAAGACATTAGTGACCATCAGATTTAAAAATTCCAATTTTTAAAAAAAATCTGATTTCAGAGACTATCTTCTGCTGTAATGGGATTCAAGTCCATGTACTTCAAAAATGATCTGGATCTTTGGATTATTAGACCAGCAATAGTACCGCTGTGCCATCACCTCCCTGTTATGATAATCATTTCAGATTAATTTAATTAATTCTTAAATTGCTTGTTTATAAAATTGAACATCCTGTGATGACATTGAAGAGTTTGTGCTTCTGATGAATGATTGGTTTTTGAAGTTTATTACGGTGAAGTACTTTGAAATTTCGGTTGAATAGATTGGATGCAAAAGCGAAGTGTGCTCCAAAGTATATGATATTTACAGACTACTGTATATTTTAACGAGCTGTATTATTTATGTAGCACCATGCTGAGAAGGCAAAATCTGAATCGTTAATTGATATTGCACATGACAATGTACTTTGTTGAGTGGGATTTCTAAGGGACAATAACGTAATATCATTATCAATACAGAATTGTTAATATAGTAGGCTCATCCATGTCAGCACAATATGCTATATGTGTTAAATACACATGTTGAATGACAAGTGTGTAACATGGACATCTGTTCTGAAAAAGTGACAGGTCGGCAATATATTTGCAAACCGTTTTGGGGAAGCTGAAAAATAATCAGGATCATGTTTGTTGAAGTTGGGAGTTGAAGTGAATGGGTTCCAAAACAGAGGACAACTTGACTGACGAAGGTAGCCATCACCGACCTTGGAGAAAATGGATGATGGGAAATCATGGTGGGCATACGAGCAACTGCTATTCTCTGAAATAAAATGTTGGATTTATATAGTGCTTTCAATGTTCAAAAATGGCTCAAGTTGATTCAGAAGTTTAATAGAATGGAAGGATAAAAGGTGCAGTTGCAAACCAACGAATGCATGATGTACATCTTATGACTTGAGTTGGAGCAGATTAGGGATTCCTTAAATGTGTTTTAAATCAATCAAGTAACCAATGTGCAATTGACACATGCAGCAAAATTTACAGGCATTTTATTGAATGCAGTGAAATTAACTATGAAGATCAATCATTGTGGCAGGTGAAGGTGAGATGGCAAAATGCTTACGAAAGCATTTAGATTTCTGAAACTAAAACAAAATACAGGGAGTATTAAATAGATGTGGCAGTATCTGTGGAGAGAAAAGCAGTTGATGCTTCAGATATATCTTTCATGGGCTTTGTCCTAAAAGGCTATGTTAATATGTTTGCATGTACCTTTTCCATATTATTTGCATGTCTATCTCTGTCATTTGTTCTCTTGTGATGGCCTGTCAAGAGGAGCATCCTTGATGGTTTCATATGAAAATTAGATGAGCAACCACGAATGACTTGAATTAATGTGGCATTTCGAACTCAGGAAATTGGCCAGGTTTGATAGAGGGACAAAATGGAAGATCAGCCGAAAAAGTTTTCCAAGGGGTCACCAAAAGCATGGACAGAGAAATTAGTACAGTCTCAACAAAGGTGAGGTTGAAGGAGAGCATTCCAGAGACTGGTGTTGTAAGTAAGTCTGTCAATATTCTTGGTAGTATGGATGTGCAGAGGGATCTTGGAGTCCATGTACATAGATCCTTGAAAGCTGCCACCAGGTGGATAGTGCTGTTAAGAAGACATACGTTGTGTTAGTTTTCATTCGTAGAAGGATTGAGTTCTGGAACCGCAATATCATGCTGCAAATATACAAAACGCCGGTGTGGCCACCCTTGGAATATTGTGTACAATTCTGGTCCCCATCTTTCAGGAAGGATGTGGACGCATTGGAACAAGTGCAGAGGAGACTTACCAGGATGTTGCCTGGTCTGGAGGGAAGGTCTTCTAAGGAAAGGCTGAGAGACTTGGGTCTGTTCTCATTGGCAAGAAGAAGGCGAAGAGGGGATTTGATAGGTGGACAGTTAAAGTCTTTTTCCTACGATGATGACGTCCACTTGTACGAGAGGGCATAACTACAAATTTGAGGGGAGATAGATTTAAGACAGATGTCAGAGGCAGGTTCTTTCCAGAGAGTGGTGAGGGCGTGGAAGACCCTACCTGCTAATGTGGTCAACTCAGCCACATTAGGGAGATTTAAACAATCCTTACATAAGCACATGGATGATTCTGGGATAGTGTAGGGGGACGAGCTGAGAATAGTTCAAATGTCGATGCAACACCAAGGGCCGAAGGGCCTGTTCTGCACTGGATTGTTCTATGTTCTAATACAGATACGCAGTCTTTTATCCGAAAGCATCTGGGCCAGATGGTGTTTGGAATTCAGAATTTTTCAGATTTTGGAATAAGGGACAGTTTAACTGTGAAATTTTAAAAAATCTTACTGAACAACAGGCACACCTGTGAGTACTATGAGCCCTGAGACAGAATTGACACCTGCCAGTGCTGGACCATGCCCCTATGGCCCATCTGAGTGACATGGGGCGAGTGGGTATGGAGTTGGGTTAATTGGTTGGGTGTGCAAACTTGTAATGGAGAAAAAAACTTCATGAAAAATGCTTCAGATTTCGGAGCTTTTTGTATTTCAGGATTTTGGATAAAGGATTGTGTACCTGTTCTGGAACCTTCAGTACTGGGGAAATATGAAAGAGAAAGGGCTGAGGCTGAACAATGTGGCAGAGTTTTTTTTTGTAAATGGTTGTAAGAGGTGAGAAGAAGCGATATAGCCCTCGAGAAGCTAAGTCAAAGTGCTAATAAGCTGGAATTTTGAGCAATCGTTCAGGTGTTTGAGAGAGAGCAGGTTCAAGATGAAGTACCACAAGATTTTGGTGTCCCCTATTGTCCAATGTAATTGGTCTTGTGAAAGCTGTGTGGCTATTAGAGATGATTAACAGATGATTGACCGTTTACTGCATTGCACTTTGCCTCTTGAACGTTTTATGTGCTAAACTGTTATGAGTTCCTTGTGTAGTTAATTATAATTTGGAGGCAACCTAATAACAAGGGAAAATATCTGGCCAAAAGCATAGGTAACATAGCATTGAGAAACATGTTTAATGAAATCCTGCTGTTGGAGCAATTCAAGGAACAATGTTTAAAATCAAACGCAAGAATGTTGACCTTCTACGCATGCATAGAAGGATCGGTGCTGGGTCGACTACTTTTTTGACATTTATATAAATGATTTTGAATGTGAGCGTTAGATGTATAGTTAGTAAGTTTGTAGTTGACACCAACATTGGAAGTGTACTAAACAGCGAAGAAGGTTACCTCTGATTACAATGGGATCTTGATCAGATGGGCCAATGGGCTGAGTGGCGGCAGATGGCATTTAATTTAGATAAATGCGAGGTGCTGCATTTTGGGAAAGCCAATCTTAGGACTTATACACTTGATGGTAAGGTCCTAGGGAGTGTTGCTGAACAAAGAGACCTTGGAATGCAGGTTCATACCTCCTTGAAAGTGGAGTCGCAGGTAGATAGGATAGTGAAGAAGGTGCTTGGTATGCTTTCCTTTATTCTTGTGCATGTCTCTATTTGGCTTGTCCTAAGATGGATGTGTTGTCCCTCCGGATGAAAAGTAGCTACCAGCATACATGAACACCAACTAGCCACAAAGCAACATGATCCACTCTCCCTAGTATCTTTACATATGGATGAGGAAGGACACCACTTTGACTGAGACAACGCACCCATGCTAGGACAAGTCAAACGGAGACACGAACAAGAGTTCCTAGAACCATGGCATTCCAACTGGAACTCTGTCAACAAACACACTGACTTGGATCCCATTTACCACTCCCTGAGAAAAAGACTAGGAAATGACGACATCAACCCAAGGAAATCCAAACCTATAAATAGAAATCGGGCTGCACCACCAGTGCTTCATTCTGAGGCTCACTGAAGATGTTACCTAGTATGCTTACGAAACATCTGAAAATGAACTTTCCAGCTCAGCGAGCAAACCTACATCCAGAACCTCTACCTGAGGTACAAATCTTCTCAAAACTCAGTAATTGGGTTTGTTATTGAGGGTCAGGTATAAATTAATTGGCTAATATTCAAGCTGGTTGCCTGAACATCAAAACAAGCCTGCTAACTACGCAGCCAATTGCTACAAAGGCTTGAATTTCAGAACTGTCTGCGCAACTGTAGCTGCTTGCAGACTTTTTTTTTGTTTAAATCTCCAAGCTTGTTAAAGGGACCATACACACTTTGCCCACCCCAATAATTTTTACAAACAAATTCCAATTTCCTGCTTTGCAATTAACAATACTCTACACAACTTTGCAACAATAGCTTTAGAAAAGCTTCATGTTGCTAGAAAAGAGAAATGAAGAAATAAACCAAAAAAAATGGACAGTCAGGAGAGTGAGAGTGGGGGCGTACAGACCCAGGGCCTGAACACTTTATGCCCTGCTGGTGCCATCACCTAAGTAGTTACTTTATTTTGAGTTTTACAAGTTTTGGTTTGTTGAATATGGTTTGTGTTCTGCCTGTTACAAATGAGAGCAGGATAACACCAGAAGCTTGGTTATGCTGTACGATTTAAGAAGAACCTTCAAGGTGGTGCAGAGATTTGTGCATGAAACAGCTGAGTTTTGAGCCTGTATTAGTACTGAGATAATTGGAGCCTTTTAGATTTCAATTCATTCTTTGTCAGTGAGGTAATCAAGTGATGTGGAACAGAAATTAAATTTGAGGTGTAGATTTGCAAGTAGATAATTGAATGTTGGAATGGGTTTGAAGGGCTAAATAACCTAATTATGTTGACTTTGTTCTCAAACCCTGGTGAAAGGCATCTAATTGAAAACAGTGTGGTTGAACTATAGTTGTGCGAAAGTTGTGAAATATGATCGGCAAATCCTATCTTGTGATGTATATAGATCAGGTCTTCACTCTGAAATAATGAGGAATAATAAAACCCAATACAAGAACAGCGTGTATTTACATGACATCTTTTGATTGCATTAGAATGCTTTGTGGCATTTCACTGAAGTTTTTTTGAATGAAACAATCACATGAGCTTGGTCAGAGAGGTAAGTTTGAAAGAGTGCCTTGAAGGAGGACAAGGTACATCAGAGAGATTTAGAGAGAATATACTCTAGAAATGACAAAGGTGGGAATAAGGGTTTCTCATGGTCCTGGGCTGAACACTTAACTGTACCAGGCCGTTATGCACCTGGATAGTATATTTTCTGTGTTGCATCTATACAAGTTGGTGAGGGTCCTTATGAACATGCTGAATTTTCTGAGTCGCCTGAGGAAGAACAGGTGGCATTGTGCCTTCTTGACTGTCACATCTATGTGGGAAGTCCAGGCCAGGTGGTCGGTTATCGTTGATTCTGGGTATTTGAGATTCTCTACCTTCTCCACCTCTGGTCCATTGATGCCCAGCTCAGGTGCCATGTGGTATGCTGAAGCCTTTATACTAATCACTGCTGCCTTGTGTTTCAGCTAGAGTGAGATCACCGATCTGATCTATCCTATTGTTAGAGGCCATTCAATAGACTGAGGTAGAGGATGGACCACAAAAAAATCTCGAGGCATTTGTCTTAATTAACAGTAATTTACTTATTACAGAACAGGAGCTACAGAAATGGTTTTAGACTTTAAAGTTTAGGTCCAGTAATTAACTATAATTAACGTGAGGCCGAGAAGACATGCCTTTCCTTCAGCAGTGTGCAAGACTTCAACTAATGCTTCACCCTGATCTTGTGCAACCCCACTAAGATTGGGGAGGGCACAGTCTGGGTTAGATGTTAACTGAGCAGAAATGTTGCCTTATCCAATATGTTTCAAATTTGCAAGTTGTCACAGTGGTATTTGAACTCTGGATTTGAGTCCAGGGTGAGAGTGTCGTAACACATGGAGATCGCTTAGCTCAGCTAAGTTAGTTGGATTGCTGGTTTGTGATGTCGAATTAAGCCAACAGTGGAAATTCAATTCTCATACTGACTGACTGAGGTTACCATGAAGACTTTGCCCCTTGCCTGAGATATGGTGACCATTAGGTACAACCACCACCAGCTGTGAACAGCCCCATGGTCCTTTGGGACCATGGCAACTTTTATCTTGAATATCTCTTGGCTACTAATCTGAAGCTCTTACGGCACAGGTTCAGATCCTACCATGGCAGCTGGTGGAGTTTGAATTGAATTAGTGGTTTATAAAACTGTCTGTGATGGCCATAACTACAGTTTTAAAAATCCATCTGGTTCAATAATGTTCTTTTTGGGAAGGAAATCTGCTATATTTAGCTTGTCTAGCTGATATGTGGCTCCAGATCCACAGTGATGCAGTTCACTCTTAACTACCTCCCAAAATGGTGAGCAAATAACTTAATGAAAGAAGCTTTGGGATGGACAATGCTCACCTTGCCAGTGATACTCTCATCCCATGATAATGTAATTGCACTATTATTAAACTAAAATATGTAGTTTCCAAATGTTAAAATCCACAAAGTTGCTATTGGCCGAAGTATTGCTTAAGTTTACACTTATTGGCTCACAACTGGTACTGAAAATTAGTTGTTGCATTTGTTCAAACAGCTGTTCAAACTTAGTGGAAGCAAAACATTTTCTGGAACTAGCAATGGTTAGAGTCTCTTGGATATTTGTGCAAAAGGTAAATTTACAGGTCGGGCATTAGCTCTCTTGTTCCTGCTAATGAAGTATAGGCAATAGAAAATCACTTATTTTGCCTGTATCACAGCATTTACAAGTCTAAATATAAAGAGCCTTCATTTCACCTGAAATCATTTATTTGCTGAAATAAAAGTAAAGCAAGCCAGTTTACAGCATTCAAGAACATGCAACTTACCTGTGTATTGAACGAAGAGAAGCAAAAAGCAGTGAGTTGAAAAATACTTTTGGCTCTTGTGTATGCAATTGCAAGCTTATGTGTACATGTTAGAACTCCATTTCTTTTGTAATATTTATGCACATAATCTGATCATTTGCTTCCTTGAAAATCAGAGACAAGATTTCCCAGTTAAGTAAATTCTGAAATGGGGTCTGTTAGTCAGGGCAATCATAGGTTTGTTCTTGAAAATTATTACTTCAATGCACAATAAATATGCCCCCAATGGATTTTTCCAGGGACCTTTGTACAAGTACCTTTTATTTATCGAGGGTTATTGCAGAAAAGAATGAAAGCTTGTTTGTGTTGGTTTCGTGGAAATTTCAATTTATTTTAATATTGCAAGTCTGCAATGCCTTACCATTTTCATGAGGTGAAGAAAATGTTTATCTACTGGTAGACACATGAAACTCACTCTGTTATGAATTATGGGCTTTTGCCCGAAATATTGATTTTCCTACTCCTCGGATGCTGCCTGATCTGTGCTTTTCCAGCACCACTCTAATCTTGTTCTGGAATGACACACATTCCTGTTGCTTTGGTACGCTTTAGATGTCATCTCCTTGAAACCCATCAAAGTTGGTGCACCTTTATTCATTTACACAAGGCAACGTTGACTATTAGCTTGCAGAATAAACTGGAATTGCACTTGCAGAACAGATTTAGCAAAGTTCAAGGCAGGGTGTTTGGTAATGTTTCAGAAATTAACACTTGCTAGATAACTAGTTAGTCGTCAGACCACCCACATTGCAGAGTCAGATCTGTTGAGCTAATGCAACTAGTTTTCAGCAATCCATCTTATTAATGCCAATTTATGGAGTTGGGTGGTAGTTTCATAAGGGAGTCTGAAAGTTGGGAGTGAGTTTTGTAAATTGCTTCTGATGGATATGAATTTGTAATAGCTGGTGGGTTAGTAACCCAAAATATGATACGGTACTGGACGTTGAACAGTAGTAATCTAGTGTGATACTGATTTTGTAGATTGTTGAGCTTCACTGATAACTTTGGTTACAGTTGCTATTTTGTAAATTTTTTTAAAAAATGGGAATGTTAACCACCTCTCAGAAATTCCCGTAATTTTGAGATTATGTAGGTGAACGGTCTGCTTCGAATATGCCTGATAGAGCCTTGCCAGCTGGGCAGCAGCCAAAGGGCTTTGTCGTCATCTGTCATAATATTGGCATGGATTGGCCGAACAGAAAATCAAGAGCAGTCTGCTTGTATAATGCCACACGCGGGATTAAAACTGGGCAATTCAATGCCCAGATAGCGTTAGATTTCTCTTGTGTGAAAAGCGACATTTCAACTGAGTGCACCCAGAGAATCGCACAAGTGTGTATCTTGAATTATTTTGATCAGAAGTGTGATGTTAAGTACTTTTGGACAATGTCTGTGCCACTTTTCATTTCAAACTGCAACCTTTTGAGACATTTCCTAAACTGGTGAGCTAAGCTAAATTTGTTGACTTTTTAAATGAATGTTCTGATGTTTTCTTTAGTAACTTCGTAAATAGTGTAGCCAGTCAAGTATGTGTTGATCAACAGCACATCTTGCATGAATTATCATCTAAAACACGCAAGTGTATATAAGAATGTGAATACTGGCAGAACAGTAGATTTTGATCGTCCCTTATACTTTTGATATGATACACTATAATATCATCACAGTTTATGAAGTTCACCTGAGAATTTCCTTGCAGTAGACTGGAAGTCTTTGAAGGAGAGATTCCTTAATGCCTTCATTTGTAGAATACTGTCAGTGCCAAGAGATGTACCATGTGACAACAATGCCAGAATGTTACCTCAAGCATTCGTCTCAAAGTGACACGTTTCTCCGAAAAGAAAGCAGACCTGTCCAGATGAATTAATAGAGATGTGGAGATGGGGACAACCTATTCAGTAATTTTATGAAAATAAAAGTTCCGTTTAATAATACCTTTTTACTAATTGTATTGCTTTGCTCAGTTTGCTGGTTTGCGATTTACAGTCATGCCAACAATGTGGGTTGAAATTCCTCCCTCTTCACCTCCCCTTAGTTGAGCTGTGGTCAACCTCAGGTTACCGTCACCACCAGTCATCTCCCTCAAATGAGGCAGTGACCCTCTGAGACTATGGGACCTTTACTTCCATCACAAGTTAGTTAATAATTAGTCATACAGCACAGAAACATTCCCTTTGGCTCAACTCATCCCTGCTCACCAAGTTTTGCAAACTGAACTAGTCCCATTTGACCCATATCCCACTGAACCTTTCCTATCCATGTACCTGTCCAAATATCTTTTCAGTGTTGTCGTTGTACTCTCCTCTACCACTTTCTCTCAACTTGTTCCATATATGCACCGCCTTCTGTGAGGAAAGAATTGCCCCTCATTTGTCCCTTTTAAATCTTTTCCTGCCTCGCCTTAAACTTCTGCTCTCTAGTTTTGGATTCCTCTACCCTGGAGAAAAAGACCTTCAGTGACATCCCTTAAAATGTTTCTCATTTTAAATGCCTTTTAACTGTTGTAACTGTATTTGCATCCACCACATCCTCTCGAAGGTCAAATATGCCTCCTCGTCTTGACCACCTCCACCCTAGGGAAAAGATGCCTACTATTCACCGTATCTATACCCTCGTTATTTTATTAACCTTTTTTTTAAAGCTCCAGTGAAACAATTCCCAGCCTATCCAGCCTCTCCTCCTCACTCAAACTTTCCATTCCCAGTAGCATCCTGGTAAATCTCTTCTGAACTGTCTCGGGCTAAATAATATCATTCCTATAACAGGGCAGCCAGAACTAGATGTCGTACTCCAGTACTCTCTTTGATTCTCTGGCTCCTGCTGTTAAGCCAATTATGTATCCGATTGGCAAACTTAGCTTGAATCCCATCTGATCTAACTTGACTCATTCATCTACCATTCGAAACCTCGCTAAAGTCCATGTAGACAATGTCCACTGCTCTGCCCTCCCCTGTCTCCTTGGTTACCTCTTCAAATGACATGAATCATCAAATTTGTGGGACATGATTTCCAATGCAGAAAGCCATGCTTACAATCCCCAGTTAGCCAACCTCTAGTCTTCCAGTACTTCACCTGTGGCTGTCAATGATAGAAATATCTCTGCCAGGGGCCTCAATTTCTTCCTCGTGCATTGGAAATTGCATAAAGATAGATAGATCCCCACAACCTGACCAAGCACCTCTTCTACATTGTGGACTCTTTTCAAGACATCACTGTTTATTTCACGAGCTTCTGTCTTTCTCCACAGTAAATACAGGCACAAAGTATTCATTTATTATCTCAACCATCTCCCATGGTTTCACACAGACAGCCTTGTTGGCACCTTTTAAGGGCTCTATTTTCTCCATAATTCATCTTTTGCCCTTAATATACTTGTAGAATCTCTTTAGATTTGCCTTAATCCTACATGCCAAAGCTATCTTGTGTCCTTTTTAGCCCTCCAGATTTGGTGGTTCATTTCTTTTGAGGGAATTTTGTGGGATACATCATAACATTTCCTCTTGTGTACTATGCAACTCAGTACTGCTGTAAGCAAATTACAAATGTTTCATGTCAGTTTTGAACTGTAGCCCCTGTCTCTAGAAGTCATTTGAATGTGATGAGAGGTGAACATGGCTAATTGCATTTTTGCGGACCATATTAAAAGTTGCAACTTCAGTGATATCTAAATATTATATGCAAACTGATGAAGCGACAGCACTGTGTAAATGATAAACAGGAAAGTATAAACAAGGGAAAATGGTTATGCATTGAATAGCTCAGAGAGAAGTTCTACAGTCCTACCATGTTCAGTTGTGAATGTTTATGGGAAATTAAAAAGTAATGGGTTAAGGCGATTCTACAAATAGTCTTAGTAAGGTCAGGATGTGAATACAGAAGTGAAGGTTGAAGAATTTGCAACCATCTGTAAGCCTGAAGTTCCAAGTGTCCCTACTGTTGAGGCCTGCACAGTCACATGTGCCTTATATCAACCAGTTGGCTTCATTCCACATGATATCAGTTATTGGTTGAGTACACTGGGTACAGCAGAGGAAATGAAATCAGACACGATTCTCACTGTTACTTAAGATTTGGGCTCCAGGACTAGCCACACCTGTAGCCAATCCTTTTCACGACATCAAAAAAATGTCCCAGTCTCTGCAGCTTATTTTTATATCTCAAACCCTCCATTCCCCACAACATGCTGGTAAATCTTTTCTGAACTCCAGTTTAATAATATCCTTCCAAAAAATGGCAACCAGAAATGCACAGAATACCCCAGAAGAAGCCTCATGTGCTCAAAGGACTGAACAGTGAAGGCAAGTGTGCTAAATGCCTTGTTGCTGTAATTTCTAGGTTCTTTTGTAATGTCTGATAACATTCTTCACAGAATTCCATAACCCAAGAAAATTTTGCACTACATTGAAAGATAAATTTTGGTTTGTGCATCTATCTGTGCTGTGCATACGTATTTGCTACTATGATTCGTGGATGTGATCAAAATGGTCTCACCATCGATCTTTTGTGGTCATTCAGTGTATTCTATTGGCAGAAGCTGTGGTAGAAGCAGTGAGCTACAAATAAATAGTGGAAGCTATATCTAATAGATTTACACAGAGTTTGAGGCCTTGCCCTGGAGAGTGTGCTTCTCACGTTTCCTATCTGTTTCCCAGCATTTCAAGCTCATAGTGAGCACAATTCTGGTGTTGCAGATAAAAATGTAAGGCAGGAAGTGAAAAGTGACGATTAGTGGCATCCAGGAAAAGTATTGTTTGTCTTTTAATCAATGTCAAGCAACTGTTATAAAAACTCAATGTGGAGTCATGGAAATTTTACTGTCCTTTATCTGCATGATTGTGTTATTACTTGACTGACTTGTCAATTGAC
Organism: Chiloscyllium plagiosum; assembly: GCF_004010195.1. Classification (NCBI taxonomy): domain Eukaryota; kingdom Metazoa; phylum Chordata; class Chondrichthyes; order Orectolobiformes; family Hemiscylliidae; genus Chiloscyllium; species Chiloscyllium plagiosum. The sequence goes on along the minus strand of NC_057716.1, from coordinate 21,266,005 downwards.
AGTTTGTGCGCTAAAGTGAGCGGGACTGAATTTATGATGAAAACAATTACCCGAAAGCATTGCCAATCGCATGATGCCTACTGACCAGAATTTGTGCGTAGTTCCCACAGGCTGGATCACTTCAGATCTCATGCATGAACTTATTGAAATGTCAGACTTTCCATTGTGTTAGCATTAGTCAAAAGCCGCACAAAGGAACAGATACTGTTTCCTCTACTAGACTGGAAGTGGTGCTCATAGCATCATTTATCTCATGTTATTAAACAGCAAGTAGGGTGTGTTACATCAAGTTCCTGACTTGTAACTTGTAGATGGAGGGGCAAGCTTTGGGAAATCAGGAGATGAGTACTTGCCACTTTTCAGCCCAAGCCTTGATATTCTCCAGGTGTTGCTGCATTCGGACATAGTCATAGAGAGGTACAACACAGAAACAGGACCCTTTATCCATGCCGACCACATATCCTAACCTAACCTAATCTAGTCCCATTTGCAAGCACTTGCTCATGTCCCTCTAAACCCTTCCTTTTCATATACCCATCCAGATGTCTTTTTAAATGTTGTATTTGTACCAATCTCCACCACTTCCCAGGCAGCTCCATGACATACACACACCACCCTCTGTGTGAAAATGTTGCCCCTTAGGTCCCTTTTAAATCTTTTCCCTCTCACCCTAAACCTAAGCACCCTAGTTCTGGACTCTTCCGCCACCCCACTCCAGGGAAAATACCTTGTATATTTATCCTGTCCATGCCCCTTATTTTATAAATCTCCTATGAGAACACCCCTCAGCCTCTGATGCCCCAGGGAAAACAGCCCCAGTTTATTGAGCCTCTCCCAATAGCTCAAATCCTCCAACCCTGGCAACATCCTTTATAAATCTTTTCTGAACCCTTTCAAGTTTCACAACATCTTTCTGATAGAAAGGAGACCAGAATTGCACACAATATTCCAACAGTGGCCTAACCACTTTGGAAAGCCGCAACATGACTTCCTAACTCCTATATTCGATGCACTGACCAATAAAGGCAAGGATACCAAACTCCTCCTCCACTATCCTACCTACCTGCGACTGCACTTGCAAGGAATAATGAACCTTTACTCCAAGGTTTCTTTGTTCAGCAACACTCCCCAGGACCTCACCATTAAGTGTATAAGTCGTGCTGTGATTTCTTTTTGCAAAATGCAGTGCCTTGCATTTATCTGAATTAAACTCCATCTGCCACCTCTCGCCCCATTGGTTCATCTGATACAGATCCTGTTGTAATTTGAGGTAGCCGCCTTCGTTGTCCACAACATCTCCAATGAATTTCTTCAGTATCTGAGTTGATGTGAATCTGCTGATTGTTACACAATGGTGGGTGAAGGTTCCCATTTCTGACTCTGTGGTCGAAGGAAGGTCATTGATGAATTAGCTGAAGTTGATTGGACAGAGGACATTACTCTGAGGAACTGGGGGCTCTTGTGGCATAGTGGTGGTACCCCAACTTCAGACCCTGGAGACCTCGCAGGTCTCTAAGGTGTCGAATAACATCTCTGACTGACCTCTGCCAGTCACAGCTACCTGCTAGATCAGCCAGTTGCAAGAGCCTTCATGAGACTTTGACCTTCTGGATCAGACATAATCGATGTGAATTTATACTCCTGTCTCTTGATTTGTAAATTGAACATTCTCTTCTTTTGCTTCCTTGTATGCTTATGAAAATATATTTAGTTGCAACCTTCATCCTCTGGTTTGGTTGTGTGATTAAGCCATGGTTTTGTTTTAATGACAAATAATTTTGTGTAGTTCATTTCTGAATTGAGACTTTACAAATAGATAGGCTGTCATGTGTTCCCCTGCAAACTATTTCCAAATAGATCAGAATGAAAAAGTGTGCAATGAAAACCTCTGATTATGGACAGAGACAGGATCATTAAAACAAACCTGTCATCTTCAGGATTTGTTGGCTAACTTTGAAAATATCTCTAATTCATAATACTTCCTGATTCCTGACCTGACCAAACTTAAAACAGGTATTGAATTTCAGCAGATGCAAAATACTTGTATTGTTCGTTACTTTCATGATTTGAATATGTTGGATAGTATCTTGTATTTATTCGGTTAGATGGATTGTTTAACTGAATTTGCATCAATTTAAATTGCATGATAGTTATTTTTGACATGGTTTTGGGTATGACCTCATTAAGGTCAATTTAAGAATCATTTTAGCGTGTTCACTGTTTTCCACTTGACCCTGGGACCTTTTTCATTCTTTCCTGTGCTTCGTTGTCAGAGAAGCATATTCCTGGGTATGTTGTTTCCTTTGCTTCTTTCGCTTCTGTTCGGGGTTGTAGGAAATGGACAGAGTGCTTGAACTTTATTTTGTCAGTAGAAGTAGCTGTGATTAAAAACTGCTTAGGGTAATTTGAGCCAAATAATTTGTGAACCTTGTCACAAACCTGCAGAATTTGAACTGCAGTGATTTGATGATGAAAGTATGTTCACTTACCGTATAATGTTTTGTGCTGTTTGAAGAGCTATTTTCCTGTTTTTTGCGGTTGGATATGTTTGGGCTCAAGTGATTTTTAACTGCATTATCTACATGGAACTTGGGATGCACTTATGTTCTATGATTTGGATTATGTGCAGGGAACTGGAAATAAATAATACGAATCAGAGCATGACATCTATAAACGAGCCCTAGACTTAAAAAAAGCTTCACATTCTTCTGTGCAGAAATATTAACATGGCATTTATTCACTTGGAATACTACTTCTGATTTTTATGTTTGTACACTATTTATTAAACACCTTACACAGAGCTACTCAGACTTGCAAAATAGTTGTCTTTTTTTAATTTGTAGGCAAGATCAACATACAAGGACAGCAAACAATGTTCCTGTGTGCCTCTTTACTCTTTGTTTTCTGATCTTGCAAACTTTAGCTATTGCTTTAATTAACTATCTGAAATTCTCTGCACCAGTCTTGTACCATTGATAGTATTGGATGTACGTTTGCTGAGCTGGAAGGTTCATTTTCAGGTGTTTTGTCACCATACTACATAACATCTTCAGTGAGCCTCTGGACCAAGCACTGCAGATGAGTCCTGCTTTCTATTTACATGTTTGGGTTTCATTGGGTGGTTGATGTCATTTCCCGTGGTAACATTACTTCCTATGGTGATGTCATTTCCTGTTCTTTTTCTCAGGGGTGGTAAATGGGGTCTAACTCAATGTGTTGGTTGATCCAGTTCCGGTTGGAATGCCATGCTTCTAGGAATTCTCGTGCGTGTCCCTGTTTGGCTCGTCCTAGGATGGATGTGTTGTCCCAGTCGAAGTGGTGTCCTACAGATGAGGGAGGATACTACTTGTAAAATTAACACTGATTCACATGTTCTCAGAGCCCAGAAATTGTACAAGGCAATCAGTCAGATTACCATTTAGCTCCCAATTTGTCTTGGGAGTGAGCTCCTCATTTCTGACTCTTGTTCCTGTTTCATTTTAGAAATGTGTTATCTCACTCAGACCAAATAGTTGCCATGTAATTCAAGTCGGTCAAAAGAAAACAAATGAGACCCCCTTTTTCATAGCACTGAATACTGAATTCTCTGATTTAACTGTCCAGCAGCAGTTTGCCTGACTGGTATTGTGAAATGCCATGGATGTCGGCAAGTGTGGGATTAGAGTCAAAATTGCTTTCGGGTTTAAGGTTTCAGATGACAAGGGTGTCAAGTAAGTGTTGAAGAACTTGGGGCAGCTCAGGAGCTTCCTGTGTCTGGCGGCGCTGGGAAAGGGCCATTCAGAGCAGTAGCATGGTTAAAAGGTGCTTGTCCAGTGTGAGAGGAGAGGAATTGTGTTGCGTTGGTGAGTTAGCGAAGTCAGTTTAATAGGTATCCAGGAATTTGAGTGGATGTATAATCCCTCCAACCTTTCCAGAGTAACTAATAGCTTAACTGCAGCTGAATTGTCTGCATTCTCTACCTTTAGTGGATTCTTTTAGAGTGGAATTTCTGATTGAATCTTTAATTTCCTGGATGATTCTCACTGACTCTGTTGTATCTGGGATTCTTCATGGCCTTGACACTTCCAGTTTTCACTGATTCCATTAACTAGATTTTTTTCTCTGATACTACTTCAGTAATACAAATGTATCATCATCTTCTGACCACTTGTTTCCCAAATGTTTTCTCGCAGTATGATCCATTTGAAAATTTGTGTGGTAGTTTTTAACAATATTGCAGATAATTAGGTATAGCTGTGTGTGACCTCGGTGCATTTATAGGTAAAGGCATCTTGCAATATCCTCTGTTTCAACTTGTTTATCACTCTTCATTTATCAGTGAACTGAGAATTTGAGTTATGCATATGTTCGCATTTCTCTTCGTTGAGCGTCAAGCCTTGCTCCTCAATGTTTGTAAACACTCTGTCTATATGTCATTCTGTCGTGACTGACCTGTGACTAGAAATATCATGCAAGTGTAACTAATTGAAACATGCTGTAAGTCTGTCTTGGAAGTATGGCTCCTCCACACAAGTTTGAGAGCTGCCACTGGGTTGAGAATCAGATCAGTGGTAATCTTGTAATTCCTACTAACTGTGTCGTGTACCAGCCATGTTTTAGAACCAAAACTATGCCATTCTGAAGTTAGTCATAGAATTTTATAGCACAGAAAAAAAGATTTTCAGTTCAACTCATCCATGCTGGCCAGCTATCCTGAATTAATATGGTTCCTTTTACCAGCACTTAGCCCATATCCCTCAACCCTTCCTATCCAGAAATCCATCCAGAAACCCATCCTTTTAAAGATGCCTTTTAAATGTTATAATCGTACCAGCCTCCACCACTTCCTCTTGCTCCATATACGCGCACACTTCTGCATGAAAAAGTTGCCACTTCGGTCCCTTTTTAAATCTTTCTCCTCTCACCTTAAACCTATGCCCTCTAGTTTTGGACTCTACCATCCACTGGAAAATACCTTTGTTATTCACCTTATCCAAGCCCCTCATGATTTGATAAACCTCTAGAAGGTCACCCCTCAACTTCTGATGCTCCAGGAAAAATAGCCCCAGCCTATTCAGCTTTTCCCTATAGCTTAAACCCTTCAACCCTGGCAGCATCCTTGTAATTATTTTCTGAACTCTTTCACAACATCATTCCAATAGGAAGGAGACCAGAATTGCATACAGTATTCCAACAGTGGCCTCACCGATGTCCTGTACAGCTGCAGCATGACCTTCCAACTCCTGTACTCAATGCATTGATCAATAAAGGCATGCCAAATGTTGCCTTCACTCTCTCATAGACCTGCTACTCCACTTTCCACTTATCACGAACTGTGCACTTGCACCCCAAGGTCTCTTTTGTTCAGCAGCAGTCCTTTTACCATTAAGTGTGTGATACCTGCCCTAATTTGCCTTTCCAAAATGCAGCACCTCCCATTAATCTAAATTAAACTCCATCTGCCACTCCTCAGCCCATCTGATGAAGATCCTGTTGTCCTCTGACGTAACCTACGCTGCTCAAAACACTACTAATTTTGGTGTCATCTGCTAACTTGCTAACCATACCTCCTTAACTTCACATCCAAATCAATTATTATATAAATGACAAAAAGCAGTGGAACCAGCACCGATCCTTGCAGTGCACCACTGGTCACAGGTCTCATGTCTGAAAAGCTTTGATTTGGCAACAATTTTGTTAAACTACAGATCATAAAAAAAATTAAATCTCTCATCTGAGTTTAAAAAAAAATGCACCAGAGAGAGAGACTTCAGTTTTTGAAGAACATTCTTGTTTAAAAATGGCAGTGGGTTTAAGATGGTCTTGAATCTTGAAATTTATTTGCACCTGTTAATCTGCAAAATTCCTTACTGACATATAAATGGACAAATAAAGGAAAAGACAGGTGTCATTTTGGCAACAGATGTTAAAATTGTGTTTTACATTCATTGTTACAAATTAGTGCCTTCATCTTTGAAAAAATCACCTGAAATTTTCATTGTCAAGGGAGAAAGTCATGCATATCGTGTTCATCCAGGCCTGTTTGATGCTTCATGACAATGAATACAGGACAGGTATCCTTCAAGTGATGGGGCACGCAATCAACCTTCATATTTTCCACCAGCTATTGCCTGTTGAAAATCTGGGCTTTCTGAAAGATGAAAGTAAACCAAAAATATAAAAATTACTCATGGTTACTTAAGGGTTACAATAAAATCTGTGATTCTGGTAATACAGTTCTTGGATGGAGAGCCCACATGCTTGTGTATATTTACTGGGATTTAGCAGCAATTCCTTGGTTCACTCTACAAGTACTGAACAGATTACTCAAGAAGTAAGTGTGAAGTCATTTTTGCAGATGATTTAGCCCCTCTATGAAGTGTCCTTTGATTACATAAGGAAGTTTTGTCTTGTTGCAATTGGAATAGCGTCATATATGTCTTGACATGCAAGAGCTTACCGAACCTCCAGTCAAATAATTTGGAGTAATAGTCATTGATGCTGTGACCATAAAACATTGTTAATATAGTCCAAGTATTACATTTTAAAAGCGGTAACTTTTGATGACTTGCTTACTTTGAACTGGTGTGACATTTGCATGAGGGAATCGGCATGTCGACAAGTCATTTCGAATCAGATTTGAAGAGAAGTTCACTTTGCTAAATTTTCAATGAGTAAATTAACCAGTGACAAAATAGTGAGTACCTTTCACATGTTTTGAACAAGATGATTTCTGTTCATTAAGTTAATTTAATTTTCTGTGTTTATCTACTGTCTGTCCCAGCAGCAGATATTCACTTGTTCTTTTCTCCTTCTAAGAGTTGAAGTACATAGAGAGAAGTGTGTGTTTGCTTGTATGTTCTGGACAGCTGTAGTCTTTGCCCTAGACAATATACCTAACTTATGATAAACTGAAAAGCCAATTTGAGGTAGGATTTCGTGTTTGGCTTTTACTCAGTTTGCTCAGCATCAAAGCAGTGCTGCTGCAGACTGAAACTTATTGATTTGCTTTTATTGTGACTATGAATTCAGCTTCAATGCAAATTAACTTTGAATAAGGTAGCACTACAATCAAGCCTTTGGAAAAGTTTGATTTTTGTTTGACTGAACAAAACTTATGAAATACTTAATATTCTAGAATTTTATTTTATTGTGCCAAATCAATTGCTGGTTATTTCACATAATGTTTTGATTATTTTGTTCTTAATAGTTAAGATTAGATTAGATTCTCTACAGTGTGGAAACAGGCCCTTCAGCCCAACATGTCCACACCGCCCCTCCGAAGAGAAATCCACCCAAATCCATTCCTCTACACTATTTACCTCTGACTAAAGCACCTAACATTATGTGCAATTTAGCATGGTCAATTCACCTGACCTGCACATCTTTTGGATTGTGGGAGGAAACTGGAGCACCCGGCAGAAACCCATGCAGACACAAGAATGTGCAAACTCCACGCAGACAGGCAGGAATTGAACCCAGGACCCTGGTGCTGAGAGGGAGCAGTGCTAACCACCGAGCCACCTTGGAAGTCATTATGATAGATGCTAAATTGGCTAATTTTCGTGTCAGTGCATTGGGACATGAAACTGGGCAGGAGATGAATACATCTATCCAGTCGAATAATGGAAGATGTGAGTTCACAATGCAAAGGACTGCCTCATCTGAATAAAACAACTATACAACCATAGGGTGTTTGCTAGTTTTGAGCATTCTTAGTGGAATAATTTGTCCTGAAAGTTTTTGATACAGACTGAAATTTTGAAGCATATTGGTAAATTCCAAACTCTAAACTATCCTTTCAGGAACAATAGCACCTCCTGATGGACTGAGTCAAAACTTTGTCAGAATGATGAAGGCCATTTAGAGTGGTTGGTGGTGGTGTTGGCATTTGTCTTTGAGTTGCCTAACATGGAAAACCATGTCCATTGTCCCATAGTTTGTTTGGAAGCCACTGGCTTTCAGGAAGGATTTCCTCTGAGACTGTGAGAAGGTGGCAAGCAGCAATTTGGGTAATGTTCTTTTCAGCGATAGAGAGTAAGGAGATTCCTCAGTCATTCTTGCAGTTTCCTTTCTTGAATACAGTGGCGATTGCAGCCTCCCTGCAATTGGCAGGGACGTCTTGACCCTAGATTGTCAGCAACAGTTGGTAGGTATGACTGGTAAGCTCTAGTCCTCGTCTCCTTCCTATCGGAAAGATGTTGTGAAACTTAAAAGGGTTCAGAAAAGATTTACAAGGATGTTGCCAGGGTTGGACGATTTGAGCTACAGGGCGGGGCTCAACAAGCTGGGCGGCACGGTGGCACAGTGGTTAGCACTGCTGCCTTACAGCGCCGGAGACCCGGGTTCAATTCCCGTCTCAGGCGACTGACTGTGTGGAGTTTGCACGTTCTCCCCGTGTCTGAGTAGGTTTCCTCGAGTGCTCCGGTTTCCTCCCACAGTCCAAAGATGTGCAGGTCAGGTGAATTGGCCATGCTAAATTGCCCGTAGTGTTAGGTAAGGGGTAAATGTAAGGGTATGGGTGGGTTGCGCTTCAGCGGGTCGGTGTGGACTTGTTGGGCCGAAGGGCCTGTTTCCACACTGTAATCTAATCTAATCTAATCTAATCTAATCTAATCTAATCAAAAAGTTGGGGCTGTTTTCCCTGGTGCATGGGAGGCTGAGGGGAGACCTTATAAAGGTTTACAAAATTGAGGGGCATGGATAGGATAAATAGTCAAGCCTTTTCCCTGGGGTCGGAGAGTCCAGAACTAGAGGGGCATAGTTTTAGGGTGAGAGGGGAAAGATATAAAAAGAGACCTAAGGGGCAACTTTTTCACGCAGAGGGTGGTACGTGTATGGAATAAGCTGCCAGAGGATGTGGTGGAGGCTGGTACAATTGCAACATGAAAGAGGCATTTGGATGGGTAAATGAATAGGAAGGGTTTGGAGGAATATGGGCCGGGTGTTGGCAGGTGGGACGAGATTGGGTTGGGATATCTGGTCGGCATGGAGGGGTTGGACCGAAGATCTGTTTCCATGTTGTAGATCTCTGACTAAGATTGAAAATTTCTGCTGAAATCCCATGTACTCTCAACTTTTTCATTACAAAAGTATCTAATGGAGGCTTCAACTTATGCCATACTAGGTGGGAGTCCAAGATGATGTTTTGATGGGGAGCTTGGGATTTCCTCAATACATGCTCATCAACAATTTTATCATGGTATTTGAGTTTGTTGAACTGTTCTTTCCATTGGAGGCTGATGCTTTCTCTGCTTCTCAAAAGGGTGCCGTCCATCTGCGGCACTACCAAGGATTTGGGTCTGTATATTGGTTTGGTGGTACTGAAGAAACCCTGGGTTCAGTGTTTGTCAGCAAGGTGTTGTATTTACATACCTTATCCACAATTAGTTCATGATTTCCCCAGTTGTTCGTTGTAAGACTGCCTTTGTGGTTTGAATTCTTGTCTTTTGCCTTGCTGGTGATGTTGTTTTGCCAGACTGAGAGCTTTTTTGTCCCTGTCAGTGAAGTCTTGGATGATGGCATTCTTGTTAAGCCAGTCTTGGTGTTTCAGGCATTGCAGCTGATGGTTGTCTTGAGCTCTTTGCAGACTTCTTCTATTCGATTAAAATGAACTATTTTTGGAGGTTTTGGTGAAGACATTGTTGGAAGTTCACTAGTCAGCCAGTGAAGGGGCTTAAAGATTGGCGCACGAAAGCGACAGACATGACAAAAACATGCATACTGATTTGTCAAAGATTACATTGGTCCATGAAGTGTAAAGCTTTAGTGAAGACAAATGTAGGTCCCTTGCTGTCAGAAATGGTGAATGTATAATAGGGATTCAAGAAAAGATAGACTAATTAAGTACATACTTTCATTCTGTCTTCACAAACCAGGACATAAATTATGTCGTCCCAAAAATGTTTGGGAACACAGGGTCTCAAGATAGGAAGGAACTGAAGGAAATCACTGAGTATGGAAATGGTGGTGTAGAAACTGATGGGACTACAGGCTGACAAATCCCCTTAGACTTGATAAATGTACATCTCTCAAAACTTGCAGAAGTGGCCCTTTGAATAGCGGATGTAGTAGTGGTCATCTTTGAAGATTCTATCGACTCGAACAGTTCCTTTGGATTGGATGGTAGCTAATGTAACTCCCCAGTTTTTTTGTTAAAGAAAGATACAGACAAAAGAACACTTTTAAATTAGTTAGCTTGATCTCAGTAGTGGAGAAAATGCTGGAGTCCAGCATAGAACAGTTAACAGCAGAGCACTTTGAAAGCAGTCACAGGATCAGAGTCAGCATAAATTTCTGAGATGGAAATCGTGCTTGACAAGTCATGTGGAAAGTGTGAGCCAGTGGTAGGAATTCTGCAACAGGCCTCTGGGACAGGTTAAGCAAAGACATGCCAGAGAATTCCTCGAGGGCTGGCACTCCAACCACAACGCCATAAACAAATACATAGATCGAGATGCCATCTATCAACCCCTCAGAAAACGAACAGGAAATGACATCACCGCGAACCCCATCCAGGAGAAAGATATAAATAGAAAGCAGGAGACAACAGCTTCGCTTCACTTGGAGGTCGCCACTGATGATGTTACCGAGCCAGGTAATGAAACGTCTGGATATTAAACCTACAGCTCAGCGAGCAAACCGACACCCTAATATTTCTTGTATGTGAATGCTGTGCATTAGTGGGTGTGATTATTAATTGTGGAACATGCGGGTGTTCGAGGACTAAGGGCACATTTACAGGTTGCATTTCATCCTTCCATGGTCTGTGGATCAACTGTTTGCCATCCTCGATGACACTGCCTGTGGTCAGAATTTGCTTTGAAACAATCCTACTCTCTGGTTGGCCTTTTTTGTTTGAGTGCAAATGTCCAAAAAATCATCATGCACCTTAATTATCGGAACTTAAAACTGCAATGAAGTCCAGCTTTAATCAGTTTTTTTTGGGTTTACACTGGCTGTTTAATATATTGTTTATGTGGCCCATTTGAGTTTTTGTATATGCTTTGAGATACTTGTTTTCCACAGAGTAGTTTGCCAAATTTTTTTCAGTGGATTGCACCGTTCATTTGTGTGTTGATAATGTATCAGTCTTAGTGGTGCCATTATTTGTGTAATGAATGCTTATCACTCAAGATCACTAGCTGTGGCCGGTGTAATAAATTTTGCTGGTATTAAAGTCAGTACTTGTACAGAACAAAATACTTGTTCGCATTGAGCCCTTATAAGTTGTGCTTTGAAGTTGGCAACATGGATATGTTGCATAAGCCTTTGATTTCCTGTATAAGCATCATTGCTTGAAAATGTGAGCTATACTGCGTTCAACAAAAGCATCTAAGTGTTTGGGCCCAAGAGGAAATAGTGTACAATCTGTGGTATTCAGACCTTTTAGAACTCTGCAGGACTGGCATGTCTGTCTCCTTTTCAAAGGCAGCAGTCAACTTTGAACAATTTTTCATTTTTCTCTTGCTCTTCCACTTCCATCCTGCTAAAATTATTCTCTTCTGTTGAAGAGCTAATTACTTGTCAACCTCCCAGTTCCTTGATCTAGTTGTCTTTTCTTTACCCAAGTACATGTCACAAGTCCACTATTCTGGTGAGGGCACATAGAAAGATAGGAGCAGTAGGAGGCCATTCAGCCCTTTTTGAGCCTGGTGTGCCATTCATCACAATCGTGGCTGAAAGTCCTATTAAAATGACTAATCCTGCCTTCTCCCCATAATCTTTGATCCCATTCACCCTTAGTGCTCTATTTTGCCACCTCTTGAATACATTGTGTTTTGGTATCAACTGCTTACTGCGGTATTGAATTCCACAGGTTCACCACTCTTGTCTCTTCATTTCTGTTGTAAATGGTCTACCCTGAAACCTGGTTCTGGGTACGAACACCATCAGGAATACCTCCATGCATCCACTCTGTTTAGTTCAGTTAGAATTTTATAAGTCTCTGAGATTCCCCCTCACTCATCTGACTGCAAAAGCAGTCTTAAACTGAGTCGATCTCTAATCATGTTTCATCCTGCCTTCACCAGAATCAGCCTGACAAACCTTGCTGCACTCCCTCAACAGTAACCTTCTGCAGAAAAGGAGACCAAAACTGCACACAGTATTCTAGGTGTAGCCTCACAAAGCCCTGTATAACTGCAGCAACATATCCCTGCTCCTGAAGTCAAAACCTCTGGCATTGAAGGCCAATATTCTATTTGCTTCCTTTACTGCCTGCTGCACCTGCATGCTTCCCAGAAGCAACTGGTGCACATGGTCACCTCGGTCCTGCTGCGCACACTCCTCTTACAATTTGCAGCCATTCAGTTAATAATCTGCTGCCTTGTTTTTGAACAACCTCACATCGATTCAAATTATACTAAATCAGCCATTGATTTATCCACTCACTGATCTGTCCAGATCATGCTGAAGGACCTCTGCATCCTTGTCACAGTTCACCCTCCCTCCCAAATTGGTGCCCTCTGCAAACTTTGATATGTTACATATTGTTCCCTCATCCATATCATTAATATATATTGTGAATAGCTAGGGTAATAGCACTGATTCCTATGGCACTGCACTAATTACTGCCTACCAATTTGAAAAAGAACCCATTAATTATTATTCTGTTTCCTCTGACCTATCTCAATATGCTTCCCTGAATCCCATGCACTCTAATCTTGCACAGTAATCTCTTATGTGGGACTTTGTCCAAATAGACCACATCGACTGGCTCCCCCTTGTTAACTCTTCTAGTTACATCTTTATACAATTCAAACAGATTTGTCGAGGATGATTTCCTCTTCATAAATCCCCGCTGACTGTCTGATTCTGCCACTGCTTTCTCAATGCTCCGCTTTCAAGTCTTGAATTCAAGAATATTCCCACTACCAATGTTAGACTGACAGGTCTAACAATTCCCTGGTTTCTCTGTACCTCCGTTTTTGAACATTGGATTAACATTGGATTAACATTAGCTACCCTCCCATCTGCTGGGACTATTCTAGAGTCTATAGAATTCTGGAAGATGACCACCAATGCATGCGCTATTTCTAGAGTCACCTCTGGAAGTACTCTGCGATGTAGATTGTCAGATCCTAGAGATTTATCCTTCAATCGCCTCAATTTTCCCAGTCCCATTTCTCTACTCATTGATCTCCCTCAGTTCTTCCCTCTCAGTAATCTTGCATTCTCCAACATTCCTGGTTTCTGATTTGTCCTCTTTTGTGGAGACAGAACCGAAGTATGTATTCAGTTGGTCAGCCATTTCTTTGTCCCCTATTATACATTGCTCTGTTTTCTCTCTGGAATGGACCTACATTTGTCTTCACTAATCTCTTTATCTGCATGTACCAAGAGAAACATAGTGTCAGTCTTTATGTTCCCTGCAAGCTTGCTTCATACTGTATTTTCCCCTTCATAGACTCTGTCACAGAGTCATAGAGATGTACAGCATGGAAACAGACCCTTCGGTCCAACCCGTCCATGCCGACCAGATAGCCCAAACCGTACAAGTTCTGCATGTCAGCACCTGACACACAATCCTCCAAACCCTTCCTATCGATGTACCCATCCAAATGCCTCTTAAATGTTGCAATTGTACCAGTCTCCACCACTTCCATTGGCAGCTCATTCCATACAAGTACCACCCTCTGTGTAAAAATTTCCCCTTAGGTCCCTTTTATATCTTTCCTCCCCTCACCCTAAATTTATGCCCTCTCGTTCTGGGCTCCCCCACCCCAGGGAACAGATTTTGCCTATTTACCCTATCCATGCCCCTCATAATTTTGTAAACCTCGATAAGGTCACCCCTCAGCCTCTGATGCTCCAGGGAAAACTGCCCCAGCCTTTCAGCCTCTCCCCATAGTTCAAATCCTCCAACCCTGGCAACATCCTTGCCAATCTTTTCTGAATCCTTTCAAGTTTCACAACATCTTTCTGATAGGAAGGAAACCAGAATTGCAAGCAATATTCCAAAAATGGCCTAAACAATGTCCCAAAACTTCTAATATTCTTGCTACATCATATGCACTACTACATCCTAACTCTACGGTCTCCATGGCTGTAACCTCCTCTCATCTTGATAATTTGCTGAGAAATTCATGTTCCTCCAACTCCAGACTCATCCACTTGCCACCTTGGTTATCCCATCATTGGTGGCTGTGCTGTTAGCCGTCTGGTCCTAATTCGGAATTTTCTTTTTAAACCTCTTGACTTCCCACTCTTTGTATGATGCACCTTTTTTAAAAACTCCAAGTTATTGCTATCTTCAGCTTGAATTTATTTTGAGTGATTTTTTTCCTTTCAGCACTTAGTTTCAAAATTTAAAGATGTAATGTAGATATTTGAAGATGTTATTTTGATGCAAGTTGTTATAAAGTTCTTGCATTCTTTGACTTAGATGAAGATAGTGAAGCTTTTGCCTGCTGCTTAGTTCTCCAGCTGTTTGCAGGCCTCCGTATGGGGTATGGAATATTTTGCTGTTTTAAGGATTTGTTGTTTTCTAATTCTGGTGGTGATAAAAGGCCCATTGACCTGAAATAAATTTTTTGGTGATTCTGAAGTAAATTCATGGTCATAATCTAGTTTTTGGCACAAAGTCACATGTTTTTTGTCTTCTAAGTTGGTGGGGTGAGAGAAATAGATACTGGAAGAAAAGTAGTGTTAACATTGTAGGTTCAGATACGTGCATCATTATCTGAGAAGCACTCCTTTCCTCAACCAAACATACAGGCACCCCAAGTGTGTTGAAAAGAAGCAGTATCATTCAGATGCACTGTGTGGGCTCAGACATTTGAGGGTATACTTGGCCTACTAAGCAAGATTGTTACCAGTAGACGTTTTGAAGCCTTTCTCTGATGTGAGAAGCATGTGATGAGTCTCAGAATGTACAGGGAAATTTACATCAAAACAAGGGTTTCTTTCGGTCAATACTGCACTGTATTTTGTGACTTCTGGTTCAAGTTTATGATGCTGATGGCTTCACTGACCATGAAAGGATATCCTTATGAGACCATTTTTTACAAGATTTCTGTAGAAGAGTTGCTAGGCAGCACCTGGTACTTCAGAATTGTGGCTAACTGCTATGTGGAATGTTGTGGACTAAAGTTGTTTGTGAGTGAGAAGAATGCTTAAAGTCTGCATTCAGAAGTTCCTTTTGAAGAAAGGTCTTGAATACTTGAATTAACAAGCTGGATTCAGATTCTCTGCAGTGACCACTGTCTGCCTGTACTTCTGATCTTGAGTGGTATGATAAAGTGCAGAATTTACTTGATAGAGGGGAGTTTTGCATATTTGAGCTGCATGGAAGATAAGAACCAGGTGAGAAAATCAAATCTGAGTGTTTTATAAGAAGACGCGATATTAAGATTCTCCATAGAATGTAGTTTAACCATCAGAGAGGATTTCATTTCGCCACATTGCAATTTTTCAAAGTAATTTGAGTTCTCTCAAGTATAATGCATTTTCTGTTCTGCGAATATCCACAGTACAATCGTATTTTTAATTGCTGATAGATACCAAATTAATTTTTGTCATAGTTTTATTGTTTATTCACTATTGGTTTTGCTGTCACTTGAAGTTCTTCAGCACAAACTGTAAAATTGCATGCTATCTGAGCGGAGCTGTTAAGCTAATTAAATAACTAATGAAAACAGTGATTAGTGACACCACTGACAATTGTTGGCAGCATGCATCTTGCGCCATTTGTATTTGAGAGACCAGCAATATAATATTTGTTTTAAAAATCAAAGAACTTGAAAATATGTCGAATGGAGGGGTGAAGTAGATTTTAACGTAAGCAGTACAGAAGTAAGCTTTAAAAGTCCTCCATTTTAAAACCGATTGTCTAGAACCTGATTCATTAAGTACGAAAAGAAACCGGTGAGGGAATTTCAGATGTATTTACACATTGCTCTAGATTTGGGACTTGTGACAAAAGATTAGAAAATAGGAAATGTTATTGCATTATTCAAACAGAATGGAGGAGGTAACCGGGAAATAATGAATTTGAGTTTAATATCAATTGTGCACAAGTTACCTGAATGTAATATCAGATGCTGAGAGATTATTTCCCAAAGTAAACATCAGTATTTGTGATGTATGGATCATGTGTGACACATCTGGTCAGGCATTTGGTAAGGTTTCTCTCAAAAATGTACATGAGCACAAACTGTGATAACTTTCATGAGGAAAATCCATTATTAACTTAAGTTCTGGAGGAGTTTTTTTGAAGTAGTAACAGAGGATTGAGGGCAGAGCGGTAGATGTGATCTACATTTGACTTCAATAAGGCGTTCGGCAAGGTTCCCCATGGGAGACTGGTGAGCAAGGTTAGATCTCGTGGAATACAGGGAGAAATTGCCATTTGCATATGGAACTGGCTCAAACGTAGAAGACACAGATGGTGGTGGAGGGTTGTATTTCAGACTGGAGGCCTGTGACCAGTGGAGTGCCACAAGGATTGGTGATGGGTCCACTGCCTTTCACCATTTATATAAATGATTTGGATGTGAACATTGGAGGTGTAGTTAGAAGTTTGCTGATGACACCAAAATTGAAGGTATAGTGGACAGTGAAGAAGGTCACCTTAGATTACACCAGGATCCTGATCAGATGGTCCAATGGGCTGAGAAGTGGCAGATGGAGTTTAATTTTGATAAATGTGAGGTGTTGCATTTTGGAAATGCAAATCTTAGCAGGACTTATACACTTAATGGTAAGGTCCTAGGGAGTGTTGCTGAACAAAGAGACCTTGGAGTGCAGGTTCATAGCTCCTTGAAAGTGGAGTCGCAGGTAGATTGGATAGGCGTTTGAAGAAGGCGTTTGGTATGCTTTCCTTTATTGATCTTCCTATTGGAAAGATGTTGTGAAACATGGAAGGGTACAGAAAAGATTTACAAGGATGTTGCCAGGGTTGGAGGATTTGAGCTATACTGAGAGGTTGAACAGGCTGGGGCTGTTTACCCTGGATGTATTTCCGGGAATATCCTCGCTAATGCAGCTGTAATGATATCCCTGATCAAAAATGCCACCCGCCCTCCTCTTTTGCCTCCCTTCCTCTCCTTCCTGTAGCATTTGTATCCTGGAACATTAAGCTGCCAGTCTTGTCCACCCCTGAGCCACGTTTCTGTAATTGCTATGATATCCCAGTCCCATGTTCCTAACCATACCCAAACTTCATTTGCCTTCCCTGTTAGGCCTCTTGCATTAAAATAAATGCAATTTAAATGTGTGCAGGTGCATGATAAATGGTTCTTGTTACAAACAATTTTTTTTCTCAGTTCCAAGCATGTTAGTAACAGTTACTTTGTTTCCTGGCAAAGAGTCAATTTAATAAGGTAGAGTCAGAATCTTTTAATTTGTTGGTGAGAAAAGGCATCATACTGGTTTTTAGGTTAACTTTGGGTCATATTGTGGTTACTTGGTGGTTAAATGCATCTGATTTTCTTTTATTGATTGGATATTCAGTTGATGAGCTTCTAATCTTTGAGAGATTCCTTATCTTCTACTTGCCTACCATGCATACTTTGCCTTTAGATGACCAAGGGTAGATACTAGTTAATGTGAACGTGGTCTTGCTTGTATAAGACTTCTGACCCACAGCAATGTATTTGACACTTAACTGCCCTCTGAGCAGTTAGAGCTGGAAATGTGTTGCTGGAAAAGCGCAGCAGGTCAGGCAGCATCCAGGGAACAGGAGGGCATAAGCCCTTCTTCAGGAATCTCTGAGCAGTTAGGGCTGGGCACTGCATGCTGGCCTAGCCGCTGACACCCACATCCTATGGATGAAAATTAAAAATGTTGCTTGGTGCACTCCTGTTTTGAGAAGGCAACCCTGATAACTTTTCAGTAACCTGTCAAAGTTTTTGGAAGACCAAAACCTTGAATTCAGTCCCCACCCCAACTCCATTTTCTCACTACTGGTTTGTCTCCCTCCTCTATCACTATCTCAAGTGTAGCTTATTTTCCCTGGGCTGATCTTCTAAACCCATGATTTGGAGATGCCAATGTTGGACTCGGGTGTACAAAATTTAAAATCACACAATACCAGGTTATAGTGCAACAGGTTTAATTGGAAGCACACTAGCTTTCCGAGCGAGCGGCGCTCCGAAAGCGGGTTTGCTTCCAATTTAACCTGTTGGACTAAAACCGTCTAAACCCATATCTCTCCGTTTATGTCACATCATTATTTCCCTTCTGCTTCAGTTTATTTTTTGCTCAAGCCATGCTCACGGGATTTTGTTGCCCTCAGAATCAGTTATTTCAAATACTTCCTGCGTCCTGGCTAAGTTTAAACTTAGACGGAGCTGTGCTGTCTATACTCTGATCTTCATATTTGTTTGGCTTCTGGCTCAGAAATCCTGGATATTCAGCATTTTGATCCACTTATTCAGGTCCTTCAGTGGTCTTCCAGCTTCCAATCTCTGTAACCCTTTTCAACTGCACAACTTTCCAAAAATTATGTATGTCTCCAACTTGGAAATCTCAAACACCCTCACTTCCTATGTCTATCGTCTTTGGCCATCTCAGGGCTTGACTCATCTCGGCACAAAGCTCTGGAAATCTATCCCTTAACCTTTGTCCTCCCATCTGTCTGCCTTTAAGGCCCTCCTTTAAAACCTGTTTCTTTGACAAAGCAGTGAGTCACTTGTCGGTTTGGCTCTGCACTGATTTTTTTTCTGCCCCAGATGCATGTGTTTGGGCAAGTAGCTTTTCATTTTTGTGTTTTGTCTTAATGAATCTCTTTAATAATCTAAAATCAGAATTATGATTAAAGTCGAGTGAACTATGAATTTGTTGCAGAGATGCAAAATACATGAATTAATCTGTAATCAGTGCTAAATTGTTTCGTCTTTGAGCTAGCAGCAGATTCATTGGCTTAACATCTGATGAAGTGATTTTGGCTGGGATTGTAAATGTGTGCGGGCAGGTTGGTTTGAGGTTACGCCATGAAATCAGTTTAGTTGTTCTCCTGAAATCATGAATTGCAAAGTTAAAGCATCTGAAGTGAATTAAATATTTTGCAAGAGACATGAGTTGTTCCATGCTGTTGAAAATGCAATTTTGCAACAAATGAAACTGCTGCATGAGGTGGATCTTGTCACAATGTATTGAAATAGTGACCCGGCACTTGCATAAATTATCAGCCCTCAGTTACTTCTGACCTGCTGAACCTTGTGGCTCAGCTGTTTTCCGTGATTCATGCTGCGGTGTCTTCAGCTTAACTGGGGTTCTGCATTAGAGTGTTTTGTCACACCTTAATATCTTGGAGAAAGCTGCCAGAGCTGAGTGATGACAGCTGGTTGCTAAGTATACCAGATGTGCCTGGGGGCTGAAATGAATTTTGTAGGTGGGCCTGATTATTGCAAGAGCCATGGGCGATGGTCTGATTTCAGGCGGCGTTTGTCCTTTGTGTACAGAAAATCATTGCCTGGCACGTTCAGCCTCTGAGCTTTTAAAACTGGAAACAAAGAGGCTGCACACTGTACTGTCTGACTCAGATGGGAAAGGGTTGATTGGCCGGAGCTGCACATCGAAACGTTTGCTTTCAACTCTGAGGACCAGTGACCCAATAATAGTCTCAATGTTGCATCTTAATATGGTATAGAACTTGCCCTTGATGCTATTATTATGTTATTTTAATCTAAAAAGCCTAGAGTGCATTCAAATTTCGTCTTCACGTGATTGAATCATTCAACACCAATCTAATCTACATGGCAAGATGGGAATTAACATCAGTTTTACAATAAGCTTTAAAAAAATCATTGCAGTATATGGATTTTGAGATTTGTGGGATGTACGCTGCATTTCCAGTGATATAAGGTATGGGAAATTGCCTCTCTGTGTGCAATAGTAAATGTGCATTTGTTTGAAAATGAGTAGTTTGTCTCAGGCTACTCAAACTAATTGCGTCTTAAAACTGCACGAGGTTACACTTGGTGTGCCCACACTTAGTCCAATTTTTATTTAATAAGATTTTATTTGCAAATTTTTGACTTAATTGTAACGTTTCTAGTAATAACTTAGGGTAGCAACCACATTTGTACTAAAATAGTTGGTGTTTTTTTTTAGTTTGAAGTATTGAACTGACTGCAAATCTGCGGTGTTCAGATTTTTAACAAACTTTTTCGGTGGAATTGGTGATTGTTTCACCTACTTTATATCCTTTTGATGAATTTCAGTTGTGGTTAAATTATATTGATTCCTCTTCAGTGACAATGAACTGCTGGAAATGTTTTTTGCTACTTTTAGCACTCCTAACTCTTGTCTACTTTTGTTTCCTGTGGCTGCTAGTTTTGTGTTGTTTTGCATGTGTTCTTCCCCTACCCTCCCCCTCTGCTGTACAGAATTGAATCACCTGATTTTTGGCTTCCTGCTGGCTGTCTATTTGATGTCCTGCTTCACTGCTCCATTGCAGATTGAGCTTTGAAGCCAACAAATATGGTTTTGTTGCACCCCTGTTTTTTTTTAAAACAGAGTACCTAATGGTATGGTTGAATAAATAATTGGCAAGCTTTTGGCTCTGAAGCACGTCAGATTTTATTAAAAAAAATCAAATGAAAATCATTGTTTTTCAAAAGTTACTTATTTTCACTTGTCAGTTGATGCCAAAGATTTGAGCTCTGTACTTCTGATTGTATCAGTTGTTATACCACGATGTTTTGCAAGATCATTGTTGCAATAGCAGATGCTTGAACTAGAGAACACATTTTAAAATTGTGATCTCCTATTTAAGATGGAGGTGCGTAGGATTTATTTTGAGATTTGAGTCTGGTGCAGTGTTTACCCCAGAGAACAGTGAGGCCGAGTCATTGCACGTTTTTATAGATGGATGATTTTTTTCGTAAATAAGTCTGACTATGAGGAACTAAACAAGGAAGTCATGTTCAGGCCAAAATCAAATACATGATGTAATTAAGGACAGAGTAGGCTCAAGGAGCCAAATTGTTGTTTCATGTGAATTTGAATGATTCACTTCTCATTTTATTGCCTGAACAGAAATGTGTTAGAAAACTGCATGACAAAATGTTGCACTCTTAAAGACTTTATTACAGCAGATGATAACAAAAGGAATTTAGATTTTGGCACTGCCATTAACCTAGTAAAACATGGCAAAAATGTGTTTCTTGAATGTTAGCAAACACAAGTTTGACTCAGTACTATATTGGACAAATTCAGGCAGGTAATTAATCATTGAGACCAAGAAGTTAATTTTAGGGAGTATCTGAAAGAAGGAGACACACATTTCAGGAAGAGATTTCAGGTATCAACAGTTGAAGACCACTCTATGCAATGGGACTGCTACACTAGTTAAATACAAATCTGATCTTAAGTGACAACATTCTTGTAAATCTCCTCTGTTCTTTCTTCAGAGCAATTATGTTTTTCTGTAACATGACCAGAAAACTGTACTGTGGCGTACTCCAGTTGTAGATATTTGCAGTACTTACATCTTTGCTTTTGTAATCAAGACCTTGCCCATTGAAGGAAACCACCCCAAATGATGTGTTGAACACCTTTATCTCCTTGCCCTGCCATCTCAGAGGACATGTGGCCATGTACTCCAAGATTTCCTTCTACTTCCCTTCTGTCCTCTGTGTTTCCTTGCTTTGCTTGCCCTCCCCATACTTCTAGCCTTGCTCTTCTCTGGATTGGATTTATTTTGCCGCTTTACTGCCCACCTCAAACTAAAGTATTCCAGTTTGGTGAGTGATCTACTCCAACTTTATCTAAAGTGAATAGAGAAATATATGAAAAGAAAAATATTTCCGCATGACACCAGTAAGATGATTGGTTGTGAGGGCAGTTGGGGAGACATGTTGTCTTGGTTCTATTTCCATCCCTGGAGGTTTATGCTGATTTGTTGCATAACTGGTGAGATCAGTGTCTAGAAATCTATTAAGGTGGATGGACTGATGACACCCAGAGAAACAACTAATGAACAGCTTGAAGCTGTTCAATCTCATATATTTAGTTCCAATCCTGTAATGTTTGTTCTGTTTGTTGAACTAAACTACGCAATATTTCATCTTTGAAAAATGCCAAAATTGTGATCTTTTTGTTTTCATTTTAATCTAAGATCAACATGTACTACAAAGCTCAACATAGAATTAAGTACCTTGTCACATTTATAGATATAGGCTTTAACTTCATAATGGCAAGTAGGATCTTGCATTGTTCCTCTTTGCGTTTCATAGGAGTGCTTTGTACCCTGTACTGTTGGTGAGCAATTTAGCAACTCAGAACAGTTTGTTATGCCTCAATTGAACATTTGATGCCTTCCAAAAAAAGCTTTATACTATTAAACTTAGTTCTGATATTGCAATACGTACAATTCTTCAGTGTAATGCTAATTGTTCCCTTAATTTTCTTAAATTACTATTCTAAGCTTTTGGATATTGTGATAGTTTCCATGGGGAGCCATGACTCTAAAGAACCAAATGACTTTCATTTGGCGAAATTACTGTTGAGCTTCCACTTATTATCACTTCTCCTTAAACGTAAGTTAGAACAAATGCAAATTAAATGTGAATTAACAAACAAATGATTGTTGGCAAAAAAAAACCAAATTTCACTCATGACCCTCATTTTGAGAATGTTGAATGTGCTGGACATGAGAATCTTGCTTAATAGCCCGTTATCAGTTAAAGGATATAATGTTTCGAAGAATCCATGTGAAAAAATGAGTAACAGGACTCTTGGATTAAATTGAAACACCAACAAAACAAGTGTATAGCACTACACAGAACAAGTTTTAAAAAACCTTCTAAGTTAAAACTCACTGAGTAGATTGAACCCAGCTACTATGGTTTTTATATAGTAGGTTTAAACCTATTCAGACTTAAAAGGCAGTTTTTTTTCCTCCAATTTGGTTGCACAGCTTGTACTTCAAGCGTAGAAGACCGTGCTGCCCAAAATGATTGCTTGCTTATAGTATAGATGTTGCTGATGGTCTTATATTGCAACTCTCAGTGTCTGTAGATCCTCTTGGTATCTGTTCAATCATTTGACAAGTCCTTTTATTTATAGAGTTGCTTGGCCCTACCAGATTCTTTAGAACTTCCTTTGTTTCCAAATGTACAGAACTTTTTTTTTGATTGAACAAATGTCTGCAGCCAAAGAATCAGATTTGTTGTGAATTATATTTTGACAGTAAATCCAGCTATTTTTGTTAATCTCACAGCTACATCTTGAAATATTCTCCACGGCAACCTCTGGGTTTTTTTGCTTCAAAAAGCTGCTGGCAGGGTTGAAACTTAGAACATCATATTGAAGCACACAGGGATGTAAAATAAATCATTTTTTAAATAAAACCTCTAATTGATTGTGAAACTGAAATCAAAACTCAACATTTTAACCCTTTAATAGTACCCATAACCAAATCAATCTTAAATGTTTTAAATATTGAATGCAATAAAGATATATCTGATACAAATACCTCAAAACACTTCTGCAGACTAAGTAGCCACACAGTTCCATCGTATGCTCTTCTGTATTCATAGGGTGTGTCAGAAGTCCTGTGATAATAGATTTCACTTGTGAATTTCGTGGATATAAGAACCATTAGCGAGACATGATTGTATGAGCCCTCTTGCCCTTGATTCATGAGAATTTTGTTTGTGCAACCTTCGGGAGTTTAAATTGCAAACATCTATCAGCAACAGTTTGGTCTCTTGTGGGAAATAAACCCTGCTCTTTGGTGTGCCTTGAGTTGTTCACAGGCCCTTTCAGGTATTTACTTTTTTTAGCCATCTTGCACTGTACCTTTTGAGTTCCTGTCTCCTTTCTTGCCACACAGAAAAACTGAGGGTGATTTACAACTTGTCAACCATATGAATTCTCTGCGTTCCTTTTTGCCTCTGCCTGCATTCTGTATGTCTACATCAGTGTGTGATGATCTCACCCCACAGCTGCTCAGCCTGTAGGTCTGCTTAGTGTCTACTGCACTGTTTTTCATTTACCAGCCACTTGGATTCTTCCTTGACTTCCTTTCCAAGTCAATGGTTGTCAGGTCACATGGACTTGCGTTCCTAATATCCAGGAGAGTTACAATTGGTTCCTTTTTATAGCCTTAAAAATTCTTTGCATAAATAGTTTAAAAATTGTAGATTCTTCAGATCCTTTGAAGAAATTGCAGATTTTCTTTATTACTGCTCTGCCAAAGGTCTTCACTAAACAAAGGAATGCTCGTGATCTTCTGCGATTAAATTTAGAGATTCAGATTATGTAAATGGCGTAATGGGAAACTTGAGATTTTTATGTACCTTGAACCTCAGGTGTGCTGAAGACATTAGAAATGACTTAGAAATCCCTCAGTGCAGAAACAGGCCATTCGGCCCAACAAGTCCACATCACCCACCCATTCCTCCCACCCTATTACTCTTCATTACCCCTGTCTATCGCACCTAACCTACACATCCCTAACCACTGTGAGCAATTTAGCATGACCAATTTTTCATAATTCTTTTTGCTCAAAAACTGCATGAATTCATGTAAAACTCCGTTATCTCACTTTTTAGATTAGAATCAATCTAAACATCATGGTATAGACAGAGAACACAGGGGGCTAACACCTTCAACATATTGTCTAGCTAACACCATTGAGAAGGCAACTTTTTAAAAAAAGGTTTTGTGATTTACACATGAAAGAAGCGAAACTATCACTGTATTCTAACAGATGAAAGGCTTAACAGACAATCAATTTTTCAATGTATAATTTCAATTATATCACACTGTAGATTTTAATAAATTCTGTGTTAGGATAGGGTCCTCCACTATCACCTGATGAAGGAGCGACACTCTGAAAGCTAGGTGTGCTTCCAGTTCAACCTGTTGGACTATAACCTGGTGTTGTGATTTTTAACTTCATACACCCCAGTCCAACACCGGCATCTCCAAATTATGATGGGGGAGATTAACTAACTGAAAATTGTTAAAACGTGGAATGCAAATACCCCTGTCAAAATGTTTGTCAAGGTGTATTGTCTGTCAAGATATTTTTTAGTCTGAAAGGAACAATGTTCTGTATTGGGCATTCAAAATTGAGGGCTAACATTTTGTATTAAATCCTGTGCTGAGAGATTTCAGGTAAATCCACTCTGCCCCAAAAATGTGTCCGAACTCCCTCGTCAGAACTGGTGTCCCAATACTGCATCGCTGCTTGCATATCCAATGCCTGTCATTCGTCTGTCAGTTATCAACTGATGCCAGATAATATGTGCACTTTTTTTTAAATGTCACCCATTGGATAGCTTCCGGACTTTACTTTCTGACTCGGCTAGAAGACTATTTGCGTTCCATTAGTATGGCTTAGATTTAAATCCAGGTCACTGAAGCTGAAAAATAGGCTGAGCTTTTTGCACCTCCCAGTTAGCTTAAATCTTGATCTTGTTTCAAGTGCTTTGTGACATTACTTGCACCCAGTTTAAGAGTTGATATTGGCATGCAAAGTCAGCTAAACAAATTATGAACAGATCCAAGAAACTGAAACAACTGCAAATGCTAGAAATCTGTAAAAAAAAACCCAGAAATTGCTGCAAAATCTCAGGAGGTCTGGCAGCATCTGTGGAGAGAAATGAGCGTGAACATTTCAGGTTCAGTGACCACTCACAAACAGAACACAAAAGGAGGAAAGAACAGTTCTGAAGGGTCACTGGCTCCAAAACATTTAACGCTGATTTCTCTCCACAGATGTTAACTGACCTGCTGAGATTTTGCTAACATATCCATCAATTTAATCAGAAATAGAGCCCAGGATCATGTTTCTGACAATGTTTTTAGTACTATATATACTATCACTGTTAAACAAACATTGAGTTGTTAAGACAATTGTTTTTTTTTTCCCCATTCAGGTGATATCACTCAGAAAGGCTATGAAAAGAAAAAGGCCAAACTGCTGGCTCCATACATACCACAGACTCTAGGTAAGGCCACCAGGATAAACAGAATTTCTGATAAATCCAAGTAACATGACAGTCTGTCTTTGTGACAAAGATAATCTCTTCAGCTCACTGTACTAAATTCTGTCTACCCCAGGGCCCACCTTAGCCATGAACGTTAATCTTTGCCTGGTTTCTTCCTTATGCCCGTTGTGAGCTAACCATGCCGTGGAAAATTGACTTTTGTGCACTTGATATTTTACAAGAACAGATTTAAGATTTGAGTTACATGTTTGTGTAAGCCAACAGTATAACAGTAGTGTGGGAAAGATTTTAAAAAGCAGTCATTAATGTTATTATGTAAACGTTTTGCTTTAGCTCTGTAAATTGTTGGTATATGCATTTATTACGTGGGTACTTTGAATGTCAATAAGACCTAATTATAGTTAGAATATTGCATAAAGATGGATGAATTTT
This sequence comes from Chiloscyllium plagiosum, assembly GCF_004010195.1. Lineage (NCBI taxonomy): Eukaryota > Metazoa > Chordata > Chondrichthyes > Orectolobiformes > Hemiscylliidae > Chiloscyllium > Chiloscyllium plagiosum. The sequence goes on along the minus strand of NC_057716.1, from coordinate 21,239,684 downwards.
GCAGCTGGTTTAAAAGAGAATTCAGTTTATAATGCTTCACAATGTGTAATGTTGAACTGAGTGTTTGCTTCTTCAGTAGAACATTCTCATTTTGATTTTTATTTGTTCCCCTCCATATTTAAATTGATCTTCAGTACATAGGAAACAATATCAAAATTTGATACGGGAGAATAACCTCATCCTTGTGATTCCAAAATGACTGAGAAGCTGTTCTTTTGGTGCAACTCAAAAGATTTCACACATGAACAACAGTCCTGCTTTTCCCACTTGTCATCTCATTGAGCCTTCATTGGATGACAAATTTGTTGTGTTGGCTATCAGACCAAACATAAGTGTTCTTGTTGTTGTTGTTCTTGTTGTTGTTGTTCTTGTTCTTGTTGTTCTTGTTGTTCTTGTTGTTCTTGTTGTTCTTGTTCTTCTTGTTCTTCTTGTTCTTCTTGTTCTTCTTGTTCTTCTTGTTCTTCTTGTTCTTCTCCTCCACCTTCGTCAATCAAGCAAATGCTACACACAGCTGCACAATCAATACTAAATACTTGCTTACCACTTCCATCCTAACATTCCTTGCTCCAGCCTTATACTCTGGGGAGAGTCAAGAAAAACCACAGGGCCCATTCAGGAGAAAAGATTACTTCAAGTTCCTCCCTTAACCTTGAGGCAATCATAACCAGTTCCAGAGATGACGTGACTGAGGTGAAGACACTGAGGCCACCTTTGGCTAAGTGAATAATTGATTGGCTAATTCTTGTGTATGGAAAGCATCCATCCCAAATACTTGAAATCCCAGAGAGCGTATACCTGCATCTTAACAAAGCGAAAGCTTATAATACTCAATTATGGTATGCTGTCTTAGACCATCATAGTTTTCTCATCACACTCTTGAATACTTCCTGTGTCTCCTTTTTTGAGTGCTGTATGCTTTTTTGCGTTAAATACACTAACATAAAGTTGCCATTGTCACAACTGACATAATTTATAGGTCAGTTAATCTTGCATCAGCTGTTGGTAAATGAAGGCTATGCTTCAGAATTAAATTACAATGGGGATAGAATGACTAAATTACTTGGAGCAACATGAATCAATTAGTCAGTACTCATTTTGCAGTTATGCTTAATTAATCTTGGAATCTTTTGAGAAATTAGGATAATTGAAAGGAATGTTGTGGAGGTACATAGTTTGGTTATTTCACATTAAAATTGCACAGAGCTCTGCGTTTGGGCTATCATGACTTAAAGGATGTAAAACATGAGGGAAGCAAATGAAAGCCTGACTGAAATCCCAAAATTGAAGTGTGATGAGCATTACTAAGGGCGATCAGCGAGGACAGTGTGCAGAGATTAAAAACTGTACAAAATTTTGGAAGCAAGAATAAGCAGAGTAAAGATACTTTGGCATGTTTTTAAATGAGGTACATGGACCATAGTTTACCAGTAATGGATGAACAAAGAGAGCCAAGGCTGTACAAGGTCGAATTCAAGTATTGAATTTATACCTTGTAAAGAAAAGCATCCAGACTTATTGTCAAGATTGCATAAAATACTAAGATGCTGTTCGTTGCTTTAATTTTACTGAGGAATCAATTATGTAAAAGCAGCAGTTTTGATTCTTGAAGATGCTTGAGTGGTTGACATTATGAAAGGTAACTCAAACCCCTTGGTATCATGGTAGCCCACAAACCCACCAACACACTAAAACAAACTAATGAACTTGAAAGACTCAATACAGACAACAAGCAAAACTAATGTTGACAAAATACTATGCATGAACTGTGACAAGCACTACATTGGACAAACAGGCAGAAAACTAGCCACCAGAATACATGAACAAAAACTAGCCACAAAATGACATTACCCTCTCTCACTAGTATCCTTACATACGGATAAGGAAGGACGCCACTTTGACACATTCATCCTTGGACAAGCCAAATAGAGACATGCCCGAGAATTCCTGGAAGCATGGCATTCCAACCGGAACTGGATCAACAAACCCAAGGAAATCCAAACCTATAAATAGAAAGCAGGAAACACCTGCAGTGCTTTGTCCAGAGGCTCACTAAAGATGTTACCTAATCGTGACAAAACATTTGAAAATGCATCTTCCAGCTCAGTGAGCGAACCTCAACCTGAGCTTCAAATGTTCTCAAACTTCTAAAAAGTATAAAAATTATGTTGATATTTTGACTACCTAATCATATCATAATTTTTTTTTTGCCAGAAACTTAAATGAAAAGTTGGGGTAAAGCACTTTTAGTGCTTCCTGAGATGGACGGCACAGAAACAAGCCCTTTGGTCCAACTTGTCTATGAGGCCTAGATATCCTAATCTAATCTAGTGCCATTTGGCAGCACTTGGCCAATATCCCTTCAAATCTTTCCTACTCATAGATCCATCCAGATGCTTTTTAAATGTTGTAATTGTACCAGCCTCCACCACTTCCTCTGGCAGCACATTGCATACATGCACCACCCTCTGCCTGAAAGAGTTGCCCTTTGGGTCCCTTTTAAATCTTTCCCCCCTCATGCTAAACTTATGCCGTCTAATTTGGGAATCCCCTACCCCAGGGAAAATAACGTCTATTTACCCTATTCACGACCTTCATGATTTTATAAACCTCTATAAGGTCACCCCTCAGCCTCCAATACTCCAGAGAAAACAGCCCCAGCCTATTCAATCTCTCCCTATAGCTCCAACCGTCCAAGATCCTTCCAAGACTTTTCTGAACCCTTCCAAGTTTCACAATGTTCCTCCTATCGGATGGAGACTAGAATTGCACTCAATATTCTAAAAGTGGTCCAGCCAATGTCCTATACAATCGCAGCATTACCTCCCCAATCCTATATTTGATGCTCTGACTAATGAAGGAAAGCATACCAAACGCCGCCTTCTGTATCCTATCTACCTGCAACTCCACTTTGAAGGAACTGTGAACCTACATTCCAAGGTCTACTTTTAGCAACACTCCCCGGGACATTACCATAAAGTATACAAGTCCTGTTCTGATTTGCCTTTCTAAAATGCAGCACTTCACATTTATCTAATTTAAGCTCCATCTGCCACTCAGTGTTCCATTTGCCCTTCTTTTCAAGATCCCATTGTACTCTGAGGTAACCTTCTTCACTGTTCACTACACCTCCAATTTCAGTGTTATCTGCAAACTTACTAACTATACTTCCAACGTTTACATCAAAACATTTTTTATATAAATAATGAAAAGCGGTGGACCCAGCACTAAACCTTGCGGCGTATCACTTGTCACAGGCCTCCAGTCTGAAAGTTTCAATTGGGATTGGTATCTAACTCTGTTTTGTGATGTCTCTGTAACCCTTGGTGCAAAATATAAATTGGCATCAGGAAAGAAGAAATCTATGGGGAAAATCTTCATATTCTTGGATCTTTGAATGCAACTTTCTTTGACATCATTGGCAAGTGTCATGGGTTCATGGCTGACCATAAACAAACAGACTTTCCAATAAGAAAAAAATCCACTGTACTTGGCAAAGATGGAAGAAAAGCATTGATCGCAAGCCAAAGCACGAGCTATTAGGAATGATAGCAATAATTCTGCTTCAAACTTGGAGGAATTTATGTAGAGTTAGCTTGTACGAAAGGCCTTGCTACATACACTAGGATAAACAGAGGGGTTAGCATTATTGAGCAAGTCCACATTTCAATGCAAGTTAGACTGGTTGGAAAGCAACATGGGAAGATTCAAGACTGTGGAGGGTTTTTTTGCAGTGCTTTGCCAAAGTGTATATCTCTTGGTTTGCCCTGAGGGTGGTTTTGATCTTCCAAGTGATGAAGTGGAGGATATTCAGTATGAAGCTGGGAAGTTTGACTCACGTCCCAATGAAGAAAAGTGGAAGGGTACAGTTTGAAGACTACGAAAAAGTTGATAAAATGTTTCTTGTGGAGCAAAACATTGACCTGATCACAAGTTTTTTTTAAAAGTTAAGGATAATTGCAATATACAATTCTTTTCAAAGTACAAATTCTAAATCATTTTACCAGGAAATTGGGTAGTTCTAAAATTATATCTATGAAAGGCAGTAGGAAAGCGAGTGGCCTTAGATTAGGTGACCTATATGATGTGGAAAATTATTGAATGACCTTCCAACATACTTGTCAACTCTATTAAAGTCATAAACTTGCAAAGATATGGAATTATTTGCATCACATTTTTCTTTCACTTGTCATTCAACCATACCTTGGATAACTGGATAGATTCAATTTGGAATGCTTTGGAGATTTTGTGATACTGGTGACACATTTTGTAATGTCTGGTTCAATATGTTTTAACTGTAACTTGTATTGGCTTCAAGATAGTGTCACCATTTTTAATTTCTGAAGTGAAGCTTAGTGGGGTAGTTGAATGCTTTGCTGAATGGTTTTATGTAAAAACACTTGAGTTTTCATTGTAGTAAGGCATATTAAACTGGGGAGCTATCTCTGGTAATAGTGACATGTTTGCTAACATGGGATGAGATGCAAATTGTTGAATGTTTGAGGTTTTAGTGGCTCATATCCACCACCATTCAACTGCAAGGAGGGGAAAACTTATTTGTCATAGTCCACTTTCTTACTAATTGACAACCATTACAACTGTCCACTCCTCGAGTTTGAAAAATTGGAATCCTGCATTTAACCTCCATTGTTTTTGATTATGCCCTGGCAGTAGATGAATTATTGTTTTGACGTGAATACAATTTTCTCCCAAGAAAATTTATTTGCTCTGCTTGTCTTCATTTCTTTCATCTTTAAGTAGCACCCATTCACTTATCCCTGATCAAGAATAAGGTGGCTTCAACTGATTAGAAATCCTCAGAACCACAAGAAATGGAAGCAGGAGTAGACCAAATGGCCTGTTAAGCTTGCTCTATTAATTAATGAATTATGGCTGACCTTTGGACAAAGTCTATCTGACGCCCATCTCCAAATTCCTTGCTTCTCTGTTCCAGTCTTAAATGTATTCAATCATGGAAAATTCAGAACCATCTGGACAGACGTTTAACTATGCACAAATCTTTGAGTGCGAATATTTCTTTACCTCAGTTTTAAAACCAACTTTGGTCCAGTAACTGGAGACTGTGCCCTCCCCCATTGTTTCAAATTCCTTGACCAATGGGAACCATCTCTTAGCATCTACTTTTATCAATCCCCTTTAGAATCTTGAATGTTTCAGTGAGATCATCTTTCATTTTTCTAAACTCCAGATTATAAATATAGTTTGCTCACCCTTCCCTTTTCAGACAATTTCTCAACCTAATTCAGTCAATTTCTGATTGTACTGCCTTCAATTTCAGTGCATAATTTCTTAAACGTGGAAACCCAAACTGCGCACACAACTTGAGATATGATCTAACTGAACGTTACTGTTGCACAGTCTACTTTGTTTCATTGCTTCACCTCCCTTGCAGTAAAAGCCTACATATCATTGTCCTTCCTAAGTACATAGTGTACCTGAATGCTCAGTGTTCCTTGCATAAGCATGTCTAAGTCTTTTTGAACAGTAGCAATGTGCATGTTTTACACCTTTGCTAATTTTATGAACAAAGCGAATGCATTCACACCTCCTTATTTTATGATCCATCTGTCATCTTGTTGCAGACATTTAACTAGTCAATACCTTATTGCAGCCTCTGTGCCTTCCCCACAGTTGAGCTTTCTCCTTGGGTTTGTATCATCAGCTTAGCTAGATTCATGCATCAGCTCAGTTGTCGAAGGTTTTTGCCTTAAAGTTATGGAGTCCTGCAGCATGGAAACAGGCCCTTCGGCCCAAATGGGTCTGTGCTGACCAAAATATCCTTTTCCCATTTCCCTGCTCTTGCCCATCTCCTTCTCATCTTTTCCTTTCCATTTATTTGTCCAAATGCCTTTTAAATGTTGTTAATGTATCTATCTTAACCACTTCTGCTGGCAGCTCATTCCATATGTTATTTACCCTATCCATGCCCCTCATGATGTTGCACACTACTATAAGATCTCTCTCTCTCTTTCCCCCCCCCCCCCCCCCCCCGCCAATTATCCTACATTCTAAAGAAAAAAAGTCCTAGCTTGTCTTGACATGTCCCTATAACTCGGACTGTTGAGTCCAGGCAGCATCCTTGTAAATTTCTTCAGTACTCTCTCCGGTTTAATAACTTCCTTCCTATATATAGCAAGATAACCAAAACTGAACATAATACTCCAAGTGTGGCTTCAACTATACAATTGCAACATATTTACTGTGGAAAAGGATATGGACTGTAGAGAAATAGATGGTGACATCTTGCAAAATGTCCAGATTAGAGAGGAGGAAGTGCTGGATGTCTTGAAACGGTTAAAGGTGGATAAATCCCCAGGACCTGATCAGGTGTACCCTAGATCTCTGTAGGAAGTTGGAGAAGTGATTGCTGGGCCTGTTGCTGAGATATTTGTATCATCGATAGTCACAGGTGAGGTGCCGCTGTTCAAGAAGGGCAGTAAAGACAAGCCAGGGAACTATACACCGGTGAGCCTGACCTCGGTGGTGGGCAAGTTGTTGGAGGGAATCCTGAGGGACAGGATGTACATGTATTTGGAAAGGCAAGGACTGATTCGGGATAGTCAATATGCCTTTGTGCGTGGGAAATCATGTCTCACAAACTTGATTGAGTTTTTTTGAAGAAGTAACAAAGAAGATTGATGAGGGCAGAGCGGTAGATGTGACCCATATGGACTTCAGTAAGGCGTTCGACAAGGTCCCCCATGGGACACTGATCAGCAAAGTTAGATCTCATGGAATACTGGGAGAACTAGCCATTTGGATACAGAACTGGCTCAAAGGTAGAAGACAGAGGGTGGTGGTGGAGGGTTGTTTTTCAGACTGGAGGCCTGTGACCAGTGGAGTGCCACAAGGATCGGTGCTGGGTCCTCTACTTTTTGTCATTTACATAAATGATTTGGATGCAATCAGAGGTACAGTTAGTAAGTTTGCAGATGACACCAAAATTGGAGGTGTAGTGGACACCGAAGAGGGTTACCTCCGATTACAACAGGATCTGCACCATATGGGCCAATGGGCTGAGAAGGGGCCGATGGAGTTTAATTCAGATAAATACGAGGTGCTGCATTTTGGGAAAGCAAATCTTAGCAGGACTTATACACTTAATCGTAAGGTCGTATGGAGTGTTGCTGAACAAAGAGACCTTGGAGTGCAGGTTCATAGCTCCTTGAAAGTGGAGTCACAGGTAGATTGGATAGGCGTTTGAAGAAGGTGTTTGGTATGCTTTTCTTTATTGATCAGAATATTGAGTACAGGAGTTGGGAGGTCATGTTGCGGCTGTACAGGACATTGGTTAGGTCACTGTTGGAATATTGCGTGCAATTCTGGTCACCTTCCTGTTGGAAAGATGTTGTGAATCGTGCAAGGGTTCAGAAAAGATTTACAACGATGTTGCCAGGGTTGGAGGATTTGAGCTATACTGAGAGGTTGAACAGGCTGGGGCTGTCTTCCCTGGAGCGTCGGAGGCTGAGGGGTGACCTTTATAGAGGTTTCCAAAATTGAGGGGCATGGATAGGATAAGTAGGCAAAGTCTTTTCCCTGGGGTCGGGGAGTCCAGAACTAGAGGGCATAGGTTTAGGGTGAGAGGGGAAAGATATAAAAGAGACCTAAGGAGCAACTCTTCCTCTGGCAGCACATTCCATACACGTGCCACCCTCTGCGTGAAAGTGGTGGAGGCTGGTACAATTGCAATATGTAAAAAGCATTTGGATGGGTATATGAATAGGAGGGGTTTGGAGGGATATGGGCTGGGTTCTGGCAGGTGAGACTAGATTGGGTTGGGATATCTGGTCGGCATGGACGGGTTGGACCGAAGGGTCTGTTTCCATGCTGTACATCTCTATGACTCTAACTGCTACCTCTTATACTCATTGCCTTGACTAATGACTGCCAGTGTGTCAAAAGCCGCCGTCCCTGCCCTGCTGTTGCTTCAAAGAACGCACCCATTTATGTTGTTTGACAATTAATGGTCAAACTTTAGTTCAATTTTAATCCAGTCACATTGACTGTAATTAGTAAGTATGTCCTGAGATAGGAACCAGTGAATGGTTGTCATCTATTTTAAGTTGAAACATCAGGTGCAGTGCATGTGCATGCTATTTATGTCTGCAAAGAGCCTTGTGTACGAGCATCTGCAGCTTCCAGTGCATTCATCATTGAATGAATGATGCTACATTCATTCAACATTAATTCATATTCAAGTGCTATATTTTCAAATTATTGCTGTGCCTGTCTACTGCATTGACTTAGATAAAGAGACAGAAGGTAATGCAAATGTTGAAAGGCTAAAGCCTTTGTGAAACTCACTGTATACTGCATGCAAACTTGAAAATACTTAATGTATATCCATGTTTTTTTGTTTCCTGTCCATTAGCCAAACCTCTTAATATATGACACTCAACTCCATAAGGCCTTATCTTGCCTGTATAATGTTTTAGGCAACATGTTTGAATGTATCTTGTGGCAATCTTGATGCACTGTATTTCCTGATTCCCCTTTTATCTACTTTTGTGAATATATGTTCAAAAAAACTCCCAATAAATTAGACAAACAAGATTTCCGTTCGATACAAACCTGTTTACATGTTCTAATCATATTCTGATTTTCTAAGTGCTTTGTTTAGACTTAGCTAATAATAAAGTTCAGCATTTTTCCTACAGTTGCTAGCCTAAAAATAACTAGCCTATAATTTAGTTTTCTTCTTGCCACCTTTCTTGAAGAATCGAACATTTTAAAGCTGCTAACCCGATGAGTCTGTTCATGAATCCAATAATTTTGAGCAATCATTGCTTATGCATCCATGAGCTCTGTAGCGATCTGTTTTAGGATCTTAGAGTATGTGCCAGGAGCCAACAGGTCCTGTATTTTTGCTGATTGTAGCCCTTTAAGTTATTAAATATATTTCTCTGACAATTTCTTCGCTATCTTTAGCCCCCATCGACTTTTGAAATGAAACTAGTCTTTTGTCAAGTCAGTCAGACACACAATAATTGTTCAATGCCTGTGCCACTTGCTCAACAACCACAACAATTTCTCCTGACTAGTTTCAGGGGAGAAAGTGAGGACTGCAGATGCTGGAGATGAGAGCTGAAAATATGTTGCTGGAAAAGCGCAGCAGGTCAGGCAGCATCCAAGGAACAGGAGAATCGATGTTTCGGGCATAAGCCCTTACTCAGGAATGAGGAAAGTGTGCCCAGCAGGCTAAGATAAAAGGTAGGGGGGAGGGGTGTTGAAAATGCGATAGGTGGAAGGAGGTCAAGGTGAGGGTGATAGGCCGGAGTGGGGTGGAGGCCGAGAGGTCAGGAAGAAGATTGCAGGTTAGGAAGGTGGTGCTGAATTCGAGGGTTAGGACTGAGACAAGATGGGGGGGGAGGGGAAATGAGGAAACTGGAGAAATCTGAGTTCATCCCTTGTGGTTGGAGGGTTCCTAGGCGGAAGATGAGGCGCTCTTCCTCCAACCGTCGTGTTTCAGGGGACCAATGTCTTAGCCTATTCTGATTCTTAAAAGTTCTTCCATATTTTTATATTTATGGACAGTTTTTTTTTCTCATTCTCTATTATTTCCCTTTTATATCAACTTTTTAGTAACTCTATGCTGGTTTCCAAAGCACTGTCAATCCCCATGTTTGCTGTTCTTTACAATAAAATCAACCTCTTCTAATCTAATACTATCCTTAACTTCCTAAGGGTAGTGCATTCAGGTCTTTCTCGCTGAGTTTTTGTTGTCCAACAGAACCTACTCAAAATATTTGAATCGTTCCTTTTAAATGTTTGCCTCGTCCAATTTGTGGTCATACCATTTTGTTCATTTTACTCCATTTTCCTTCACGTCATCTCATAGTCCATAACTTTCTTCAGGATTGATCTGTTGTAGTGTGACATTTTCAGAACTTGACATGGAATTCGTAACTGTTAATTATTTCCCAGAGGATCATTTACCATAACATTATGAATGAATACTGCTTCATTGCACAATATGATACCTAAGATCGTGTTATCACTTGTCATTTTGACAGCATACTACTGCAAGTCACTTTCAGAAAGGTAATCTACAAACTCAATTTTAGGGCGTTGTTTGTTAAAATGTTAGTACCAGTCTATTTGAAGATTCACATCCCTCAATTATCACATTGCCTGTGGTACAAAGTCCAATCACTTGTTGAATGCACAGTCAGTTTTAAATGTTGTGGGGATGGGGGTTGCTATAAATTTCTCCCATCATTTTCTGACTTAACTATTGATAGTGTCCAACCTTATTGGTTCTACTTCATGATTCTCTGAGATCAGGTTCTTTGACACTCATGTCTTCATGATATCCTTGTTTACAAGGGTTCCCCTTTTGCTATTTTCCCGTCCCAAGGGGCCCTGAACACTTTGTGGCGATGTCACCGAAATGGCAATTAAACTTGAAAGTTTGCTGCTTTTTCACTGCACGTTGACCTAGACTACTGTGGATGCACCATGATTTCAAATAAAGATTCTTCAGTTTATGCTTTCACTTTTGGAATTCCCATGATATTCTTTGAGGCTGTCTAAATTTTGTTGAACTTTGATTCTTTGTGTATGCTTTGCTTTCGCTACATCTATACATTGATCCAGTATCCCTTTGGATTTCTAAATCTCCCTTCACTTGACATCCTCTCCTGAAAATAAGAAAACCTTGCACATATCATGCACAATGTAAGCTAGTGATATAGGGGTAACATTTTAGCATGGATTATGTGCAGATCCTCACTATTGTCTTCATTTTTCTCTTATTTGTGGAACTGAGAGTTGAGGTGAGGGTTTGGTGAACTTCAATCAGCAGCATATTTTACGAGAAGAAAATGGATCCATGTGTTTGCTGTTGGAGCCAGTCCTGGAAGATAATCCAATTTAGTTACAAATCGAAGGAACAAGATGGATAATTTGATGTTGAGCAGTGCTTTGTTCAGGGCAGGCAGCTGTTTGGATGCTGAATTGGTCAGTCAAGAAAGGACTGGCATTAACCAGCTAACGACAGAATATTGAATTTGAAAAAGAGGGAGAAAAATAATTCTCATGGGTTTTGACAATTACAGGGTGACTTTCGAAGCCTCTCTCTCATAGTAGTATTAATGATGGATTCTTACCTTTTGTTTGAAGTTATAAACTTGTGTCCAATATCTGTTACTTCTAAAATCTGGTTGGGAACACTTGGGCAATTGAGGATTATTGAAAAGTTTGAATTTGTAACACAGTGAAATGAATGACAAGGCTGATTTTGGTTTTACTAGGTATCTCTTATTCAGAACAATAGGAGGGTAGCCAGCTGGCAGAAAACAGTACAAGTGGTCTCCGATTTACTAATGTCCAATTTATGTTTGGTTTTACAAATGCAATCTCCCACAGGTGTGTAATTGTCAAATCTGGCATACAAATGTTTTCTGTACTTTGGAACAGCTATTTTATATTGTCCTGCATTGTGCTCCAACTTGCGTGTAAATCAACTTGCGAGCCAATTCAAGTGGAACCTGTTTGCCAACGACGGACTTCCTGTATGTGGAAGTGATGTTATTAATCTGATTGGCAGAACGATGTGATGAATAGAGACAAGCGAGCATCTCTGGAACTTCAATTTTTAAAAAAATCTACATCAAAGACTTAAATGACTGAAGCAAAAATAAGTTAGCAAAATTTGCGGACAGCTTTAAAGCGGGTAGGAAAGTAATGTTGTGAAGATAACTTAAGGAATTTTGGGCAGTCTGGCAAATGGAATTCAATAGAAATTGGTCTTCCTGCTCCACTCCACGTTCTTGACCCGGGATGAGGAAATATTGTTAATCTGGCATTGCTCCCACACTTCACTATTGTGCCATGACCAGTTTGCTCATTTCCATTGCAATTTTACTCCTTCTCAATACCGGTACTAAACCTAATAGGTCATGAACCTATTAGACAAGGTTGGGGCCCAAAGCTCCTCTGTCACTGGTGATTCTTATCTGACTTGCAGTTGTGCTTTCCTGTCCATGACCATTGACAAGCTCCAAGTTTCTGCCTAATATAGGAAGTGTGATTACCGATCTTTGTAACTTCAACCATTCATTTTGCAAGTGTGGATCTGTCGACCTCTGGAATGTTGCTGATAGACCTTAGTGGCTTCTTAATCTGTGTTTGCTTTGTGAATAAGTGATTTGGATGGATGATGGCCATGTTACTGTAGTCAAGTGAACAGGAGCCAGAGCTGTCTCTCCCTTTGTTTGTGCATTTCTTCTGTTCCTTTTGTGCTCTATCCAATTCAATGCAAATTCTGATCTTGGTTAATTCTGATCTGTTTCCATGCTCTTGCCAAGTGTCGGCTGACTGTAATGAGTAATTGACATATGCAATTGGTACTGGAGTCTCGATTAGAGTGGTGCTGGAAAAGGACAGCAGTTCAGGCAGCATCTGAGGAGCAATAAAATCGACAATTCGGGCAAAAGCCCTTTATTAGGAATCCTGATGAAAGGCTTTTGCCCGAAACGTCGATTTTACTGCTCGGATACTGCCTGAACTGCTGTGCTTTTCCAGCACCACTGTAATCGAGATTCTGGTTTCCAGCATCTGCAGTCATTGTTTTTACCTCTATGCAATTGGTACCTATAATGTTAATACCATTTTTCCTTTTAGGATTGTGGACTAAAAATAGGACATGATACTGCTTTAAAGTAAGGGACTTTGAAAGATGATGATACTGTCTTTCCGAAAGCATCAGAGGAACACATCTTGACTTGTGTCTAAAAGGTTGCCTGGTTCAAGCATTGGGTTTGAATGCAGGCAACCTGAGCTCCATGAATGTACTGTTCCGAGTCACTTTGTCCTGCAACAGACTTATTTTGCTCTTGAACAAGTCTGTTCAGAATTATTACAGATCTCTGGAGCAGATGAGACTTAAAGTCAGGTATCGTGTCAAAGAGGTAACAATGTTATCACTGCACCAGAACAACTTGAACAGCTGAGGTTTTAAAGTTCATTTTTGATTGAACCTATTTTTCGAATCAGCCTTTTCAGACAACTCTGGAACAAGTGGAACTCTAAACCAGGCCTCCCAGTCGAGGGGTAGAGTCGCTTATCACCATACCACAAAATGCAAGATCAGCTGTGCTCAGCACAGTGGCAACTTGTTTATTGGTTCCTGAGTGAGTGACCAGCGCTTTATATTTGGGTAATACCATGGAAACAGGCAGGAGGACCCACCTAAAACCCCTGCTTCTTTCCAACTCTTTTTTTCTCTCTCTCACTCTCTCCCACACTCTCACTCTCTCCCACACTCTCACTCTCTCCCCCTCTC
>NC_057716.1:21224559-21226300 GCF_004010195.1 Chiloscyllium plagiosum | reverse complement strand
CTCGCGCGCGCCCCCCGTCTCACACTCTCTCTCCTGTTTTCAAGCCACCTGCACCCTGCGCTTTCTGTCTCGTGCCCTGTGCCTCAAACTTCCTTGATAGGAAGGAAGCAAGACATCGGAAGCGTGAATCTCCTACCAGTTAATGGAAGATACAGAATTTGTGTCCATGCCCTTGTATCCTCATGGAAGAGTCGAAATGGACCTGAAGGAAAACAACTCATTCACCATTTTGGCCCAGTCCGGTGTCTGAATTGTGCATTGCTGACATATTTTATGCATTCCCCACACGTAATTTTTTAAAGTGTTTTTTTTTTTGAAGAAGCGGAGTTTAAGTGCCAAGTTTGTAGACCCAATTTTCTTGTGTCATTTGCTAAATACATAGTCATTTTCTTTCGAATGATGGAAACCTAAAGTGCATCTGAATTTGGCCTTTAGGTAAAATTGGACAATTTGATAATTTCACCAAATTTGGACATTTTGATTCTGGGAATATTGGGACTTGATTTCTAGTACACTACAGCAGGGAACCATGACAGTAATGAAATGTCAGGTTTCTTTCGACAATTGAACAATTTAAACAATTATGACATGGAGTGTTTTAATCCTATGGATCTTGAATACAATTCTAATTGTATCAGGGCCTGTGATTCCCAATGCATTGGATATGCACCTTTTTAGTAATTAACCACCAAGGGGGTCAAGTTCACAAATAAAATTTGCTCTTGGTTTTGCTTGAACATTTTATCAAAAGAATAAACAAATTAATCAATTTGTGCAAATTTGTACGGTGTGCCAAAGAGTATTAAGATTGCGTGCAAAATGACTGTCACAATCCATTTTGCATATGAATCAGAAATGTAATTAGCTATGTCAAGATTCATAATTAACAATAAGTGGCTAGTGGTAACTATATTAGGCCACATGGATGTACACAATTATAGTTGCAGCACAACCTACAATGAAGGCTGGTTTCAAATTTCATTTTTACAACTATTGATTCTTAAATTCAATTACGTTGTAATTAAATGTGGCTACAACAAACCAGAGGAACATAGAACAGAGAAGAATACAGCGCAGTACAGGCCCTTCGGCCCTCGATGTTGCGCCGATCCAAGCCCACCTAACCTACACTAGCCCACTATCCTCCATATGCCTGTCCAATGCCCGCTTAAATGCCCATAATGAGGGAGAGTCCACCACTGCTACTGGCAGGGCATTCCATGAACTCACGACTCGCTGAGTAAAGAACCGACCCCTAACATCAGTCCTATACCTACCCTCCCTTAATTTAAAGCTATGCCCCCTTTGTAATAGCTGACTCCATACGTGGAAAAAGATTCTCACTGTCGACCCTATCTAAACCCCTAATCATCTTGTACACCACTATCAAGTCACCCCTAAACCTTCTTTTCTCCAATGAAAACAACCCCAAGTGCCTCAACCTTTCCTCATACGATCTTTCTACCATACCAGGCAACATCCTGGTAAACCTCCTATAGTATGGCGACCAAAACTGCACACAATACTCCAGATGCGGCCGCACCACAGTCTTATACAACTGCAACATGACCTCAGTACTCCAGAACTCAATTCCTCTACCAATAAAAGCCAGTACGCCATATGCCTTCTTCACCACACTATTTACCTGGGTGGCAACTTTCAAAGATCTGTGTACATGGACACCAAGATCCCTCTGCTCATCCACACTACCAAGTATCCGACCATTAGCCCAGTACCACAT
>NC_057716.1:21196616-21222809 GCF_004010195.1 Chiloscyllium plagiosum | reverse complement strand
TTATCAAGGACACTCGATAGTTGCTCCTTGAACAAGCTCCACATATCAATTACACTCTTGCCTTGAAGCTTACTTTTCCAGGCCACACATCCTAGGTCATGCCTCACAGCATCATAATTTCCCTGTCCCCAGCTATAACTCTTGCCCTGTAGTGCACACTTATCCCTCTCCATCGCTAGAGTAAAAGTCACCGAATTGTGGTCACTGTCCCCAAAGTGCTCACGTACCTCTAATTCTAACACCTGGCCTGGTTCATTACCCAGAACCAAATCCAGTATGGCCTCACCTCTTGTTGGCCTATCTACATATTGTGTCAGGAAACCCTCCTGCATACATTGGACAAACACTGACCCATCTAACGAACTTGAGCTATAGCTTTCCCAATCAATATCAGGAAAGTTAAAGTCCCCCATAACAACCACCCATAAACCTGCATGCTTTCAGCAACTTTCATCTTTTATGTCACGCATCATTAGTGGCAACTGCTAGTTCTTGTTTGCTAGTCAGTATTAACAGAGCTGTACTGCTTTGTGAAACATTGAGATATTACCTCAAGCAAATCACTCACTTTTATTTTCAACTTTTCCCACCACAACCTTTAAGTAGGAAAACAATTCCAAAATATGGCATTATTTCATGGCTTTTGCTGGAAATACAGTCAACTGTGTCACAAAATGTGAGATGATTGGACTATCTTTGACATCAAGGCAAAGTTTGTCAATATGGCATCAAGGAACCAAAGCAAAACTGGTGTCAGTGCGAATCGGGGAGAAAATGCTGCAATAGTTAGTCATGGCTGTCAGAGACAGCACGGTTGGAGCTATTAAAGGTCAATGACCTCTGCTTCAGAGCATCTCTGCAGGAGTTTCTTGGGGTAGTGTCCTTGTCCAACCACTTTCAATTGCTTCATCATTGACCTTCCCTCCTTCATTTGGTTAGACGTGGAAGTGTTCACTGTGCAATATTCAACACCTATCCACAATTCAGCAAGACCTGGGCAGCTTTGAAGCTTGGGCTGATGAGCGCTGTCAATATACTTGGCATTTAAGTGTTTTGTTTAGATTAGATTACTTAGTGTGGAAACAGGCCCTTCGGCCCAACAAGTCCACACTGACCCGCCGAAGCGTAACCCACCCAGACCCATTCCCTTACATTTACCCCTTCACCTAACACTACGGGCAATTTAGCATGGCCAATTTCACCTAACCTGCACATTTTTTTTTGGATTGTGGGAGGAAACCGGAGCACCCGGAGGAAACCCACGCAGACACTGGGAGAATGTGCAAACTCCACACAGACAGTTGCCTGAGGCAGGAATTGAACCCGGTCTCTGGCGCTGTGAAGCAGCAGTGCTAACCACTGTGCTACCGTGCCGCCCACTAAGTTATGGTAACCTTATTTAAGTTTATCTTTATGTGAATGGAATCCAGTTTCTTTCTGATTGTCGTGTTTATAAATACCTGGAATATTCATACTCCAGTAATCTGGCAGTAGAGATGGTAAATTTGTCTTACATGGAACATTACAACACATCGGCCCTCGATGTTGTGCTGACCTGTGGAACCAATGTGAAGCATATATATCCTACACTATTCTAATTCCATCCATATGTTTATCCAATGACCATTTAAATGTCCTTAAATTTGGTGAGTCTGCTACTGTTGCAGGCAGTTTATTCCACATCCCTACTAACTTTGAGTACAGAAACTACCTCTGAAATCTATCCTATATCTATCACCCCTCAATTTAAATCTATGTCCCCTCATGCTAGCCATCACCATCTGAGGAAAAAGGTGCTCACTGTCCACCCTGTCTACTCCTCTGATTATCTCATGTTTGAATTGTCACCTCTCACCCTTCTTCTCTTTAACGAAAACAGCCTCAAGTCCCTCATAAGACCTTCCCTCCATACTAGGCAACGTTCTAGTAAATGTCCTCTGATTCCTTTCCAAGGATTCCATATCCTTCCTATAATGCAGGGACCAGAACTGTTCGCAATACTCCACGTGCAGCCGCACCAGAGTTTTGTACAGCTGCGTGGCTCCGAAACTCAGTCCCTCTACCAATGACAGCCAATACCCGGTGTGCCTTCCTAACAACCCTATCAACCTGTGTGGCAACTTTCAAGGATCTATGTACATTGACACTGAAATCTCTCTGCTCATCTACACTACCAAGAATCTTCGCGTTAACCCAGTACTCTCTATTCATGTTGCTCCTTCCAAAGTGAAGGAGCTTAATTAAATCTGCTTTTAAACATGGGGTAAACCCTCCTGCTTAATTTAAACCAGCAGCACAAAGGATTTACGCCATGCAGTAATCTGTGAAAATTCGAGAGGCCAAGAACTATAGAGTGTAAAAATTAACAACTTTATTTCTTGAAGTATAACAGAGAATAACTAACAGGGAATAATTAACTCAGAGCTATTTACAATTCCTTCCTCTAACCTATCTTTTACTTTCCCTTCTATAATACTAGTCGGATAGAACTCCCCAATTTAAGATTTTTCAAATTCAAATTTCAAAACCAGCCAGCAGTCAAAGCTTCTTTCTATGTTTCTCTGTTGGTTTGCTCTCTAGGTCTGTGATGTTTTTCTCTGTGCAAACTCCTTCTCGAGACAGGTACCCCTCAGACAGTTCTGACGAGCAGCCTACATCTTTTGCTCTTTTGGCACTTTTCACCAAACTGTTCAATTTTTCCCAGTCTCATACCCCCAAAGTATTGAGTTGTGTCAATATTGTCTTTTAATATTGTCAATATACTAAATTCAAACTGGATTAGAGGTTGGTATTTTGGGGCATAATTTAAACCTATTGGCCGAATTCAAATTTGTTTTTGTCTCCATGCAACCAGTTACACTAGCTGCTGGACCAAAAGATTACATTATATCTTGTTCAGAATGCTTGGTGCTGTCAGGTAGTTCTGCTAGCTTTTAACTCTCTTAAAGGTGAAGTACATCCACAGCTTCATAACATTTTATTAAAAATGCATAACCAATTTGAGAGAATGTTGGTATACAAAAGTTCTTTTTGCAACGTTAAGTTTTTTTTTACTCAATTTTCAACGAGCAAAGCTGAGATTCATGGTAAAGGTAACATTTTGGATATGCAGGCTTACTGCTACACTGATCATACTATGTTCATTTTCTTGACCGTCACTTATATTCACTCAACTAAAGTAAGCAAAAGGACTCTGAAGGTGAAAGCCCAAAGCTTAGGATTATAGGGTCTTTACTGGGTAATTGTTTGTGTGTGTGTGTACCCGTGTGTTCAAAATAGGTTTTTTTTCCAATGAGTAATTGCCATTGAGTAATTGCCATTGTTTGTGCGCGCTTTATTAGGATTTGTGTGGCCCGCATTTGTCTCCCTTGTCAAATAATAAGCAAATACTTGCTGATTATGTTGTATCTTTTCCTAAAATTTGTGTTGGATGTATTTACCAATTATGAGGCAACATGTTGTATTTATGCTACTTTTCTTTGGGGATTATTGCATATTAAAACTCTATTGATTGGGATTTCAAAAGCAAGTATTTGCACTTTGTATGCTTGTATTTGCATTGTGAGCTTGCTATCAAAACAAGGGTATTAAAGCATTGCTGTATTAAACCTATAACCACTTTCTTGGGTGTTGGCAGTGCTTTTGATGGTTCAGTGGTAGTGAAGTGAGGAGAAAAGCATGCAATTCAAATTTGAAGTTCTGTCCAGAAGTTTCTAAATGTATGCCACATTTTTAAGTTTGTGAGGTTGCTAAATGATTGATTTAAATCTTTACAAGCTCACCTCATTGCACTTGGTTATCATCAAGCCTAAAATGATGAAACTTTCAACAATTGCATAGTTGTTTTGAAGCGATTTTGTTTTCTGTAAAAACATTTATTGCTTCATTTCTGACCATCAATGTATAACAAATTGCATGCGAATTGGATCGCAGTAGTTCCATTCCTGATGGTTCGGTTTAAATTTCCAAGTAAAATTACCCTTGGCAAACAGTTGAGAGAGACTGATGGATGGGGCTGCAATGGTATGAAATATCGAAATTATTACTGCAAGACAGACCTTCAAAGTAATGATGTCTTTGAAGATGACATTGTACAGATTCCTCGAGGGTTCTCTGTAATGCTGATGGTTTTAAGTGCAGTTTGCATATCTGTATGAGATCATAGAGGAATGCTAGTCGTTGAACAGACTGCTTTGTAATGTTATTTTCAGACATTTTAGCTATTATTGAGTCTGTGTGCTTCTGACTTAACAATGGGGCACCTTCATAAGAATGTAAAGTTTTCTGAAATGAAACCGGCTTGATTTGCTACTTCTTGACCTTTCCCAGACTGGCGATGCCAAAGTACAGACGCAGTCTCTTACGACATGTAACACTAACAAACAAGAATCTGCACAACAGAAGTAAAGATTTCCATTTAATCTTGTCACTTCCAACTGGGTTTTGTCACCATCTAAGTGAATAGTCATATTTGCTTAGCATTCTGGTATCTGTTCCATTAATTTAAAATGCGCCACACTAGTATTCATGTTGTTATTTCTGTAATGTCCAATGTGATTATGCCACTACCGATCCCTGTCCCTCACGCTCTCCTCTCCATCCTTCCCTCCTTTTATTCAGGGAATGAGGGCGTCCCTGGCTTAGCCTGCATTTGCTGCCCATCACTAAATGCCTAATTATCAACCACATTACTGGGGGTCTGGAGTCCCATGCAGTCTACACCAGATAAGGATGGCAGTTTTCCTCCCTAAAAGTAATTAGTGAACTG
Organism: Chiloscyllium plagiosum; assembly: GCF_004010195.1. Taxonomy (NCBI): domain Eukaryota; kingdom Metazoa; phylum Chordata; class Chondrichthyes; order Orectolobiformes; family Hemiscylliidae; genus Chiloscyllium; species Chiloscyllium plagiosum. The sequence goes on along the minus strand of NC_057716.1, from coordinate 21,218,041 downwards.
GATAGTTTTTTTTTCTGACAATTGGCAATAGATTCATGGTCATCATTAGATTATTTATTCCAGATTTTGAGTGACTTCAAATTCCACCATCTGCTGTGATGGGATTTGAACCTGGGTCCCCCTACATCTGGGGTTTTGGATAAACAAGCTAGTAATATTAACACTAGGCTGTGGCCTCGTCATTAATATACAATACGTGTATGTCTCTCTTTCTTTGTCTGTCTCTGTCTATTTGTCTGTTTACACTCTCCTGTCTGTCTGTCTGTCTGTCCCTCACTCCCCTCTGTCTCACTCCAGTTCGACTGGGGCAATACAACCATTATGGGCTAGGCTAAACCGAGAACAGCCAGGGAATTCCTAGAGGCATGGCACTCATCCACAGATTGTCTCAACAAACACATCGACTTGGGCCCAATATACCAGTCACTGCAGCGGACAACTGGAAGCGGCAGATACAAATCACTATAAATGCCGGAGGAAACATCACAGAAGCGCTTCACAGGAGGCTCCCAAGCACTGAGGATGTCACCTGGACAGGGGACGAAATGTCTGCAACACAAATTCCCAGCTCGGCGAATAGAACCACAACAATGAGCACTCAAGCTACAAATCTTCGCTCAAACTTTGAAGAGACTGCACAGGAATTCTCAGAGGCCTGGCATTCAAACTGGAACTCCATTAATAAACACATCAATTTGGACCCATTTACCAACCTCTCAGAAAAAGAATCGGTAGTGATATCACCCACCAGAACAGACCAAGACACACAAATAACAAGCAGGACAGAATACCAGCACTTCAGAGTTACTTAGCAGGGTGACGAAATTTCGGAGAACAAATCTTCTAGCTCAGCGAACAAACTTAAACCGTAATATGGACATTCATCAAGATGTCACCATCTATTTCACCACATCCTCTATCTTTCATGTCCTTGTCTACAGTAAAAATAGATGCAAAATACTGGTTTAGTTTTGCCCCCATCTCCTGCAATTCCACACATAGGCTGCCTTGCTGATCCTTGAGGGACCCTATTCTCTTCCTAGTTACCATGTTGTCCTTTATGTATTTATAAAATCCCTTTGGATTCTCATTTTTGAAGGCTGCTCATTTTCCAGCCTTGCCTTTTTCCTTGTGAACTACTGTCCCCAAACAACCTTTGAAAGCTCTTGCATAATACTGTCAAAATTGGCCTTTCTCCAATTTAGAACTTTTAACTTGCAGATCCTTTTTCATCACTATGTTAAAACTCATAAAATTATGATTGCTGGCTCTAAAGTGCTCCCCACTTACACTTCAGTCATTTGTCCTGCCTTATTCCTAAGAGTAGGTCAAAGCTTGCACCTTATCTCGTAGGTACATCCACATACTGAATCAGAAAATTTTCTTGTACACAACTAACAAATTCCTCTGTCTAAACCATTAGCACTGATCCAGTCTGAGTCTGTGTCTGGAAAGTTTGAAGTCCCTTACCGTAACTACCCTGTTATTCTTTCAGATTTGTTTCTCCCTTTCCCTGCTGATTGTTTGGGGTTCTATCATACAATCCAAGTAAGGTGATCATTCCTTTCTTAGTTCTCCATTGCAGCCAAATAACCTCCCTGGACGTACTGCTAGGAATATTCTCCCTAAGTATGGGTACAATGCTTTCCCGTAACAAAAACTCCAAACACCCTCTTCTCTTGCTTCCCTCCCCTCTCTCACATGCACACGCACAAGCACACACACACACATGCGCGCTCTCTCTCTCTCTCCTATACCCTGTAACATTTGTTTCCTGGAGCATTAAACTGCTAATCCTATCCATCCTGAGGTCACATCTCTGTAATTGCTATGATATCCCAGTCCCATGCCCTGAGCTAATCTGCCTTCTGTGTGTGGCCTCTTGCATTGAAATAAATATGCTTTAATTTACCTTGTTCTCTGCTTTGTTCCTGCCTGCCATGACTGGCTTGACTTACTCCTTTTCCCAACTGTATCAGTGTCCGAGTGATCTCTTTCCTCACTATCTGGGTCCAACATCACAACACACATCCCCCGCAACACACTTGCACACACCCCACTGGAGCAGCAGTGGGATAGCCCCCACCCAGTATAGCAACCCCCTCCATGGCAGGACATCTTCCCCTGGTACATCAGTCCCCATCCAAGTCAGGTGCAATCCATTCCTCCTATACAGGCCACTTGCACCCCAGAAGCGATTCCAAACATGTGAACTATTCTCCCCTGCACCAGCTCTTCAGTCATGCATTCATCTGCTCCATCTTCCTATTCCTCCCCTCACCACCTTGTAGCACTGGGACGAGAACACGTCACTACCCTTGAGGACCTTCTTTTCATATTTCTGCCTAACTTCCTATATTCTCCCTTAAGAATCTCATCCTTTTCCCTTTGATGGTTCCAATGTGCGCAATGACTTCCTGCTGATCCTTCTCCCTTTGAGAATATTCTGCACTCTCTCTGAGATATCATTTGATCCTGGCACCGGGCAACATACCATTCTGATTTCTTGCTGTCTGCAGAAAGGTCTGTCTGTGCTTCTGATGAGAGAGTTCCTTTTCACAATCGATCGCTTGGAACCTGATGTATCCCTCATTACATTAGAGCCAAACTCTACCAGAAACTTGGCTGTTTGTGCTACATTCCCCTGACAGTCCATCACCCCGACTTTTTCCAAAACAGCACACTTGTTTGAGATGAGGACAGCCACAGGAGAATCCTGTACTCCTTGCCTCCCTCTCCTGCTAGAGTTAACCTATCTACCTGACTCCTCTGCAGTTTTTCTCCCTTCCCATAATTGCCAACCACCACTCCCTCTAGCTCCTGTAAATTCCTCCTGGCCTCTAGCTATCGCTCCAGCTGATCCATGCGATCTGAACCAAACTTTTGCAGATAGAATAATCAGTCACATGGTTAAAATCACACAACACCAGGTTATAGTCCAATAGGTTTATTTGGAAGCACTAGCTTTCGGAGCACAGCTCATTGTCAAGTGGATCGTCTGTGAAGGAGCAGCGCTCCGAAAGCTAGTGTTTCCAAATAAATCTGTTGGACTATAACCTGGTATTTTGTGATTTTTAACTTTGTACACCCAGTCCACACCGCCACCTCCAAGTCAGTAATATGGAAACTCTTCCTAATCTCTCACATCAGACAGGAAGAGCAGATCACTCTGAGAATGTGTATAGAATATAAGCAGGGAAAGAGTTAAGTTCTGAGGTTTAGCTGAGCATAATTCAGATCAAATAAGAACTTAAAGTTTACAATGGGGCGCTGGAGGCAAGGGTAATGGGTTAACAAGGTGGAAAAGCATTCATTAACAGTATTGGAAGCATTCAGCATGTAAGGACAGTTTAAGAAGAAAATTATTCGTATGTGAAGCCAGTTAAGGTTAGGATCATTCGTTGTGTAACACCAGATTACTTTAATCTTTGCTATTGACACTCGCTGATTGTAACTGTCACCCAATCAAAATGTATGTTGCCTTATCTGGATGCTTCTCTCTATAAAATGACTATATAATTCAATAAGAAACTGCTTTTCCAGAGAAGCTCTTGTCTCTCTGCACATAGGTGACCATTCTCTCTCCCTCCATGGCCTGGAATAAAGATGGAGGTTAAGCCATACTGTGCCTCTGAGCGGTTGTTTCGATTGATACAGGGATAGGGAAACGGGATGACAACTCCACTAAATGCCATTTTTGCTCCTTAACAATCTGCAGACCCAGAGAAGAGCACTGTCTTACTGCTCTGAAAAAAGTGACTCAGGCTAACTTTATACCTATGTTTTATATTTTTAAAATCTAACAGAGAGAGATCTCAATAAAACATATAATCAAGAAGGAACCCACTCTATTTCTGTAGACTTACAGCAAGGTTGCATTTAAAATCTATGCCTTTATCTGTTCCTGCGCTGTGAGCTCTCCCACACAGGTTCCAAGCTCAGCTGTGAAATTTGCTGTTTGTTTTCTTTGACAGACTCAAATGTCCAGCGATACTTGAACTCAAACAGCAAAGGCATTAGCTGTGCAGATTTGCTGCTGTGTCAGACAGCAATGTAGGTTTCTTTCTCTGACCATGTGGACTCTGCCTTTGTGACTCTTCCTCCTTTTCAAAGTGCTGTTGTTTTGATCTTTTTTTTCCCCCAAAAAAGTTCCAAAACCATGACTAAGCTTATAAAACACTAATTACTGCTCCTGGAATTGAAGGACATCACCACCAACACTTAAAATACCTCAAAAAAGGAGCAGCCCTTACATCTGCGATTGTTCTCCCATCCTTGTCCGGATTCAACTGCATCTGCCATTTTTCTACCTATGCCTCCAACTGATCTGTATCCTGTGACAATCATCCTTATCTTGCACAACTGCACCAATCTTTGTATTGTCTGTAAACTTATTAATTCAACAAGCTACGTTTTCCTCCAAATCACTTTCATTGACCACGAGCAGACTAGGTTTCTGTATTTAAGAAGAATTGGTGTTTATCACAATTAAATATATTCTAGGTACAGATAATGAGCAGTTGACATATAACTGAGTTCAAACTCTCACCCCATAGAACTTTTGCTATATGGGCCAAGCAACTAGAAGGACAGTTCAGTGGTCCCTGATCAGAGTTAACTCAGATGATCCTTTTGTCTTGTCCAGACCTGCTCTTTGTCAATCTTCTTTCTCCAGGTACTTCCACTTGCACGGAGGAAGCAAGAAGCAACTGAAGCACAGTTGTCAAGTCTCTGATTTAATGGTTAAGAGCCACAGCTTATAGCAAATGATGAGGGGAAAATGAACTAGCTTCCTTCAGGCTTCACATGTTTTCGTAATGCAGAGAAAGAGCAACTCCATTTTCTGAAGTTCAGTGGTTTTTGACCAAACATTTGTATCCACAAGTTGTTCAGTTACCTGGCAGCCAATTAGTTAGTTTTTGACACCCATTAATAATGGGCGTTCAATGACTTGTTGCCGGTCAACTCTCCATTTACACACACCTTTTCACTCCCGCTTATCTGCCACCAGACTTCTCCTATTGCTTCCGCAAACAGCACTTATAATGAATATAAGATAATTTTGTCTTTGAAAAGTTCAATATTCTTGTCCACAATCCTTGGATTTTACAGTAGTCCTTTTCCCATTTCAGCCCACATTACAAAGTACAGTCAGTTCGAATATAAAGCGATTGTTCCATTTTTGTATGATCTTGCATTATAAGAAAATTGCACAAAAGTTGTGCCACTTAAACTAATGGGGCTAGATTGTGTTATAGACACTACAGATAAGGAAAGTTCACGTCTACCATTTCTTCAATTGCGGTAAAGCTAATTTGCCTTGAAAAAAGCACGTTGTTGCAGAACCGACTACAGAAAAGGTAATATTCTTGCTTCTGGGTCACTAAATATTTTACAACAGAAACAGGAATGGCTGGAGAAGCTGAAGGTATGACAGCATCTCTGGAAAGAAAGCAGACACTATTTTGGGTCCATTGACCCTTCGAAAATACAACTTCTCCAACAATTGCTGTTATCGTTTCAGATTTTCAGCATCTGCAATTTTGTTCTTTTGTTTTGTTTTCACAATGCATGTTTTAACTGGAATAAAGTTGCCTTCTTTCCTGGTGTAGTAAGTAATTGCTTTTGTTCCTTGGCAGCATTCCAGATGGTGCCATCATTGATGTCATTGTTAAGTCTACTTTTTAGGACTGAAATAGCATTTGTTAGAATAGCATGGCTGTTTTGCTCCATCTATTGGACCATATTATCTCTATCTACATTTGACATAAATCTGGTTTACATTGAAATATTTCAATTTTTATCTGGAATGATGAAGCTCTGTGTACAGATCTTACATTGTATTGCTTGCAACAGTTAGAGCAAGAGTTTAAATCTTCCTGTGTTAAATAGTACATAATGAATGTTATTTCCCTATGAATAGTCAGAACAATGCAACGTGGTACCAGTAATAAGTTGCACCTTAACTCTGTGGAGTCATTCTTTTGAGTGTTTGATACTGAAACAATTGAAGTCATAACACACAATAAGGTGGCAAAAGGTTTATTTGGATTTTGACCATTCAGTTGTTAAATGCCAAACCAAAGAATTGTTCTGTGTGTGGTATTTGTGTCCATGCAGAGTTCTGTTTGCTGTAATTTTGATTCCAATTTGTTCAAATGAAGTCAAGTTTACTTTGCAGAGACCAGATATATTGTTCATCATTGGATCAAAGAAGATGTGTTTGATTGAAGAATTTAAATTGGGAAATCTACAATCTGGAAAACGCAGAATAGGATTTGGTTGTTTGCACCTGTAACTGAATGCATTTTACTGCAAGGAGTGTGATGCAACTGTGATATCTTTGCAGAATTATACTCACTGCCACTAATGTTATAAAATTAGAATATTAAGTCTTTGAACAGTAGTGATGTGGAAACCTTTCTGATGATATCATGACATTTAGATGGTAAATGAAAAGTATTGGCATGTTTTGACTGTTAGTCCACATGTAAGGAAGAAAGGAGAGTCTGACCCAAATAAGCCAAATTTCTAATAGTTGTGCATTATTTCCATATGGTTGTGTAGATCCCAATCTATCCTGAAAGCTTGGTTCCCAAGAATTGATGGTAGCTCACCTAACCACAGTTCTCTCCAGGTCAGCATATTATGTTGCATAATTGTGTTGTAAGAATACTGATCTCCAAATTCTAGTCAGTGCAGGTTTAGCTGTGCAGGATTCTGAATGAGTTGATTGTTTTGCTGAGATGATACGTTGAACAATATTAAAGGGCTCTAGACTGTACCTGCTTCCCATCCAGAAAGCTGTGGATAAGTTTCATTTTGGAGAAGAGAGTAGATAGTTTCTAACTTATGTTTTGCTATTATCATAGCCAATATTCATCACTTCAGCTTTATGGCTCTTTGGATGAGGGTTTCTTGTTGTTCTGAGTTTGAATCTGTGTCAGCAAAGATTGATCATATGCATAGTAACGATGAATAGTCTAATCTGTTTGCAAGTACTTAGTTAGTCAGTGTGATCATAGATAGCTCTTGCCTTTTTTTAAATTGTCTGATATGATAAATAGAAGCAAGAGGTTGGGGTGTCATCCCGTTCCCGCCTCAGTCAAAGCAAAACACTCAAATGCAGTATGGCTTTACCTCCCTGATCTTCCGGGTCCTGGAGGGAGAAAGAACGATCGTCCATATGTAGAGAGACATGAGTTCTGTCTTCTCTGAATAAGCAGTTTCTTAATGAAATATATAGTCATTTACAGGGAAGAGCATCCAGATAAGGCCACCTACATATTAATGAGGTGACTGTTACAATCAGCAAGTGTCAGTAGTAAAGATTAAGCAGTCTACAGTTACATAATAAATGTTCTTAACCTTGTTAACTGGCTTCACAAAATGAATACTTTTCCCCTCCTTAACTGACTGCTGCTTTTTCTTAAAGGGCTTTATATAATGAAAGCCTTTTCACCTTGTTAACTCAGTAACCTTGCCTCTAGTACCTCATTGTTTATTGCAAGTTCTTATCTGATCTGAGTCATGCTTAGCTGAATCCTTTTGTTTCACAAAACTTAACTCTTTCCATACCTGCTCATACCTTATGCACTTTCTTGGGGGTAGGGGGGCAGGTGTGCAGGAAAACAATTTGAGAGACTATTTACATGTTGGAGAAGTCTTGCCATGTTGTGTTTTTCAAGGATAAAGGATTCTAATCCGTATTAGCAGAATTACATGGGAATTATAACGTAGTAGCAGACTTGTTAGACTATCCATATTGTGTTGGTGTTGCTTTACCATGTGAGCAGCAGCCCTTAGTCAATGTACTGCTATTGTTGGTCATCTTGTCTATCTTGAGAATCTGAACCCTTGGATTTCTCTGCTCGTGTATCACCCAACCCCTCCTATTCAAATAGCTGGTTTACTTTATTGAAGCCAAATGTTCAACTTTTCACTGACACTCCCACTTCAGATTCCAAAACAAACACAAATCTTAATGTGACTGTCCTCTGCTACCAAGTGAGTGCTGAATGTTGGAGACCTCATGGTTCAGTTGAGGCATTACAAACACTGCCTTCTAGAGTGATTGTTAAGAAATGCTAGACCAATATTTGGAAGAAGAGTGGCAAAATTCTCCTTGTTGCCCAACAAGTGACAACACTACATCAGATAATTTGATCATTACTTCTTTGTCTCAAGATCTTGCTGTGCTAGATTTCTGAAATTGCAGCTGTGACTACACTTCAAAAGTAGTTAATTGGCTGACAAGTGCACAGGGTATTCCACAGTTGTGCAAATGCGATATAAGTGCAAGCCATTATTCTTGCACTGACAATGAACTACATCTGCAACTTTGTGCTTCTACCACTCTTTATCATTCTCCTCTTTCTGCTTCATTTGGTTTTCATTTGATTACTATGCTTGCTATTACAGCGCTTGTAAATCCCTCTAGCTGTATATTCAAATCATCGATGGAACCAATGGAGATAAAACATTTAGAGCAGACATGTATGGGCCACATATATCCTTGACCTGCCACTCTTTCCAACAAGGTCTTCAGTGCATTTTCCTCACTTTCTCTTGTTTGCATAATCCTTCACATTAAGTCGTCATCTTTTTGTCAGAGATCAGAATTTTTGCTCGTTCAAGGACATGACTACATCCACTGAATTTTGTTGATCCAACAGATGATCACTCCTCGAAGAATGGGTTGAGCCAAGTTTTGTTTAATTCTGGACATGCATTACAGGTGTCCAAGAGTGAAAAATAACCCTCGTAACATGTGGAGTAGTAAGGGTTAGCTGAACTTGTGACCAGCAAGTAATATCAAGCTGCTTAACATGGTGCAAGTGGATATGATCCAGGCTGACTTAAAAATTGACCTTTACAGATCTTAAATGTTTTGGTAGTCCTTGCTCATCTGGTGCATGGCTGCAGTGAGAAACTTCAAATTGCTAATGATATTTCATTGGTTTTTTTCACCCAAGTGTATATGTACAGCTGGAAATAAATTTTGGTGGAATCCGCATCCTTTTTTCCTATTGCTGCTGAGGAGAAACACTGGGCAGAACTCCAGGGAAGTTGATGACAATTCAGATTAAGCGCTTAAATTTGGCCATTATTCTGGAAGGATTGCTTTTTATTTGAACAAGAATTGTTGATGGTCAATTCTTTTTGTCGTCATCTTAATACAGAGGTCAGCTGATTGAACAGTTTGTTGGGTGGTATGAAATTTTAGTAATTTTTAGAATTTGACAAACATTAGCTTCACATTTTACTGTAGTGATGCCATATACGTGTTAATTATTGTCACCTTGTCAGAGGGACTGCAGCAGCAGGTAGATAATTCACTGCCATGTTTTTGAGACCTATAAATCAATTTAGTGCAGTAATAACTGTGCAGCGAGGGAGTTCAATGGTTTGCTATGGTGCTAAGACTTTAGTACTTTGCTGTTCGTTAATTAGAATCTACGTTTTGAACAGTGCCTCCTTACTTTAAAATAGGCTTTTAGGCAACCGGCTTGTTTTCCTTTCGCATTCGGAACCACGTTAAATATTTTCCCCTTTATTGTAATGTTTGAGGAAGAAATGATGGAACATCGCATTAAGTTCTTGAAGCACTCAAAAGCACTCAAGTGCAAATATTGTTACATGTGGCAGAACACAACCATAAAAGAATGGCTGTATTCAAAAAACAAAAAATGGCAAAGTTATTAGAATATCTCACTCCTCTTCAAGCGGTGTGGTATCTTTATGTCGACTTGAACAAACATAATCTGATGTTTGAGTTGATTTCTCACCTGATAAACTGAAAGTCTGAAAATGCAGCACACCACCTCATTGTACTCCATTGAAGTGCCACCTTATATTATGGGCATCTTCTGAAGTGCACCTTGAACTGACAGCATTCTCAATTAGAGACTAGAATGCTACCAGTTAACAAGCCTGACATTTTGAAGCAACACATTGATGAAGATCGGAAAGTATCTGTCAGTTTTCTCACCTCCATTGCCTTGAAGGTTTGTATTTTTCTTGGATAGTTAAAATCTTGTCTACTTAATAATAGTTATTAATGCGTACCTGAATTTACCTACTCATTTCATCCTGATTTTACATTACATTGTTTGATCTAAACATAGTGTTCCAGTAATAAAGTTAAACCTTTGCTCTACTGCAACTGAATCCAGAAGGATCATTCTGTAAACATTCAGTTTAATCCTAATGTTCTTGTCCTATAATACTACCCCATCACAGTTTAACCTTACTCTTCAATGTTTATACATGTGTACTTCCTGATGAATCCAGAACATTTATTTCTCAATCTTGATCCAGCTGCAATCATGTTTTTAATTTTTTCATAATTTTCAGTTTTAATTATTAATTTATTTGTATTGATTTCCCAGTTTTCTTGAATTCTGCAAATTTTGCATGTTTTTACTTGGGATTTGGAATCAGGTTGGAAATGTCTCCTCCAGTTGATCCACTGTCCATGACAGTGGCAGTTTTAAGGACATGTACCAGTGTTCTTGATTGGAGGCGAACATCGTGGTGCTGAAATGGGTAATCTGCCGAGGTGCCATTATCCTTTTCCCCCAAAGTGATGACACAAACTCCTAGCATTGCATTAAATAGGAGCTGTGCTGTGTGATACGACGTTGTATCAAGGTCTGATGTCAGCATGTTGGAGAAGGCTGGCATGAGACTTGAGAACAATGATGGTGTGGCCATATTGTAGAGAAAAACCTGTTTCTCTCTTACTGAAATAGTTGTAAGGTCAGGTACAGGATGATAAGAACAAAGAATAAATAAAATTTACAGCCCAGGAACAGGCCCTTCCGCCGTTCAAGACTAAGCCGATCCAAATGTACTGTCTAAACCTGTTGGTCAATTCCTAAGCATCTGTATCCCTCTGCTCCCCACCTACTCATGCATCTGTCCAGACACATCTTAAATGAATCTGCCGTGCCTGCCTCTACCACCTCTGTTGGCAACGCGTTCCAGACGCTCACCACCCTCTGTGTGAAGTACTTGCCACATGTATCCCTGTTAAAGTTTCCACCTCTCACCTTGAAAGTATGACCTCTCGTTATGGAATCCTTCACCCTGGGAAAAAGCTTGTCTCTATCCACACTCTCTGTACCCTTCAAGATCTTGTAAACCTCATTCGGGACCCCCGCAATCTCCTTTTTTTTCTAATGAAAACAATCCTAACCTACTCAACCTCTCTTCTTAGCTAGCACCTTCCATACCAGGCAACATCCTCGTAAACCTTCTCTGCACCCTCTCCAAAGCGTCCAATACTTTTGGTAATGTGGCGACCAGAACTGAACGCAATATTCTAAATGTGGTCAAACCAATGTCTTGGACAATTTTAACATGACTTGCCAGCTCTTATACTCAAATCCCTGCCCAATTAAGGCAAGCATACTATATGCCTTCTTGACCACTCTATCAACCTGTTCAGCAACCTTCAGGGTACAATGGACCTGCATTCCCAGATCTCTCTGCCCATCAACTTTCTCCAAGGCTCTTCCATTCATTGTATCATTCGCTCTAGAATTAGTCTTGCCTAAATGCATCACCTCACATTTGTCTGGATTGAAATCCATCAGCCACTTTTCCGCCCAATTCTCCAGTCTATCTATATCCCCCTGTATTCTTTGACAGTCCTTTATGCTTTCTGCTACTCCACCTACCTTTTTGTCAGCTGCAAACTTGCTGATCATAGCAACAGTGCTCTCTTCCAGATCATTTATGTATATTACAAACAACAGTGGCCCCAACACTGACCCCTTTGGAACACCACTGGTCACCTTTCTCCATTTAGAGAAACTCCCTTCAACTACTATTCTGTCTCCTGTTGCTCAACCAGGTCTTTATCCACCTAGCTAGAACACCCTGCACACCATGTGACTTCACATTCTCCATTAGTCTACCATGGGGAACCTTATCAAATGCCTTACTAAAGTCCACATATATGACATCAAAGCCCTTCCTTCATCTATCAACTTGGTCACTTCCTCGAAGAACTCTATTAAGTTGGTAAGACACGATCTTCCCCCGCACAAAACCATGTTGCCTATCACTGATAAGCCCATTATTTTTCTGAACATAAATAGATCCTATCCCTCAGTACCCTCTCCAGCAACTTTCCCACCACCGAAGTCCTCTCACTGGTCTGTAGTTACCTGGAATTTCCCTACTACTCTTCTTGTACGGGGGGCAACATGGGCAACCTTCCAATCCTCTGGCACCTCACCTGTATTTAAGGATGCCGCAAATATGTGTCAGGGTCCCAGCTATTTCATTTCTCGCATCCCTCAGCAACCTGGGATAGATCCCATCTGGTCCTGGGGATTTGTCCACCTTAACCTCTCGACTACCCAACACATCTTCCCTACTTATCCAGACCCAACGTGATCCAGACTAATCAAACTTCTATCTCTAATCTCAAGATTCATCATGTTTCTCTCCCCAGTGAACAATGATGCAAAGTAATCATTCAGAATCTCACCCACTCTCTCTCAGGTTCGACACTCAGCCTTCCTTCATTGTCCCTTAGTGAACCAATCCTTTCTCTAGTTACCAACTCTCTTCTTTTATAAGAATAAAATGTTTTGGGATTCTCCTTAATTCTGCTCGCTGCTAGTTCATGACCCCTATTAGTCCGCTTGATTCCTCGTTTAAGACTTATCCTAATCTTCTGATATTCCTCCAGGGCCTGTTCTGTTCTTAGCTGCCCAGACCTTTTCCTCTTGGCTAGTCGTACAATTTCTCCTGTCATCCACAGTTCGCAAATCTTGCCCTTCCTATTCTTTGCCTTCCAATGATGCACCTGGAACAAGGCCAATGACTCTGCTCCATCTCCCAATCTTGTAATGTACTGATTTATATTAGTCCCCATACTGTCCACAAGGATGCCTGGTTATATCTTAATACACTCAGCCACAACATCCAAGTATTCTCAACTCAAGTATCCACAAGTGGGTGATGAACTACCAGAAGGCCCAGGCTTTGAAAGCTTCGACTGAGGACAGGTTGGGAGAGCATTATGTAACCGTGATTAGAGTTGTCCAACCTTTGAGAAAGCAGAAATCCCAATGATTAAAGAGATCTGAATCAGCTCACAGAAAAACTGGTGAATAGTGGTTGACACTGCAGTTCCTGTGTTGATTAGCAATGTCACTTCTACCTTGACAAATTTAATGCATTTGCTGTAGGACAGTCCTTATCGTTATACATAAGACAGCCTCTTTCTGAAGGAACTTTGGTGTTTGCCTGGCTTTCAGGATATTTAAGTAACGTAACATCTAGTGGGAAGTAATGCCTTTGCACACAGATGGAGTATCTGAGTCGAGCAGCATTGGTGCCTGTGTTTATTGTCTTGTTAGAAGTGCCCAGCCCTGTCACAATTCCAACACTTCTTTGGAACATCCTTTTGGTGGGATCAAATACAGGGTTTATCATGAGATAAGACAGCAAGAATTGGATCTGCGCTTGCTGTGCAGAAATCTGTTGGACCTGACTTTTCAGCCTGAGGTTTCCATTTCCATCCATGTTGGCAGTCAGCTCCCTGCTGGTATCCTTTTTTTTCTGGTTTTTGGAGACCATTTTTTTTCCAAGTTCTGGATTTTTGTGAGCCTGCATTTCGAAGAAAGACAATTGAAGTCTGCCACTCTTCAGCATCTTCAGCTCCATCTGGACATGTCCATCACTCACTGCTTTTAACAGGTGGCCCTTCAACTGCCTGCTCAATTTGATGGAGATATCCTGGAGACAGACACGATGAAACAACTTCATGGATGCACAAAATGTCCTTTCATTTGGATTTCTTGTGTTCCTCTGCTCTAACTGTCAAGATACTCTTGCCCCCTAGAAGCTGTTGTCAGAACCTCAGATCTGCTGAAGACATGTTTGAACATCTGTACCTCCTCTTCTACTTACTGATAGACTTTCTCACACTGATGTTCCATCATGACTGCCAGCTACCTACTTCTGCTGCCCCTGGATGCCATGTCTAGCTGTATGTTTTCAATCCATTCTTTAGTTTCTGGATGATTGGGTGTTTCTGGTTTTCCCCTGAATCTATCTCATTTCCTATTAAACAACAACTATTGGAAGGATGTTGTGAAACTTGAAAGGGTCCAGAAAAGATGACAGGGACGTTGCCAGGGTTGGAGGATTTGAGCTATAGGGAGAGGTTGAATAGGCTTGGGATGTTTTCCCTGGAGTGCCAGAGGCTGAGGGGTGACCTTATAGAGGTTTATAAAACCATGAGGGGCATGGATAGAGAAAATAGTCAAGGTCTTGTCCCTGGGGTGGGGGAGTGCAGAACTAGAGGGCATAGGTTTAGGATGAGAGGGGAAAGATATAAAAGAGACCAAAGGGGCAACATTTTCACGCACAGGGTGGTGTGTGTGTGTGTGTGTGTGTGTGGATGGAATGGGCTGCCAGAGAAAGTGGTGGAGGTTAATACAATTGCAACATTGAAAAGCCATCTGATCTGGATGGGTGTATGAATAGGAAGGGTTTGGAAGGATATGGGCTGGGTGCTGGCAGGTGGGACGAGATTAGGTTGGGATATCTGGTCGGCATGGACAAGTTGGAGTGAAGGGTGTGTTTCAGTGCTGTATGTCTCCATGACTCTAAGTATAATGTCCACTTTCACTTCCTTCCAATGTCGTGTCAAGGAAATGACTCTGAAGAGGCATGTGGTAGCTCTAAGTTTGGCCTAAAGGAATTATTCTGACGGCTAACACCCGAGTCTGCAATGATCCAGCTTCAGCCTCTTGTCAAAGTCAATGCCAGTTTAAACTCTTCCACCATCTGCTCCAGCTCAGCCAGGTGTCTTTCAACTTTAGTCCCTGTGTTTTGATACCTGTGTTGTGGATTTAGCCAACTACACTAGAAATTTAGGGGAGATTTAAGTATTCTGAAGGCCCAAAGATGACGAAGGAGGAATTCTTCATTCAACTGGCATTTGGTCATTCCAAATATGAAGGAAAATTCAAATTAAATTTGGCAGTGTTTATGGAATTTATTTGGAATTAGGTTTTTGATTAGTATGGGGATCAAGGGTTATGGAGAGATTGCAGGCTAATGTGGCTGGAAAGCATAGCCATGATCGAATGATGAAGGACACTTGGGCCTAATTGCTGCATTCTGCTCCTAAATCTAATTGTCTTATTCCATGACCTGACGTATGATCATCTTTCCCATCATGCCTCCTTGCCTCAAAGAGAGCTTGACACAGCAATGTCCATTTAACTGCTGTAGTTGCCATCTCTCACTTGCTGGTGGAGATTCTGTTACGTGTGATTATCCTGAACAATCACTTGAGTTACCTCCCTGAGTAAGCCCATGCTTGAGTTGAAGCACTAATTTTTGACAGATATATTTAATACATCTGAATCTGATAACTAGTTTTTTGCAAAACATAACACTTATAAAAACAAATGTGAATAAAGGTATCTGAGCTTTTCAAGAGGGGACAAACCTTGTCTCCTGGTAATACTTATGCAGGAAGTGTGTTTGGGAAACTGCTTCCCATGGTTGTAGTGCTGCAAAATGACATTGCTTGACTCATTATGTTGCTATAAACAGTTTAAAAGTAGTCCTTGAGAACAACTAGAACAAAATTTATTGCAAGGTACCGGAAGTTAATTTATGTGATGGATTTCATAAGAGCAGCTCTGCATTGAAAGCAGATGGCATGTGCAACTGGAAGAAAACAGTATGTACAGTGTATTTGTCAGCAATGATGTGGTGGTGCCAGTGTTGGACTGGGGTGGACAAAGTCAGAAGTGTCTCAACACCAGTTTATAGTCCAACAGATTTATTTGAAATGACAAGGTTTTGATGCGCTGCTCCTTTCGGTGAAGAAGGAGCAGCATTCAAGCTTGCAATTTCAAATAAACCTGTTGGACTAAAACGTGGTGTCATGTTACTTCTGACTTTGGAAAATATGTTCAAGGAAAGCATTTGCAGCTGCGATGAAAAGGGAATGGAGGTATTTTAGTGAACATATCTGGAACAAGAAGAGAATAAAGACCTGGATTAGAATTGCTCCACAATGAACAATGAAAAAATGCAACATGGGGGACACTGAAATAAAATAACTATTATTACAGCTCGGGAAGTGATTGCAGGGCCCTGTGCTGAGATCTTTGTATCCTCAATAGTCGCAGGTGAGGTGCCGGAAGACTAGAGGTTGGGTAACGTAGTGCCACTATTTCAGAAAGGTAGTTAAGAAAAGCCAGAGAATTATAGACCAGTGTGCCTAACATCCAGTGGTGGGCAAAAAGTTGGAGGGAATCCTGAGGGACAGGGTTTACATGTATTTGGAAAGGCAAGGACTGACTAGCGATGGCCAGCATTGCTTTGTATGTGGCATAGTGTATCTTACTAAGTTGAAGTATTTTGAACAAGTGACAAAAAAAATTGATCAAAGCATAGCAGTAAACATTGTCTATATGGACTTTGGTAAGATACTTGACAGGGTTTCTCGTGGTAGACTGGTTCGCAAGATTAGATCACAGGGGTAACTAGTCATTTGCATCCTTTTGAAGGTAGAAGGCAGAGGATGGTGGTGGAGGATTGCTTTTCAGACTGGACGCCTGTGACCAGTGCTGTGCCACAAGGATCGGTGCTACTTCCACTGCTTTTTGTCATTTGTATAAATGATTTTGATGTGAGCATATGAGGTATAGTCGGTGAGTTTGTGGATGGCACAGAATTTGGAGGTGCAGTGGATAGCCAAGAAGGTTACTTCAAGTACAATGGGATCTTGATTAGATGGCCCAGTAGGCTGAGGTTTGACAAGTGAAGTTTAATTTAAATAAATGTGAGGTGCTGCATTTTGGAAAGGCAAATCTGGGCAGGACTTATACACCTTTATGGTAAGGTCCTGGGGTGTGTTGCTGAACCAAGAGACCTAGGCATGCAGATTCATAGTTGCTTGAAAGCGGAGTCGCAGGGAGGTAGGTTAGTGACTAAGGCGTTTGGTATGCTTTCCTTTATTGGTCAGAGTATTGAATGTAGGAGTTGGGAAGTTATGTTGCAGCTGTATAGGACATTGGTTAGGCTACTTTTACATTACTGTGTTCAATTCTGGTATTCCTACTACAGGAAGGATGTTGTGAAACTTCAAAGGGTTCAGAAAAGATATACAAGGATGTTGCTTGGGTTGGAGGGTGTGATTTATTTGGAGAGGCTGAATAGGCTGGGGCTATTTTCCCTGGAGCATCAGAGGCAGCAGAGTGATCTTTATAAAGGTTTCTAAAATACTGAGTGGCGTGAATAGGCAAGTCTTTTCCCCAGGGTGGGGAGTACAGAACTCAAGGGCATATGTTTGGAATGAGAGGGGAAAGCTATGAAAGGGACCTAATGGGCAACTTTATCACACAGAGGGTGATACGTGTATGGAATGAGCTGCCAGAAGTAGTGTTGGATGTAGGTACAATAACAACATTTAAAAGGCATCTGAATGGGTATATGAATAGGAAGGGTTTAGAGGGATATGGACCAAGTGCTCACAAATGGGACTAGGTTTATTTAGGATACCACATTGGCATGGACAAGTTGGACCGAAAGATCTGTTTCCATGCTGTATAGTTGTATGACCTTACTAGAGCGTGAGCACTTAATATGGAGAATGTTGCAATAGATTGAGGAGACAATAGAGAAAAATGCTCAAGTTTGAGCTGATGCTCCATTTGAGTCCTTTGAATTAACCTGCAAAATTCCAGAGGCTTCTATGAATGTTTGGGACTCCAGTTCTGCCACATTGTAGTTTGCAGCTGTACTTTACTTTTATATATTAAATGTATAGAGATAGCTTGATAATTTGTGGCAGAAGTATATTCTTGAAACACAAATTAGCCATAGTTTTAAATTGAATTCTGCCATTTTGCTGTGGGACTGCAAAGTCAGAATGAATGGCCATTTATGCTTTGTTTCAGAGTTGGTAGTTAGGCTTGTCAGTCTTGATTTCCACAGTCTGAGATTAAAGCTATTTTTTTTAAGTTTTCAGTCATTTAACAAAAGTAAATCTCTTATAACACCACAGTGGAGTCATATAGCATGAAAATAGGCCCTTCAACCCAACTTCTCTGTGCCAACCAGGTTTTCTAAACTGACCTTGTCCCATTTGCCTACATTTGGACCATATTCTGTCAAACCTTTCCAATTCATGTACCTGTTAAAATGCATCTTGTGTGAGGAATATGCTTCCTGCTAAATCTTCAGAGTTGTCGAACTGTTCATGTTTATCCCTTGAAGGACATTTTTGATTTTTATCTGGGCCTGAACAATTTACGGCATCTTTCCAAAGAATATGATCAGTAAGTATGAGCTAAAATGGAGTGACAGAATCCTATTACCTCAGTCAAGATAATGTGACCTCTGACCTTAAATTTAGTTCAATTCAGTGTAACTTTACTGGAGGATTGCAGATTTAAGTTACATGAAAATTTCAGTTTGGTTTAAGTGGAAGAATTCCTCTTCTTGTCAAACACGGTCTTGGACTGGGGTGGACAAAGATTAAAAAGTCTCAACTCCAGGTTATAGTCCAACAGGTTTATTTGGAAGCACTAGCTTTTGCAGCGCTGCTTCTTCAGGTAGTTGTGGAGCAGGATCATAAGATACAGAATTTATAGCAAAAGGTCACAATGTCATGCAACTGAAACAATATATTGATCAAACCTAGATTGCTGTGAAGTCTTTCATTTCAATTGCAACTGTACTTGATTTTTGAATAACTCCAGCCAGTTCATCATGCTTCAAGCTTCGTATGTATTGTTAAGTATTAATCCAAGAGGTATGTTAGGATCTTAATTCTACTGTTTCTTCATGTTATGTACAAATTCACATCTGTCTGGTGTAGTCTGGAAGTAGTCTAATACAAGTTGTTGGGAAAAGAAATATCTGAAGACTTGTTTGAGAACTGATTTGAAAATTCAAAGCTACTAATTAGTCTGTAGTCTTTGATTCATCCTTTCAAAAGAGTATCAAGTTATGCAATGTGGAAATAGACCCTTTTAGACTAACTCCTCTGCACCAACCAGATCCACGTGCCAGCATTTGGCACATATCCCTCGAAACCTTTCCTATTCATATATCCATCCAAATGTCTACTAAATGTTGTAATTGGGTTGATGGTTATTTTCCAAATTTAGGCCACAATTAATATCATTTAAAGCTTTAATTTGACTTTGGGAAATTCTTAATCTGTTCAAAGTTTGTGAGAAGATTTGTGGCTCGGGTGCTCGTTGCTGTGGTTCTGTTCGCCGAGCTGGAAGTTTTTGTTGCAAACGTTTCATCCCCTGTCTAGGTGACATCCTCAGTGCTTGGGAGCCTCAAGCACTGAGGATGTCACCTAGACAGGGGACGAAACGTTTGCAACAAAAACTTCCAGCTCGGCGAACAGAACCACAGCATTCTTAATCTGTATCTCAATCGATTGCTTTAATTGGTTTTTTCCGATTTGTGAAGTTTTTATGATTGCTTCATGGGATATGGGTGTTGCTGGCAAGGCTGGCACATGTTGCAGATCTGAATTGCACATTTCTGTGCGTCTAGGGTCATTAACCTCAGCCCCTGAATTCTAATTCCAGGGACATTACTACTGTGCTGCCATCTTCCCATTTCAAATGCAAATATTAAATTTTGATTTAGGAAGGTGGGATCATGTTTGGAGGGTTGGTGTAGACTTGATGGGCCGAATGGCCTGTTTCCATATGAATCTATGAATCTACATTTTTTTTTAAAAGCCAAAATATCATATCTAACATCGGAAGTGCAGTGAAAAGAAATGCTGCGTTCGTTCTGCCAGTAAGGGCAGTTGTGAAACACCGATAAATAGTCAAATTTTTTATGTAAGTTCGTGTTGTATAAATGAGGAATTCAGTGTCTGAAACGAGACGATACTGGATATAACACATTTGCTTATGCAGCCTTAGAGAGGCATTATTTAATGTAATTCACCATGTTTATTTGTCATTGTGAAGTTTTAGTGATGGGTTATTGAACCTGACTAGTGCACTGAAAGCTCCAGATTCCTGTTTAAGTTTACAACAAATGATCTGTCCTGACTTTATATCAAAACCAAACAAAATCTGTTATTAACACTCTAAAATAACGCTACTTAATTGAAACAAAGTCATTTCTACACTTAGTGGGGAAAAAGATGAAGAGGGTGGTTTAGATGACTGCAGAATTCTTACTTCTGTTTCCTAACTACCCCTCAAATCGAAGTTCTCCTTCAGCATGTATACTGTGGAATTGCATGTTCGGTGAACCAAAGTTAAATCGTACTTTTTAAAAATTCTCTCTAAAGGTGTGGATCCTTCTTTTCAAATTGAGTCCAGGCTCCCAGGACCGATCCAGCCTTCACCTTTTTCCTCCTCTGTCGCTTTTGTGGCTGCAACCAGGCAGCCCAAATCACGAGCCTCTAATTCCAGGGATGAACGCTATCGATCTGGTAAGTCATGCTTCTGCTCAGCAGAGGTGAGGAAAGATTGTCTTTGTTATAAAAATGTTTTTTATTGCCTTTAAATACAGAGGAATCTTGATTATCCAAACAACATGGTTGGGGAGTATTTTGGTTGGATAATCGAATGTTCAGTTAACACAGTTTAGCCAAGCATCAGGACCTTGCGATCTTTTTCGGATAATCCAGGTTCCTCTGTATTGCATTTTAAAAAATTTTATTGATCCAGAATTACATTGCTGCTATTTTCAACCCTACAACATGCCTTCAAGTTTCTTTAGCAGTCTTATAGAATTCTAATGAATCATTCCTTGGGGCCAAAAGCATCGTGGTAGTCTGATTCACTCAGTTGCAAATTAATCAAGTGAATTTTCGCATTTCATGCCACCTTTGCACCGTTGTGATTTAGTTTTGACTTGGGGAAGAATAAAATAGTCCACTAAACATGGTGTCCTATATCTTAGTTTTTGTAAGGATTTGGGCAAATGAAGAAGGTAGTGGAGAGAATGTATCTTTTCCCTCTTGAGGTTTAACTTTCAACTTTTCCATCTGCTCACAAAACTCCAAAGGCAGAAAAATCTTGCGTTTATATATAGAGGAACCTTAATTACCCGAATGTCAATTATCGGAATTACGGATTATCCGAAGAAGATCCCAAGATCCCGTTAAAAATGTTACTGTACAGCAAAGAGGTGTTTCCAACACCAGTTGCAACTTTTGTTTACAATGATTAAAAGTGAAGTTGGCTTACTAAAATGCTGCTGAGAACAGTCCTGGACATTGATGGGAGGCCAGGCACCATCTCCAAATGACGTGTCTGTGTCTCGTTCTCTTACCCGCCTTCTCGTTCTCTTACCCGCCTTCTCGTTCTCTTGCCCGCCTTCTCGTTCTCTTGCCCGCCTTTGGGGGCGCGCTCCCCCGCCGCCTTTGGGCGTGCTCTCCTCCCCCC
>NC_057716.1:21174254-21194190 GCF_004010195.1 Chiloscyllium plagiosum | reverse complement strand
CGCTCCCTCCCCCCCGCTCTTCTCCTCTCCCTCCCTTCTTTCTCCCTCTTCTCCTCTCCCTTCTTTCCTTCTTTCTCCCTGTCTGATGTAACAAACACTACATCAGACAGGCAGAAAACTAGCCTCCAGGATACATGAATACCAACTAGCCACCAAAAGAGCTGACCCGCTACCACTAGTATCCTTACAGACAAAGAACACCACTTCGAGTGGGACAACACATCCATCCTCATGCCAAACAGCAGCTCGATTTGGGAATTCCTAGAGGCCTGGCATTCAAACTGGAATTCCATCAATAAACACACCGATTGAGACCCATCTACCAACCTCTGATAAAAAGAACCGGATATGATATCCCCTATCTTAAGAGAAAAAGACCTGTAGTTAGAAAGCGGGACATAATAGCGGTGCTTCTGAGGAAACTGATGATGATACCAAGTATGGTGACAAAATGTCTAAAAACAAACATTCCAGCTCAGCGCGCAAACTTTATAGCCTGAACGAATTTCGTAGATGCACAGATATTTCAAGTCAGAAGGAGGCTGTTTGTCCCACTGTTTTTTGCACAAATTGTTGAATGAGTGACTTAGTTTATGCCATTCTACCACCTTGTCTCTGTAACTCTGCACTATATTTCCTTTCAGATAGCGGTCTCGCTCCCTTTTGAAAATCTCAATTGAATTGCTCTGCACCACACTACAGTTGTTGCTGTATGAATAAGTTTAGACTCTTATCACTTTGGCTTGTACTGATTATTAAATCTATGTCCTCTAATTCTTGCTGCTTCCACAAGTGGTAAAAGTTTCTTCCCAACCAATCTGTCCAGACCCTTCGTGATTTTGACTAAGTTTTTGCTGAGTTGCCTTTTCTCCAAGAAAAACCATCTGTCGTCTTCACTGAAATTCCTCATCCATGGAACCATTCTTGTGAAATTTTTCTGCGATTCCTTTAAATCATTCACAGATTTCCAAACATATGGTGCCTAAAATTGAACGCGATACTCTAGCTGAAGTAGAATTAGTGACCAGTGTACATTCAGCATCATGTCCTTGCATTTGTACTCCAGTCTCCAGGAGTACAAGTCCAGGATATTGTATGCTTCATTACCTTCCAGTTCATGACACGTGCATATACACTTCCGGCCTCCTTGCCACTGCACCCCCTTGAAAATCAAAACTTTTATTTTATATTGTTACTCCCATGTATTTTGTATCAAAATGCATAATTTCACATTTCTCCACATTAAAACCCATCTGCCACCTGCCCACTCATTCCACCAACTTGCCTGTGTTCATTTTTATCACACTTTGTCTGCCTCACAATTAAGTTGTTCCAGGTTTTGAATCATCTGCAAACTTTGGAATTAAGGTGTGTGTAATTTTATTACAGAAAACACAAGGACCCCAACACTGACCTCTGAAGAAATCCACTCTAAACACCCTACCCCAAAAAAATTCCATTGACTATTATCTGTTTTCTGTGCCTCATTCAGTTCCTAATCCATGTTGATGTTTCTTTTTTCCCCATGAGCTATAACCTGGCTCATAAATCTCTGATGCACACTGTATCAAACATCTTTTTACAAGTCCATGTTCACCACATTAACAGCATTGCCTTCATTAACCTCTTTTACAATCTGTTACTACATCCTCTTTTTGACCTTTATACTATTCAAGTATGTGAATTACTCCCCTTTTACCAGGGCAATGGCAGCATCTTCCTTGTTAAAGGCAGATGGAAATTACTCCTATAATACAGAGCTTTACCCTCTGCTTTCATGTATAAATCCTCTTATGGCTTCTCATTAGTTTTACTACATCTCTTCACACCATTTTATCATCTGTGCGCCTATAGAAGACTGTTAGCAGGCAGTTTCCTTTTACTCTCTCCCTTATATCTGTCTTTTCGGTCTTCAGAACTTAGCATGTTTAGTTTGGTTTGGTTTCTAATTTTATTTAATACCTGATGCCTTTTTATAAGTGCACTTTTTCTTATTTATCTTAATTTTCTATGCAACTGAGGTCATCCACTTTGGTATTTATTAACCTTGGGAGTACAGCACAGATTTATTCGATAATGTGAACTCCAGATGTTCGTTTGCAAGGTGACATGTTCTAGTGTGGTGAAGGTTTATAATATATCAATGTTATTTGGGAACTGGTGTTCTAAAGTAGATTAGATTAGATTACCTACAGTGTGGAAACAGGTTCTTCGGCCCAACAAGTCCACACCGGCCCTCTGAACTGCAATCCTCCCGGACTAATTTCTCTACATTTACCCATGACTAATGCACCTAACCTATGGGCAATTTAGCATGGCCAATTCACCTAACATGCGCATCTTTGGACTGTGGGAGGAAACCAGAGCACCCGGAGGAAACCCACGCAGAAAGTAGGAGAATGTGCAAACTCCACAAAGACAGTCACCCAAGGCTGGAATTGGAATTGAACCCAGGTCCCTAGCGCTGTGAGGTAGCAGTGCTGACCACTGCGTCACCGTGCAGCCCAGAGAAAAATTAATTTTTCAGTCTGTGAAGGTTGACTTGTTTTATTTTTAATAGGTCAGGAATTCATTTTGAAAAGTGAATTCAAAACAGCACTTATTATAACTTTTATGATTGTAGCTAAATAACCAGCAATCCACTTGGGGACATAATTACTGAGGAGTTTGCTGACTTGAAGTTTACAATAGAGAGACAGAGGTGCAAAAAGCAGGCTCAAGCAGAGCAGTGGTGTATTAACTAGTTTGCAAGCAGTCAGGGTTGTGGATAAGTTCTTGTACTCTTACAAGTCAGTGGGAAGAAAGCTGCAGAAGGATGTAATGATGTTTGAGAGGAAGAAATTAGTTTTGGTGCGGGTGGGAAGCAAAGAACTGCAGATGCTGGAAATCAGAAAAATAAACAAATTGCTGGAAAGAAATTCAGGTCGGGCAGCATCTGTGCAGAGAAAGCAGAGTTAATATTTAAGGTACTATTTGTTTTGAGGAACCCATATTAAGACATGTGAACCAAATTAACAGGTTGTTTTCAGGCTCTTGCCCTGAGACACTGAAGAAAATTGCATCTAATAAATGCATAGAAATTTATGAAAGGTAACTGATAATAGCAGTGCCAGCTTTTGTTTTAAATTCATAGGATGAAAGCTTTGATGACTGGGCTGTTATTATTCCCACAATGGTGCTGGTGAGGTACCTTTTTGAACTACTGCAGTCGGTATGGTGTAGGTAAAGTCCACAATGATCTTAGGGAGGCAGTTCCACAGTTTTGTTCAGTGACAATAAAGGCTTTGTGAAATATTCCAAAGTCAAGATGATGAGTGACTGGAAGGGAGCTTGCAGGTGCTGCTTCTGTGTCTCTGATGCTCTTGTCCTTCCAGATAATGCTTCCCAAATCTGTGCCAACTACTGTCCAAGGAACCTTGCCAAATGTCTGCAGGGTATTTTCTAGTGGGTAGACACTGAAGCTTCAGGTAATTCTTGTATAAAGCATGTTTCGGCAGCGCAATTTGGTGCTAGCGTCGCTGAAGAATTGGGGAATGGTATTTTCGATATCACTTATCTCTGTCTGCAATCGTGCGATTCCAGTGACAGTTGTTTCGCATGTTGGTTCTGCGCACGCAGTGATGTCAGCTGCTGCAAGAACGAGAGGTATAGTATTGTACATTGAGTAGTTTCACCTCAAAAATTAAACTAATGAATGTTACATTAGATTAGATTGATTAGATTCCCTACAGTGTGGAAACAGGCCCTTTGGCCCAACAGGTCCACACTGACCCTCCGAAGAGCAACCCACCCAGACCCATTCCCCTACATTGACCCCTGACTAATCCACCTAACACTATGAGCAATTTAGCATGGCCAATTCACCTAACCTGCACATCTTTGGACTGTGGGAGGAAACCGGAGCACCTGGAGGAAATCCAAGCAGACACTGGGAGAATCTGCACAGACAGTTGCCCAAGGCGGGAATTGAATCTGGGTCCTTGGTGCTGAGAGTGTTGATTGCAAGGACTGCTTTACTCTTATACGTACCATTGTCTTTCTAATTTGTTCTTGTACCTGCATGTCTCACAATCTAAACCAACCCCCAAGAAACAGTCAGAAGGCAATTAACCACAGCCATCCACAACCACACCTGCACCTGAAGGTGGTAATGGTGATGATGACGACCCTCTCCCTGCATTAACAATACTTTTTCAATATCATGTGTTAAATTTACCTTTGTTTCATGAATAAGTATGAGTTAAACCTTCATTCAGGCTATGCTATATTTTGTATCAGGCTTTTGGTTATCTTTGAGCAATCATGAGTGATTATTTTTTGCTGGCTGCCTCTAATTCTGCCTTTCCCATAGGCCCTATTATTTCTATAAAGCAAGACTTGACTGGAATGCTACTGTGACATTATAGGAGAACTACCTGTGCTGTGCGTCAGTAGTAGGGTGGGTATGTTGCCAGTCAAGTGGGCTTCTTTGCCTTGGAAAATTAGTAGTCATTATTTTGCTTGTTCTTTGTGTTTTCTTGCTGTAAATTAATATAATAAGACACTATTTTGATTCAACTTCTGTTTCAGCTGGACTAACTAGATCAGTACAAATCATGTACAGACTTTCAGAATTTCCTGGTTTGTCGCAACTGATCCATGGCTGAGAGATTCAGAGCCTCAAATTCCTATCTATTCCTGATTATTATTCTTCCATTGACCGCTCCAATTGGTTATTAATGGAAAATTTGTATGTCCATACCTCTCAAACATATGGTCAAAATTTGATGAGGTATTTGTCAGTTTCTGTAGATACATTGGATTACATGGCCAGTAGTCCAGCTAGTGTTCTATTCCTCTTTAGGGTTCTAATCAACAAATGGCAAGTGTTAATTTTAGGTATAAGGGCCATGTATGGTTTATACTTCTGACATTATCGGGCATTGTATCTGTAATGAAAGACTGTTCCTTGTGCCTGTGTGATATTCCACTTCAAGGAACTATTTACATAGTTGAAATGTTTGGACCATATTATCAAAAGAAGAGATGTGCAATTCTTGATAAATTATTTGTAGCTCCGATCATGTCAGATGGTTGTCCTCGTCACATGTTGTGGTTTTACTGTTATTATGAACAGATCCAATTTCACATATCTTGTGTGGTGAACAAAGGTAACATATTTAGAGCTCACACTACAACTTTGTCTTCTCTGTTGTGTTGCAAGGATTTGCAAGCAGGGTAAGGTGTCCTGTACCTAGTCCAGTAGCTGACAGATTCACATTTACCAATCCAATTCAAAGCAAATCAGTCTTTTGTGATTACGCTCGACTGATATTCTCACCGTGTACTGAATCATTGCCAATCTAGATGTGAGACCCCTTGAGGATGAATGACCATAACATGGAATTTTTTATCGAGCTGGAGGGTAAGGTAGTCGAATCTGAGACTAGGGTACTGAATCTTAATGTGAAGATATGAGGTGTCAGTTGGTCTTGATAGATTGGGTGAGTTTCTTCAAGGGATCACAGTGGATAGACAATGGTGTACATTCAAGGAACGCACGGGGTACCTGCAACAACTGTTTGCGCCTGTTTGGTACAAAAGCAAAATGGGTAAGAGGGCCAATCCATGGCTTACCAAGGAAATTAGAGCTCGTATCCAGTGCAAGAAAGAAGCATGCAGATTGGCCAAGAAAAATAGCAGGTCTGAGAATTGGCAGCAGTTGAGAATTCATCAAAGGAGGACAAAGGGATTGATTAAGAAGAGGAAAATAGAGTTCAAAAGTAAGCTTGCACGGAACATAAAGGCTGACACTTAAAGTTTCTCAAGGTATGAGAAGAGAAAGAGATTAGTGAAGACAAATGTAGGTAC
This sequence comes from Chiloscyllium plagiosum, assembly GCF_004010195.1. Classification (NCBI taxonomy): domain Eukaryota; kingdom Metazoa; phylum Chordata; class Chondrichthyes; order Orectolobiformes; family Hemiscylliidae; genus Chiloscyllium; species Chiloscyllium plagiosum. The sequence goes on along the minus strand of NC_057716.1, from coordinate 21,188,340 downwards.
CCACAGACAAATGGGGAATATATAATAGGGGAGAAAGAACTGGCTGACCAAATGAATACACACTTTGGTTCTTGTCTTCACAAAACAGGACAAATCGGATACTAGGAATTATGGTGAATACAAGATTTTGTGAGAGGGAAGAACTGAGGGAGATCAATATGAGTAGATAAATGATGATGGAAAAATTGAGGGGATTGAAGATGGACAAATCTGCAGGGCCTGGCGATGTACATCCCAGAGTACTTAAGGAGGTGGCTCTAGAAATAGTGGATGCATTGGTGGTCATCTTCCAGGATTATAGACTCTGGAAGATTCCCTGCAGATTGGAGGGTAGCTAATATTCAAAAAGGGAGATAGAGGGAAACCAGTGAATTGTAGACCAGTTAGCCTTTAATCCATTATCCAAGACTTGAAAGCAGAGCATTTGGAAAGCAGTGGCAGAATCGGACACAGACAGCATGGATTTTTGAAGGGGAAATCGTGCTCGCCAAATCTGTTGGAATTGTATAAAGATCTAACTCGTAGAGTTGACAAGAGGGAGCCAGTCAATGTGGTATATTTGGACTTGGAGAAAATGTCTGACAAAGCCCTGCATAAGAGATAGATTGTGTAAGATTAAAGTGCATGGGATTCAGAGAAGTGTATTGAGATGGTTCGGAGGAAACAGTAATAGTTAATGGGTCCTTTTCAAATTGACCAACAGTAATTAGTGGGGTGCCACAGGAATCAGTGCTCCGACCCTAGCCAATCACGATATATATTAATGATTTGAACGAGGGAACAAAATGGAACATGTCAAAGGTAGCAGATGACACCAATTTGAGGGAGAGTGAACTTTGACGGGGATGCAGGGGTCCTTCAGCATGATTGGACAGGTTGGGCAAATGCAGGATAATTTGGATAAGTGTGAGCAAAAACAAGAAGGCAGAATTACTGCCTGAATGGCTATAAATTGGGAGAAGGGAGTCTGCAGTGGGACCTGGGTATCCTTGGGTACCAGTTGCTGAAGGTAAGCATGCAGGTGCAGCAAGCAGTGAAGAAGCCAAATGGTTTGTTGGCCTTCGTTGCAAGTGGTTTCAAGTACAGGAGCAGTGATGTGTTGTTGGAGTTATACTGGGCCTTGGTGAGGCCACACCTAGAATATTGTGCTCAGTTTTAGTCTCCTTTTCTTGCTCTCGTGGAAATGCAGCAAAGGTTTACCAGGCTGATTTCAGGGATGGTGTGACTGATGTATGAGGAGACATTGACGAGATTAGGATTGTTTTTGCTGGAGTTCAGATCAGTGAGGTGAGACCTCAAAGAGACTGCGCAAATTCGAACAGGACGAGACCAGTTAGATGCAGGGAGAATGTTCCTGATGGTGAGTGCCTCCAGAACAAATGATCACAGTGTGAGGACAGTTGGGGTGCACCATTTCTTCACCCAAAGAGTGGTGAGGCTGGAATTCATTACTACAGGAAGTAGTTGATGCCAAAACATTGATCACGTTCATCGTAAGTGCAGTTCTGGTCTCCAAATTTGAGAAAAGACATTCTGGCTATTGAGGGAGTGCAGCGTAGGTTCATGAGGTCAATTCCTGGAATGGCAGGATTACCGTACACTGAAAGACTGAAGCGACTGGGCTTGTATACCCTTGAGTTTCGAAGATTGAGAGGGGATCTGATTGAGACGTATAAGATTATGAAAGGATTGGACACTCTGGCAGTAGGAAACATATTTCCACTGATGGGTGAGTGCCGAACCAGAGGACACAGCTTAAAAATACGGGGTAGACCAATTAGGACAGAGCTCAGGAGAAACTTCTTCACCCAGAGAGTGGTGGCTGTGTGGAATGCTCTGCCACAGGAGGCAGTGGAGGCCCACTCTCTGGATTCATTTAAGAAGGAGTTGGATAGAGCTCTCAAAGATAGTGGAATCAGGGGTTCTGGAGATAAGGCAGGAACAGGATACTGATTAGGAATGATCAGCCATGATTATATTGAATGGCGGTGCAGGCTCGAAGGGCTGAATGGCCTACTCCTGCACCTATTGTCTATTGTCTATTGTTATGGAGAGAAAGCAGGATTAGGCTGTTGAGTTGGATGATCAGCCTGATTGTGATGAATCATGGAGAGCAGCCTCAAAGGGCCAAATGGCCATATCCTGCAATTATCTGCTGTGTCTCTATGTAAATGAGTGTTGAGGAATGATCTCCCTATCTGGTGTTGGGTTTTTTTTTATTGGAATTAGCATTGGAACTGAAGACACACCCCCTCAGCACAAAGTTGCTGTGAATATTTATAGTCATAGAGTCCTACAGCGTGGAGACAGGCCCTTTGGCCCAGATGTGTCCATGTCGACCAAAATGTCCATTCACGCTAACCCCATTTCCCTGCACTCAGCCCATAACCTTCTAATCCTTCCTTTCTATCGATGTGTTTATCCAAATGCCTTGGAAATATTGTTATTGTACCTGCCTCAACCACTTCTGCTGTCAGCTCATTCCATATGCATACCACTGTCTGTGTTTAAAAAAAGAGTTGCCCCTCAAGTTCCCTTTTATTCTTTCCCGTCTAACCTTAAACTGATGCCCTCTAATCTTCGATTCCATGACTCTGGGGAAAAAGATTGAGTGCATTCGCCCAATCCATGTCTTTCATGATCTTGTATGCCTCTATAAGAGCTCCCCTCGGTCTCCTCTGCTCTAAAGAACAGTCCTAGCTTGTCCGACTTTTCCCTATAACTCAGACTGTTGAGCCCAGGCAACATCCTTGTAAGTTTCTTCTGCACTCTATCCAGTTTAATAACATCCTTCCTATTGGAAGGTGACCAAAACTGAACACAGTACCCCAACTGGGAGAAAGTGAAGACTGCAGATGCTGGAGATCAGAGTCGAGAGTGTGGTGCTGGAAAAGCAGGTCAGGCAGCATCCGAGGAGCAGGAGAATCGACATTTCTGGCATAAGTCCTTCATCAGGAATAGGCTCAGCCTCTCCAACGTCTTGGACAACTGCACATAACTTCCCAACTTCTGTACTGAATGCCCTGACTGATGAAGGCCAATGTGTCAAAAGACTTCTTCACTATCCTGTCTACCTGTGATTCGAGGTTAAGGAAACTGTGAACGTGACTCCTTAACCTTCCACGACACACCTTAAAGCCCTACTATTCCCCATGAAACCCCGACTTAGAATTGACTTTCCAAAATGCAAGATTTCACTGTTCTCTATATTAGACTCCATTTGCCGATTTTCAGCCTATTTCCCCAGCTGATCAAAGTCTTGCTGCAAATTCAGATTACCTACCTCGCTGTCCACGACAATGCCAGTTTCAGTGTCATCAGCAAACGTACTAATCGTGCCTTGTATACTCTCATCAAAATAATTGATATAGAAAATAAACAGCAGTGGACCCAGCACTGACCCCTGAGGCACTCCACTAGTCACAGGTCTCCAATCCAGCAAGCATGCTTCCACTATTACTCTCTGCTCCCTCACATCAAGCCAATTTTGTATCCAGTTTGCCAGTTCACCCGAGATTCCATGCAATCGAACCTTCCAGAGCAGCCTACAATATGGAACCTTATGAATGGCTTTACTGAAATCCATACAGTTTACGTCTACTGCCCTGCTCTTGTCAACTTCATCAAAGAATTATAATCCGTTTGTGAGGCATGATCACCCACTCACAAAGCCATGCCGCCTACTCTTAATCAAACTCTGTCTCTCAATCTTCTCAAGTAACTTATCCACCACAAATGTTCATCTTTCTTGACTGTAATTCCCAGGCTTTTCTTTGCAACCCATCTTGAATAATGGCACAATGATCACTACCCTCTTCAGTCTTCTGTGACCTCACGCATAGCTAACGATGATGCAAACATTTCAGCCAGGCCCCCCACAACTACTTCTCTAGCCTCTTGAAGTGTGCTTGGAATCTATCTGGTTAGGACCAGGAGATGTATCCACCGTCATACATTCTTAAACATCTAACACGTCCTCTACTGTGATATGGGCTGTCAAGATATTATCGCTAACTTCCCAAGTTCCTAAGTCGTCATGTCTTTCTCCATGGTAAACTGGAGAAATATTCATCGAGGACCTCACCCATCTCCTGTGGTCCTCCACAAAATGTCCACTTTGCTCCTGAGGGACCCTATTTTCTCTCAATATTTTTCCTTTAGTATACTTAAAGAACCTTTTTGGATCCACCCTAATCTTCTCAACCAAAGCTATCTTGTTGAAACTGTGTTGCTGAAAAAGCGCAGCAGCTCAGGCAGCATCCAAGGAGCAGGAGAATCGACGTTTCGGGCATGAGCCCTTCTTCAGGATTCCTGAAGGGCTCATGCCCGAAACGTCGATTCTCCTGCTCCTTGGATGCTGTCTGACCTGCTGCGCTTTTCCAGCAACACAGTTTCAGCTCTGATCTCCAGCATCTGCAGTCCTCACTTTCTTCCAAAGTTATCTTGTGCCTCCTTTTCACCCTGATTTCCTCCTTCAGTAAACTCATGTATTACCTGCGTACCTCCAAGGATTCCCTTGATCCCAGCTGCCTGTACCTGAGCCACATTACCTTTTTCTTCTGGTTAAAGCTTCAATATTTCTTGACATCAAGGGCTTTCTATTCCTGCCAACCTTGCAGTTCAAGGTCTATATGTTCCTATGAGCAGGAACTCTAGCTATCTCACTTTTAAAGGCTTGTCCGATGTCCCTTTGCCCTCAAACAAACTACTCCAATGAACTCCTGCAAGCTCCTGACTAAATTTGCCTAATTTAGAACTTGAACCTGTGGACCAGTTTTGTCCCTCTTAATTGTTTTAAAATTTAATGGAACGATGGTCACTGATCCCAATGTGCTGCCCCACTGTCACCTCCGTCATTTGTCCTGCCCTATTTCCCAAGAGTAGGTTGAGTTTTGCCCCTTCCCAAGTAGGGCTCTCTATATGCTGCCTGAGGAAACTTTCCTGGGTACACTTAACATATTCCACTCCATCTAAGCCCTTAACGCTCTGGCAGTCCCAGTCTATGTTAGGAAAATTAAAATTCCCTTTTAAGACAACCTTATTACTCCTGCAAGTCTCCCCAGTCTCCCTGCATATTTGTTCCTCTAACTTTGATTGACTATTTGGGGGTCTATAGTACAACCCCAATTATGTCACCATCCCCTTCGTGTTTCTCAGCTTCATCACAAAGCCTCTCTGGATGATCCTTCAGTTATTTCATGTCTGACTACTGCTGTGATACTCACCTTCATCAAAATACAACTCCTCTCTTCCCTACTTCCACCACCTCTGTCCTGCCTAATGTGCCTATACCCAGCACATGAAGCTCCTTTAGCTATATTTCTGTCATGGCAACAATCCCAGTCCCACGTACCTGTCCACACCCTGAGTTCATCAGTCTTACCTGTCAGCCTTCTAGCATTGAAATAAATGCAATTTAATCCAACAGGCTTTCTTTGCTCCCTGTCATGTTCCAGCATGACTTTTCTCTTCAACTTAGTATTTCTGATTATTGTATCTCCACTGAGCCTCACGCTTGTGTCCCTGCTGTTGAGGATCTCATCTCCCTACCATTCTAGTTGAAACCCTTTCTTGCAGCACGAGCAAACATGGCGGCCAAGATATTGGTCCCTCTCCAGTTCAGATGCAACCAGTTCCTCTTGAACAGGTCACCTCTGCCCCAGAAAACATCCCAATGATCTAAAAATCAGAATCCCTGCCCACTGCACAAATTCTTTAGCCATGCATTCATCTGCCATGCTCTCCTGTTCTTACCTTCACTAGCATGTGGCCCTGGAAGTAATCCAAAGATTATCACCAAGATCCTGGTTTTAACTTTTTTTCCGAGCTCTCTAATCAGTCTGCAGAACCTCATCCCTATTTCTACCCATGTCTTTAGTGCCAATGTGCACAGTGACTTCTGGCTACTCACCCTCCCCCGTGAGAACATTCTTCAGCTGTTCTGAGACATCCTGGACCCTGGCACAGCAGAGGCAACACACCATCCTGGATTTCTGTTTGCAGCCACAGAATCTCCTATCTGTCTCCTTATCTATCAAGTATCCTATCACGAAGGTCCTGTTTCCCTTTACCCTTCCCCCTGAGCCAGTCAGTGTGCAAGTGATTTTTTTTTAAGACTGGGTTTACCCCAGCATATGGTTAATAATCAAATATTGATTACTTTGTAAATTTGAGTGGTATTTCCAAAGATGCTGACTGAATATAGAAAATTAAAAGAGCACAACTGCATTTCCGATAACTTCACTTGGTCACCTCAGTTGTTTGCCAATGCTGTAGTGATCTCACTCCTTTGAAAAGGCATAAACATAAGTACATCATTCAGATTTGACATGCTACTTCTTTGCTTGGCTGTTGAGAGGTCAGCTACTTAGGTTTCAGAATACCATCTACTCTTAGTTACAATCTTTATGATTAAGTACTATTCAGGTTTTATGGTACAATGATTATAAAATTCCATTCCTGTTTCCTCAATAGTTTTCTAGTAAAATATCTTGCAGTTTGATTCATGAATGGGGCTTACATTCGTCTTTGTGATTTGAGACCCCTTTGGAAGAGTTTGCTTTTGATTTTCCCTTTTTTCCTGTAGCTGTGTCTCCTCTTTCCTTCCTCCCTTCCTGTCTCGCTCTCTTCCTCCTTCCTCCCTCTCCTCCTCTTTACACCTCTTCTCTCCACCAGCGAACATTCTTTGACATGACTGCCAACTCCATGGGAACTCCATAGTGAGGGGTCAAAATTCAAAACACCGTGAATAAACGAAAGTGCAGTGGCTCCCAGTACCTAAAAAGACTGCCTTCAAGCTGTTTGATTTAAGAAGTATTGATTCTCCTTTATATGTTTGTTCATATTATCTGCTGATCTTCCTGTCTCTACAGATTTGCACACAGAAGCAGTCCAAGCAGCTCTGGCCAAATACAAAGAGCGAAAGATGCCGATGCCTTCGAAGAGACGCTCTGTGCTTGTGCATTCATCACTCGATGCATACACTCCTCCAGGTACGCATCTCCTAAAATTAAACTTGTTTCTGCCAGAGACCACTCATCGTACAGTTAGTTCTCGTTGTTAAATTTTAATTTGTACAGACCATCTGTCTGATTTTTGTTGAGGGACAAGAAAGAATTCTGCTTGAGACAGAGTTAAAGTTATGATATTCTTTTGAAAGAATTGTTTCTGTTCTCCTCTCTTCAGAAAGCCATATACTTTTATCTAGTGGTGAGCAGTGATGGCTGTTGGCAATCCTCCTGAAAGTAATGATTGTGCAAGGTATTAACTTTTTAAGGGAGTGGGAGTTTGAGAACAGTATTAGCATCATCGACTAAAATAAGGCTGGACTAAAGCTATTCAGTTTGAATTTAAGGTACGTCCAGTCCCACCTGCCCTGGAGGTATGTCACAATTTGTCCAAGGTGGTTGATTTAAAAATTTTTCATTTGAAGACTTGGTGCTCAGATTTTATTAAATTCTTCAGCATTTTACGTAGGATATAGTGAATTTCATTAGTGGAAACCTTTCACTGCGTTATGCAAGTAACATGTAATCTCTAAATATCTGCAGAGGAAGATAAATATTTTAAAATAACTTGACTAAATTAAGTAAGTATTTCCATTGAGTGCATAAAATTTGATACCTGTGTTTTTCTCATGTTTTAACTTTTGCTTCCCCAATCTAGAGTACCAGTAATTTTTGGTAGAAAGTGAGGACTGCAGATGCTGCAGATCAGAGTCAAGAGTATGTTGCTGGAAAACCACAGCAGGTCAGGTCGCATCTGTGGAGCAGGAGAATCGACATTTCAGGCATAAGCCCTTCATCAGGAATGGCTTATGAACATATCCTCATGAAGGGCTTAAACCCAAAACATTGATTCTCCTGCTGCTTGGATGCTGTCTGATCTGTGCTTTTCCAGTACCAGTAACATTTGTAGACTGGCTACTTAATGCTATATCTGATTGAAAAAGTGCTTGTCCCTCAGTTTTCCCTTTTACTTGTGCCATGTGTCCACATTGACTGCAGTGCTTAGGAAATTCACTGGGTGTGTTTGTATTCTGTGTGTCCATGTTACTTTGATGGAGAAACCACATACTTAGATGATGCCCACTCTGAATCTCGACTCCTTTTAACCATCTTTGGTTTCTTATCCGTTAATATCCTCCCCTCGTGAAAATTGATCATTCTCTCTCTTAAACACAACCGCTTTTAATGGGTGTGAGTTCTCAATTTGCACTTAACTTTGTATGGAAAAAATGCTTCCTAATTTCATTCTTATTATGCATTCAAAGTAATTGCACTTGTCCTGGATTTTCTAGCCACAAGAAACTTTTTGTCTCTGCCTATCCTATTGAATCCTTTGATTATTTTAAACACCTTGATTAGATCAGCTGTCAATCTTCTAAACTTAGGGAAATGCAATGCAGGTTAATGCAACCTACTGCCATAACCAACCTTCAGCATTATTCTGCTGAATCTGAAAACTTTACCCTCCCTCGGACAATACATATTTACTGAGCTATGATGGTTAACACTGAGAGTATGCGGCCTAGTGAAGATTTTACAGTCAAACTCTCATAATTTGGTTCTCATCTTCCATCTCCCTTTCGATAAGTGACCGCATTGATCACTTTTTTAAAAAAAAATGTTTGTTCTCTATTCTGTGAATGTGACTTATGCACATGCATACGCCTACATCCCTCTATGCCTCTGCAGCTTAAAGTTTTTGCTATTAAGATATTCCTTTTTGTCTTGCTTGGATCTAAAATGAATTAGAACCTATATTGTTGAAATTAAGCCTTCTCGTCCAAGCATTGCAGATGCAAGAACCCTTGTTTTGTGTTTTAGTCCACGATCAGAAGAAACCTATTTATCACAATTGAAGTCTCTTTCCACACCAGCCAGTTTAGAAAATGAACATATTTTCCTGAAGGATTTTTTTAAGTAAAGAATCAATCTATGCAATTATTGGTCCTTGTATTTCAAAGAGCATTAGTCATGTTATGTAGGATTGGTGTCATGTGTTAGTTAGGTAAAAACAATGACTGCAGATGCTGGAAACCAGATTCTGGATCAGTGGTGCTGGAAGAGCACAGCAGTTCAGGCAGCATCAGAGGACAGGCAAAATCGACATTTCGGGCAAAAGCCCTTCATCAGGAACGTTGATTTTGCCTGTCATATGTTAGTTAGTCCAGGTGAGGATGGTAGGCCTGCATGACTTTAGTGGGCCATCTGGATTTTCTTGACAATCCTAAAGCTTTCATTGTCATTTTCTTTTACCCAAATCCACAAATAACATTTTTGTTGAATTAATTGAGTGAACATGGTTTGTGCATGCGAAGAGAAAGATTTTGTGTTGCCCTTTTTTGACGAAAGGTGTCATGGTTGTCTTGTGTGTTGAGTTATAAAATATGAATAATTCTCTGACAGTGAAGTGTTGAGGTGCAGTGTTGAAGTGTATTTACTGGGTGCGAGTTTCAATTACATGATGTGATGGTAAGAAAAATTGTGATCATACAATATTTCTTGTTGAAGTCTCAGACTAATCCTAATGGTTTGCGTACGTTGAAAATGTCTCGTTCTTAGGACAATAAATCAAAAAACTGCAGATGCTACAAGGTCTGAAACAAAAGCAGAAATTGCTGGAGGAACACAGCCAGTCTGGCAAAAGTATTCTGAAGAAGAAATGCTGGACTTAAAATGTGTTCTCCACTTTTTCTCCAAAAATGCTGCCAGAGTTACTGTGTTTCTATAGCAGTTTGGTTCTTGGTAGATTTCAATTTGCTTTGTAAAATGTGGAATTTTACGTAATTGATCTAACTTGAGGTGTTGAACTCTGCATAGTTGTTGTAGTTTTGATGAATATGTGCAGGAATATTTTCAATCATTTGTTCAGTCAGGCAGCCACTGAAATCTTTGATAGATGTATGTCATCTATGTTATCAAAATATAAAATATGTTACCGATCAACACCCTGGGGTTGCCGCTGGCCAGAACTGAGCTGGTCTGGCCATTTAAATACAGTATCTATAAGAGCAGGTCTGATGTGAGGAACCTTGCAGTGAGTAACTCACCACCTGAATCCCCAGAACCTGTCCACCATCTACAAGGCACAAGTCAAAAATGTGATGGATTCTCCACACCTCTCCAGATGTGTGTAGCTCCAGCAACACAAAAAATGCAACATCACCCAGACAAAGTAGCCTACTTTATTTGCACCACATCCACAAGTATCCACTCCTCCCCCCCTACCCCAAATCTCCACTGATGTTCAGTTGCAGGCGACAAGATGCACTGCAGAAACTCATCAAGGCTCCTTAGATAGTACCTTTCCTAAGTCACAGCTTTGTCCATCCAGATGGACAAGAGTAACATGAATAAGAAAAAAATGGAGACAGTCAGATGTGCAGTCCAGAGCTAAGCCAAGCCATTATGTAATTCTTAATGGCAGTCAGTATTGGATTTGGATTGCTGTTTAAGTAACTAACAATGTTTGGGACTAGCCAAGGGTCTGGGTACCAAGAACTCTGAGAAATAAGCCTGTTCCTTCCTGCTGTGCAACCTCATCATCTAATTTTCAGCTAATAACCTCTAAATTATATTGGAAACAGTTAATAACCTGTCGTGAAACAACCATGCAGGACAACATTAAATGACTTAACAAGTATTATCACTCCAGAACTAGAGCATTTGGTACATGAACATGAATATGAAGTTTAAAACCTCATGTGTACCATACATCTGTATGTTTCAGGCTATTTTACAGATATGTTGTTGGTGAGATAGGTGGGTCGTACCAATTAGTGTATATTCTAGAACATCTGATCCTTTTTGTAGAAATATGTTGATAAATAATACATTACACAAAATGTATGAAGTGATGCTGTTTCTTTTCACACCATTGCCACCAGATAGTCATGTTGTTGCACCATTTCAGAAATTGCAAACAAAAAATTGATTTTGCAGAAAGGTCAAGGACTTGAGTCTAGCATAGCAGGGGAAAATATGTAGTGCTTGTGCCTGGCAGTACTTCTATTTTTAATTATTGAAAATGTGTGTCATGTTAAGTCAACAGTTGTTTAATGTCTGAGTGCACAGAATTATTTGATGAGAGCCTGCTACTGGTAGAATTTGGGATCAATTTTATAGGAAAAAAATTAAATTTCCATGTTTTGGTTTTAAGAATTGCACAGGCATATACAGTAAAGAGCTGAACAAATATCTGTAAGGAAACTATGGGCAGCAAACATGGAATACAACAGCGAATAAGAGAAATCATCAAATCTGCAAGCATATGGGCTGGGGGCACAAGTAAACCATTCAGCTCTCAAGCTGCTGCACTATTCAAGAAGTTACGACTGATGTATTTATGTTTTGAATTCCAAATCTTCAATAAGCTTTGGTTCCCTTATCCAATAAAAACAATGATCTGCCTTGCTTTCAAAATATTCCATGACCCCACCTCTGTTGTCTTTTGAGGAAGTGTGTTCCCAAGGCACAACTCTTGGAATAAAATTCTGCTTGTCTCTATTCTCAACTGATGCACAAGAGGAAACATCTTTTCCATGTCTGGCTTGTAAAGACCACTCAGGTTCATTCACATTTGAGTCAGGTCTGCCCACCTCGAAATTACATTGGAAACAAACCCAGCCTGTCCAAACTATCCAAAAAGTGTGATGTAACTGAAATTAAATATTGAAAAAGACCTGGGTTGTTTCTTAAGTCTCTCATCTTTTAGAATGACCATGTTGGTTTCAGTTCTTTCATATGGAAATCGCAAAACTTTAGAAGTTGCATTCTCAAGCGAACTTTAACAATTAGTGTCATGTTGGCCCAGATAATACATTGAAGGTTTGAGGTGCCCTGTGTGAGACCATCTGTGTCACAACGTTCAGACTGATTCTAATCTAAAAAACAGATTTACAGAATCTTACATGGATTCATGAAGTTTTTGAGCAAAGTAAACTGTAATTCTGCAAGTGCAAATTCACACCACAAACTGAGTGTGTGTGCGGGGGTGCATGCGCCCCTGTGAGTATGGAGTTTGTGTGTGTGTAAAGGGATATAAGTCTGTGAGATGGTGCATCTGAGTGTGGGAGTGTATGTGTGAGCGAATGAAAGAGCTTGTGTATAAGAGAGTGCCTTCGTGTATGTGTGCGCGTGTGTTGGGGTGGGGTCACCTGCAGTGTGACATAGACCCAAGGCCTGGTTGGGGCCATCCTCATGGGTACTGAACTTGGTTATCAGCCTCTGCTCGGCTACTTTTTGTTGTTGATCTGTCCCGAAGTCCACCTTGGAGGACGGTTACCCGAAGTTCTGAGGTCAAATGTCCTGGACCACTGAAGTGTTCGCCGCCTGGGAGGGAACACCCTTGTATGTTGATTGTTGTGCGGTGTCCATTCATTCGTTGCCGTAGCCTCTGCTCTGTGTCGCTGATGTACCATACCTCAGGGCATCCTTGTTTGCAGCATATTTGGAAGACAACGTTGGCTGAGTCACATGAGTACCTGTCGCGTACACTGTGAGGTGTCCCCATGTGTAATGATGGTATTCGTGCCGACACTCTGACACGTCTTGCAGCATCTTCCATGACAAGGTTGTATGGTGCTGTCCTGAAAGCTGGGCAGTTTGCAACAAACAATGATGTGTTTGAGGTTTGGTTGTTTAAAGGTGAGAAGTGGGGAAGGGGGAAAGGTCTTGGCGAGGTGCTCATCCTCGCTAATAATGTGTTGCAGACTGCGAAGAACATGGCATAGTTTTTCAGCTCATGAGAAGTACTGGACAACGAAGGGTATCTTGTCGGTTGCAGCTCATGTCTGTCTCCTGAGGAGGTCATTACAGGTTTCTCCCTGTGGCACGTCAGACCACGTTTGTGTTAGAGTGAGGTGCTGAGGTGTCCATCTTGACTGAGATGCATGTGTCCAAGAATGAAACAGATAGTTGAGAATAGTCCGTGGTGAGTTTGATGGTGGGGTGAAACTTATTGCTAGCACTGTGTAGTTTTTTTCAGTGACTCTTTGCCTTGGATCCAGAGGAAGAAAATGTCGTCAGTGTACCTGGTATATACTGTAGGTTGGATGTCCTTGCATAGAGAAGAAGTCTTGTTTGAACCTGTGCATGAAAATGTTGACACACGGGTGCAAATTTGGTCCCCATGGCTGTTCCATGTGTCTGGATGAAGAACTGGTTATCAAAGGTGAAAATGTGTGGTCGAGAATAAAGCGGACGAGTTGTAAGACAGTTCTCGGAGATTGGCAATTGTTAGTGTTGAGTACTGAGGCTGTTGCCGCAATACCATTATTGTGGAGGAGGCTGGTGTAGAGTGCTGAAACATCCATTTTGATGAGGAATGTTCCTGGGTCGACTAGTCTGTAACTGTCTGTAAGAAATCTGTAGTGTTGTGACTGTAGAAGCTCTGGTTCCCCTGTACAATGGGTTTCAAGGTGCCTTCGACATAGCCAGAGGGGTTCTAACACAGGGTCGCATTGCTTGATGTGATGGGATGTCCTGGTGTGTTGGCTTTGTGTGTTGTTGGGACCTTGGGTTCGTGTCACACTACAGGTGGCTCTGTACACACTACACACACGCACATACACAGATGCAGGCTTGCGCACATAGGTCCACGTGCACAGCCGCACTCACGCAGACCCTCTCCCATATGCAAGCTCTCTCATTCTCATGCACACACGCAACCTCTCACAGACACTCCTAACCACCCCCACCATGTGCGCACACACACGTCTATAAGTTGGAATTTGTATTTGTAGAATTAGATTTTATTTTGCTCAAAAACTGCATGAATCCATGTAAATGGATTCTGTAAATCCAGTTTTTTGATCAGAAACAGTCTGACCATTGTGGCACAGACCGTCTCTCTCAGGGCACCTCACACCTTCAATATTTTATCTGGGCCAACATGACACCAATTGTTAACGTTCATTTGAGAATGTAACTTTTAAAAAGTTTTGCAATTTACATATGAAAGAACTGAAACCAACATGGTCATTCTAAAAGATGAGGGACTTAAGAAAACAACCCGGGTCTTTGATTAGATTAGATTAGATTAGATTACTTACAGTGTGGAAACAGGCCCTTCGGCCCAACAA
>NC_057716.1:21160483-21174224 GCF_004010195.1 Chiloscyllium plagiosum | reverse complement strand
GACTGTGGGAGGAAACCGGAGCACCCGGAGGAAACCCACGCAGACACGGGGAGAATGTGCAAACTCCACACAGTCAGTCGCCTGAGTCGGGAATTGAACCCGGGTCTACAGGCGCTGTGAGGCAGCAGTGCTAACCACTGGGCCACCGTGCCGCCCACATAATATATAATTTGTTACATTGCACTGTAAACTTTACCTATAGATTTTGTGTCCCACGATCTTATACTCTGCAACCCCCTGATGAAGGAGCAGTACTCCGAAAGCTATTGCTTCCAAATAAACCTGTTGGACTATAACCAGGTGCTGTGTGTTTTTTTAAGTGTTCACAGTATTCTCGGTGAAACAACGATTTGCATGCACTCTCAACGTAGTCAACTTGAATTCGCTGCTCATATGTGATCTGCTCGACCTTGAGGCAATGAAACATACACTGAGCAACCACTTCACAGAACAGCTATGTTCTGTCTGCAAAAATGACCCTGAGCTTTCTGTTGCCTGCCTTTTGAAGACACTGCTGTATTCGCTCATCAACACTTTTGTCTCGAGCTTGCTGGAGTGCTCCAGCAAAGCTGGAAGCACAATTCTTATTTTCAGCTTGTGGACCGTGCAGCCTTCCAGACTGTGTTGAGTTCACTCGTTTTAGAGTCTGAGCACTTTCTTTGATATCCTTCTCCCAACACCCACACACCAAGGCCGCCTTGTCACTTAGGCTGCTACCACAAACAATCCAATGTCAGCTACTAATAAGCCCCATGAGTAGCTATTGATTTTCCCAGGCTGACCAGCTCTCTTCTATCCACCATCACCCACTAAAAAAAATCTTCATTTGTACTAATCTTTTTCTAGCTACAGACCGTTCTGAAGAAGGATCACCAGACCTGAAATGTTAACTCTGCTTTGTCTCCACAGATGCTACCAGACCTGTTGAGTTTTTCCAGCAATTTGTGTTTTTGCACCACTTTCAGGATGTGGTCTCACCATGAAAGCATAACATCCTTATCTTCATGTTCAATTCTTCCCATAACCAAGGATAGCAGTCATCACCTTCTAGATTCATGTACTGTACCTTCATTGAAAGATTTTTTCAGTTGTGCAACAGAAGACCTAAATCCCTTTGCACCTCTGAATTCACTCCAAATAATTGTTCATTTAAGTAGTACTCTGCTTCTTTTCATTCTTTCTGCCAAGTAAACAATATCTCATTTCACTCCATTATATTCCATCTGACAGTTTCTTTCCCCCGCTTGGTCAACTTATCTATATCTGTCTATGACCTCCTAATGTGTTCTTCACAACACCCTATCCTAATTATCTTGTCTGCAAATTTGGCTGTCATACTTTGGTTCACATTATTGAAGTCATTGATGTAAATTGTCAAACATTGAAGCCCCAACACAGGCCCCTGCAACCTGCCACATCCTACCAATCAGACCAACACCTACTTGTACACAGTTTTCTGCCATCAAGCAAGCTTCTATCCATGCTAATCGGTTCCCCATTCTGCCCATAGCTTTTATTGGCTGCTATAATCTGAGTTATCAAATGCTTCCTGGAAATCCTCTTTATGCTCTGTATGCTCCCCTTTATCTTCGGTGTATGTTCCTCCTTCAAAGAACCCCAATAAATTGGTTAAACATAATTTGTATCTGAAACAGTGCTACCTCTTCCTGATTTTCCTTGAGATTATTTTCACTGTTACACGATCATGTCTTTGATAATTGACTCTAAAACCTTTGACAGGCATTTAGCTAACTGGCCTACTGTTGAATATTTTCTGCTTTCCTCCATTCCTGAAAAGACCAAGAGATGCTCTTGCAGATGTCTGTCCAGTTTCTAAATGTGGTTTAGGGTTTATGTGAAACGATCAATAATTTTAATTGCTTCCAAAAACACACACAGTGGTGAACATAAGTTACAGAAGTAGTGGTAGGTTGAACTCCTTGAGATACTATGCAATCCTCACAGCCTTAAAATGTGTGTTCAGATTAATTTTTGTCTCAATATTGACTGTTTTCTGTTGCATGTGTAATATGATGAATTCATAATAGGGATCGAAGAGTTAAAATTATTTTCCAGTTACACGTTAGCCAGCGAAGTTACTGAGGGATGCACATTGTGTCCTGCGAATCCACTCTGCTGCATGTATGAATGCCTCCCTGTGAGGCTGTGTAACTGAGTTTACGAAAGTAGACACTACACTGTCCTAACATTAGTGTTATATTGAATGCAGACACATCTTCAGCCTCGGAAGATGAGGGCTCACTCCGTCGCCAGGGCCGGATCACGTCCACTCCAAACCAGGGCCATTTGAACGTAGAGCACTGGCTTAACAAGGTTATCCAGAGCTCCTCCACCTCATCCTCTGCATCGTCCACTTCATCACATGTAGGAGGGAAACCTACTGCTTCACTAGCTGACCTCATGGCGCATACCCATTTAGGTCAGTAAATGTTTATTTTATTTTACTTTCTCTACAGCATTACAAGATGCAGACGTCAACATACAATAACTGTTGCCACTGCCATTATAATGTAAGTGGCAACTGAATAGTGCAGAGTTGGATTGGAAAGATTTGACTGCAGACACGTCAGGATTATTGATCTGCTGTTACATGCCTCAAATTAAAATTGCCTGGTACTCTGAGTAACTGGTTCAATAAAGGGGTAGTGTATTGTAAAAGAAACAGAAAGCATTTGCTCACAAACCATTTGACTTCATAATGTCCTGTGGCACCTTGTGGCAAATGAATTGTTGCTTAGAATATATGAATTTGCCATTTGCGCATAGCAAGATTTCTCAAATAATAATAACAGATGACCAGCCAATCTCTTTCTGGTGGTGGTGTTTGAGAGGTGGTTGGGGGAAAAGACACAACTCTGCAATTTGTGGTAGAGAATCATTTGTATTGATGTGAGGGGCAAACAGGTGCTCATGCTGAAGTACCATCTTAAAGATGGTTTTTTTTTGTCATGCAGTTCAATGCTTCATCTCATATTAATGGCACTGGTGCTTGTTGCATGCTTGTGTTTTATGTTTCTCTTTTATGTTTGCAATTTGTGTGTTTGTTTCTGTGCTGTATCAATATATCATGCAATATTGGAAACTTGAAGGTTGCACTGTCATTCAAGGACAGTATTGCACGTCGCTTTGAGTGTTATTAAGTGAGTTGTTTGGTGGAAAGCAAAGTTCTGTTTACAGACTAGATTGATCAATATTTTCAGACCCAAAGATTTGTTCTGACCAACTTGATTGTAAAGAGATTCTTGCACCTTTTTTGCAAACGATTACTGGTGTAATATTTAACTTTGTTTGAAATAATCATGTAAGGCAGATTTGGAGTTGAGGTCAGGTTGGCTAATGGCTGGTTTGCAGTACAGAGTGACGCCAACAGTAAGGATCAATTCCCATACAGGGTGAGGGTCAACATTAAGGTCCCAACTTCCCCACCTTCCCCTCACTTGAGGTGTGATGACCTTCAGGTTAAACTCATCACCAGTCATCTCTCTAATAAGCAAGCAGTCCTCTGGTCCTCTGAAACTGTGACAACTTTACTTGAGGCTACTCGTCCTCCATTTTCTTGTCAGAGGGACAGAAAATTGAGAGTATTTATCTTGTGCTCCCCTTGCTTCTTCTTATGCACTTATCTCTCCAAATCGCCAGTTTGTTTTGTGTTGTCAATGTTCAGGATTTTAATATATTCTCTACTATTTTATTTGCTTCAGTTGAGCTGGAATATCTCTAATGTTTTATGCATCACCACACAAGAATAAGAATAGAATATTAGAATGCAACAGCTTTATTCAGTATTTCAGTTGGATTTGTGCATATATGTACTCAATGAGCACACAGACTCTTCAGCCAGATCTCTCTCAATCGGCCTTGTTACGGTCATTTGGAGAATATATCTGTCACTTTGCATTGTGAATGCCTTGTATTTTAGCAGCAGTAATAATGTCAATAAAAGCAGCATGTCTTTTCCAGTCCCAATCTGTGGTGAGCTCATACAATAGAAGTATTGGTGAATACAACCCCACATTCTCTACAGCTACAGTCTCATACAGTAATTTCTTTCTGTTGATGCCCATCATAGCATTCTTTTGGGCCACCACAAAACTGATGATCCAAGCCAGCTTTAGGAAACAAACCGTGCAATGTTCCACAAAAAATCAGTTTGTCATCCTTGAACATTCCCTTCATGACTGCACTCTGTGTGCCTTTGCCTGGGCAAGTGCTCCTGCATGATGTCCTTCTAAAGGTCCTGCAGCACCCAGGCATTGAGAGGTTTCTTGCTGCAGTGGAAGCAGAGTTGTCATCAGTCCCAGCTCTGTAAGTGTTCTTGTGAAGTTGACGATCATTTCCATTCTAGACTCAAAAGTTCTTCATAAAACCTACAGTGAGGCTTAACTGGATTTCTCCATGTTCCTTGATGGTGACGCAAACCTTCTGATAGGCCTACTAATGCACAAATGTTTCTATATGCTATCCTTCAGCTTTTTTCTTGATGCTGCCTTTTCAAAATCTTCTGAATTGTTGTGCAGCTTTACCCCTCTGAGTTCGTACCTTTGCTGCCTTTTCCCCCTGCTGTCTGTTCATCACTGCTTAATGAGTCACCACATGCAGATCCCGCCTCTCACAGCCACCGGCTCTGCCAATGTGAGGTTGAGTGGTGTCAATCATCAACTGTCTTTTGCTATTGCATTTCATGCTTTTGCAGTACTGCCTGGCCAAACAACAGTTCCTGGCTATTTGAATGAAAAATAGGAATAGTAGAATTACATTGAGAGGAGAGGGAAAAGATAAGGAGTTCACACTGAAACCATGTGCAGCATAGGAATTAGAAGAGACTGTGTAAAGGGGGAGTGATGTGTGAAAAATAGAATTAGATCTGAACAGCACTTCATTTTCAATCTCTCTGGGCTGTAGGCAGGTCACAACTAAATGGCTACATCTTTGGTCGAAGCTACTCCAGTAAAGGTCCCCCATCTTCATCGCGGAATGACACACACTGCTTTGCCTGCCCCTCCAATTGGTTCACTGTGTTGCCTTAAGCTACATGTTGCTTTATCGTGCAAGGTTAACACTGCTTAATTGATCTTCCTTGTTTTCAACTCCACCCCTCTAGAGATAAAGACTATTATTTTGTTTCCTTTTTATGACCTTACTCATCTTTTTGTTACTGCCTTCAGTGATTGTCTAACTGTTTCCTGGTATATCTCTTCCTGGCACTTATTTTTCAAGGATTTTACAGCTTCCTTATTCTTCCTACTTGATGTTTATCATTTTTTGCCAATTATATGCCCATTCAATTCATTTCGCCATGACTGTTTATATTGACTGCAGCCCCAATTTGGTGTAATTTGCAAATTTTGAATTGTACTTGGATTCTAGAGTCCAAATCATGTACTTAAGTGGTGAACAACTCCGATCTTTGTGTAAAACCACTTGTCAATGTTTGCTCATCAGAATGACAACATAAAACCACTGCTTACTATTTTGTAGCCAGCATGTTTTTTCATTCCATGACTTCTGACCTCAGTCATGAATCTGCTACGCGGTACGTTGTTGAAAACTGTTTTAGAAATGTAAATATATTGCATCCTATTGCATTATCCTCATCTACACTTTCTGATAGCTTAAATGCCTCCAGTAAGAACTTGCTTTTTGTGGTCAATACTGATTATAGTTTATTTTCAGATGCTATATATTTCACCATTCTGCTTTTAAATGGTCATGCTGATGTGGATTTGGCGAAAATTTTAAGGGCAACAGAAACACAGAGAATGGAACTTCAACTCCTCTGGTGGTTTGCTCCAATCGCCCCATATTACATACAGAAAATGCTTTTCTGCCCTTCCTGTTTCCACCACACACAGACTCATCTGCTCCCCTGTCTCCCAGTTTCCTTTTCCTCCATGTCCGTCTGCACGCTTGTTTGTTCCTCCAATGTGGCTTCTATTCTCATATAAAAACCTTATTAATGTCTCTTTCATTGACATGATCAGAGCTTCAACTTTCTGCCATGTTGCTAAGTGCAACAATTTCCATCTGTTCAAGTAGGAGTCATTCCTTTAATTACCTTTTTTAGGCTATTGCAATGACTACTTTTTCTATACTGAAGTAATCAATTCAACTTGGGCTTTCACTGTTTCAAGAGAGCAAGTTTTTGTGTCCTCTGTTATGAATGCTTGGAAGACATGATCATTTGGAATCTAATTTTCATTTACTTCAATCCTGTTCACAATTTTATCGTGCATTAAAAATTTTGGCTAAGGCAATGATTAGACCTATGACAGTGTCTGTGCCACAGAGGAATTATTGGCTCTGTTTTCTACCTTTTTGTGTTCATTTGTAGAACTCCATTCTCTAGTGCACTAACTTGTCAAACTTTTTCTTCTAACCATGTGAATTTTTATATCTGGTTCTAATCCCGGATTTGTTTGCAATTTTGGATTTGTTCCTGAGATTTTCGGATGATGAGGGAAAGCTTGACATGATTTCAGGTTTGGAGTTGATAAGCACAGCTTTATGAATAACGTACAAGGAGGACTTTTAGTTCCTGATGTCAGGCTCTGAATTTTGCATCCACCGAAAAACTTGACGATGATTTACTGATTACAAGACCATAAGAAATTGGTGCAAAAATGAGACATTCAGCCTTTTGAACCTGTTCCACCAGTCAATTAGATTATAACTGCTCTGAATGTGACCTTAATTCACTTTCTGCAAATACATTTGAGTGGAAAGTTGAAACCTAATTTCCACACCATACTTAAGGCACAATACTCTGCCCAAGTCCAAAGCCAAAGCTCGCTCTAACCACGAAGGCTGATGGAGTTCCAATTCAATTAATAAAATATCTGGATATGAAAGTTATTCCCCATAATGGTGATCATGACAACTAGCAATCAATTTAATTCAAAGGGCTATTAAGATGGGCTGAAAATGCTGAACAAATTAATTGATATATAATATCCTGAATGGCCTTGGCAAGGTGATGTGGAAAAGATGTATCACTCTGTGCGTCAGTCCAGAAAGAAGGAACACTATTTAAACAAAAACATTGTGCTGAAGAAATGTAGCAAGTCTGGCAGCATCTCTAGAGAGAGAAATAGTTCATGCTTCGAGACAAGTGACCCTTCATTAGACTTTGTCAGTTTTGATGAAAGGTCACTGAACTTGAAATCCTCTCTCTGTTTTTCTCTCTACACATGCTGCCAGACCTGCTGTGTTTCTCTCACTTTCAACATTCTTGTTTCAGATTTCCAGCATCAGTAGTTCTTTGTGTTAATGTATCTGTTGTAAAATTAGGGGTCAATCTTTCAGGACAGAGATGAAAAATGTTTTGAGAGTTGAAACCTTTAAATTCTCTGCATCGAATGGCAGTGGGAGCAAGGTCATGGAATATTTTTGAATAGATGTTTGTTAGGTGGGGGCGGGGGGGTTCTTGGGACAGACAAGAATGTGAAGCTTGAATCATGAAGGGATCAGCTGCGATCTTATTCAAAGGCAGTGCAGTCTTGGGGGGACCGAATTGTCATCAGCTCCTACTTTGCCTTGTTATGCAGCGTCACCAGGTTGACATCTCATTTTCAGGCATGCCTGGCACATCTCGATATGCTCCCAGTTGACTAGCTTGATTGTGATGAATGAACAAGGCACATGCAGGATCCTAAGGTTAAAAACTTGTTGGAAGATCCGATTTTCCTACCTATGGCTCTCATGACCCAATGGGTGCCCAGTTTGAGCTACTTGATCTATTCTCCACCTATCCCTTTAACTACAGTGGAAGTGCTAAATATGATGGAAGATGTTCTGTTTAAGAAGCCAAGAATGATGCTATTTTAATTTGCCAAGAAATAAATCGTTGAAACCCAAGTCAAAAAGCACCTCAGGAGTGTGGGATCAACAGTGAATGTGAGACTAAGCAATAATGACTGAGACTTGCACCCCTTCTTTCATTAGTGCTGGAAGTAACTGGCTGGCAGAAGCAACCTGTTAACAGATAGAAGACAGTAGGCATAAACATATGTTTATAATTTATATCAATGATGTGGATGAAGGAACAGAAGGTATGATTGCCAAGTCTACTGATGGGACAAAGATAGGTAGGAAAGTGAGTTGTGAGGAGGACATAAAGAAGACAAAAAAAAGCAATGAACTGTGGATGTTGGACATCTGAAATCAAAGAGCTGAAGGAATTCAGTAGGTCTTCAGCATCTGTGGTGAGAGAAATGAAATTTTGGGTCTAATATGACTCCCCTTTAGAACTGATATGTGAGAAAAATGCAGATCGGTTAAATGAAAAGGTGTAGCAACTGGAATATAATGTGGGAATATGTCAAATTGTCAATTTTAGCAGGAAGGATAATGCATATTATCTGAATGGTGAGAGATTGCAGAGCAGCGATTGAGAAGTCCATATCTTCATGCATGAATTGCAAAAAATGTAGTGTACAGGTATGCAAAGTAATTAGAAGGTTTACCAAACTAAGATTTGGAATTTTGGGAGGGAACATGTGCCTGTATAAGGTCACCTCCCATTCTCTGATATTCCAGGGAAAACAGCCCTTCGCTATTCAGCCTTGGACCGAAGGATCAGTTCCCATATTGTATGACTCTATGGAGGTTGTTATGCCGTACTTTTCCTTTGACAGGGGAAGTTGCCTGAACTAGTTGGGGTAGAATAGCAGCTACTGGTCATGACTGGAGCCCGAGCACAATTAAAATCCTGTATCATCAAACAAAATGAATATGTCTTTCCAGTAACACAAAACGCTATGATTTACAGGAATGTCAATGCCGCAATATTTGAGGATAACCAGTATTACTCAGTAAATTGGTGTTTGTACGTATTGATTGAAATGAAGCAATACCTTTGAGCAGTGATGGAATTTCTCATTTATGCTATCAAAAGAATTGAAGAATCCAAGAATTCAGCCTATTCAGTCCTACAGCTCAAACCCTCCAACCTTGGCAACATCCTTGTAAATCTTTTCTGAGCCCTTTCAAGTTTCACCACATCTTTCCTGAGCAGGGAGACCAGAATTGAACGCAGTATTCCAAAAGTGGCCTAACCGATGTACTGTACAGCTGCAACATGAACTCCCAGCTCTTATTTTCAGTGCACTGACAATAAAGGCAAGGATACCTAACATCATGTCCGCTATCCTGTTTCCCTGCAACTCCACTTTCAAGGAAGTATGAACCTGCACTCCAAGGTCTTTTTTGTTCAGCAGCACACTCCAGGACCTTACCATTAAGTGTATTAGTCCTGCCCTGATTTGCCTTTGCAAAATGCACCTCACATTTATTTAAATTAAACTTGATCTAATACTCCTCAGCCCATTGGCCCATCTGATCAAGATCTCGATGTACTCTTGAGTAAACCACCTTCGCTGTCCACTACACCTCCAATTTTGGTGTTGGCTGCAAACTTTCTAATTATACATCGTATATTCACATCCAAATCATGTATATAAATGACAAAAAACAGTGGACCCAGCACCAATCCTTGTGGCATACCACTGGTCAAAGGTCTCCTGTCCAGAAAGCAACCCTCCACCACCACCCTCTGTATTCTACCTTACAGCCAGTTCTGCATCCAGATGGCTAGCTCTCCCTGCATTCCATGTGATCTAACCTTGCTAACCAGTCTACCGTAAGGAACCTTATAGAATGCCTTACTGAATTCCACATCGAGTATGTCCACTACTCTGACTTCCGTTCTCTTCAAACAATTCAATCAGGTTCAATTTCCCACGCACAAAGCCATGTTGACGATCCCTAATCAGTCCTTGCCTTTCCAAATAGATGGAAATCCTGTCTCTCAGGATTCTTTGCTACAACTTATCCACCACTGATGTCAGGCTCACCGGTCTATAATTCCCTGTTTTTTCCTTACCACCTTTCTTAAATAGTGGCACCACATGAGCCAACCTCCAGTCTTCAAGACCTCACCTGTGGCTATCTATGATACAAATATCAAAGCAAGAGGCCCAGCAATAATTTCTTAAGCTTCCCACAGAGCTCCAGGGTAGATCTGATCAGGTTCTGGGGATTTCTCCACCTTTATGCATTTTAAGATGTCTAGCACCACCACCTCTGTAATATGGATGTTTTTCAAGATGTCGCTATTTATTTCCCCACATTCTCTATCTTCCATATCTTTCTCCACAGTAAACATTGCAAAATATTTGTTTAGTATCTTCCCCCATCTCCTGCTGTTTCACACACAGATGACCTTGCTGATCTTTTAAGGGGCCCTCTTCTCTCCCTTGTTCCTCTTTTGTCCTTAAAGTATTTGGAGAATCCTTTGCCAAAGCTATCTCATGTCCCCTTTTTGCCCTCTTGACTTCCCTGTTAAGTATACTCTTACTGCCTCTATACTCTTATAGGGAATCACTCTATCTCTGCTGAATACTCTTGACATATGCTTCCTTCTTATTCTTGACCTAAACCTCAGATTCTCCAGTCATCTAACATTCTGTACACTTAATAGCCTTATTCTTCACCCTAAGAGAAAAAAATACTGTCTCTGTACTCAGTTATCGCATTTCGGAAGGCTTCCCATTTTCCAGCCATCTCATTACCTGCAAACGTCTGTCCCCAATAAACATTTGAAAGTTCTTGCCTAATACTGTCAAAATTCGCCTCCCTCCAAATTAGAACTTCCACTTTTAGACTCGGTCTATTCTTTTACATCACTGTTTCGATGCTCATAGAATTATGGTCACTGGCCCCAAAGTGCTCCCCCACTGACACCTCCGTCACCTCCCCTGCCTTATTTCCTAAGAGTAGGTCAGGTTTTGCACCTTCTGTAGGAGATGCATCCACGTACTGAATCGGAAAATTTTTAATACACTTTTAAGAAGTTCTTCTCCAAGCCCTTGATACTATGGCAGTCCCAGTCTGAATTTGGAATTTTAAAATCTCCTATTACTCTTAATTAACTGAGATCTCCTTACAAATTTGTTCTCAACTTCTCCCCGACTGTTAAGGGGTTTGTAGTACAATCCCAATTAGGTGATCACCCCTTTCTTATTTCTCACTTTCAAACAAATTACTTCACTGGATGTATTCCCAGGAGTATTCTTCTTGCGTTCTCTCCCCCCCCCCCCAACCTCCCTGGCATCTATACCCTGAAACATTAAGCTGTCTGGTCTGTCCATCCCTAAGCCACATCTCGATAATAGTTATGATATCCCAGTCCCATGTTTCCAACCAAGCCCTGTGTTCATCTGCCCTTACTTGTGAGGCCTCTTGCATGGAAATAAATGCAGTTTAACTTATTGTGAGGGCCTTGCAGTGTTTTCATAACTGGTACTATTGTCGAAACTGTGTGCCAGAGTGTAAAGACTGAATTTGTTTTCCAGTTTTTTTCAAGATTCACACTGTTTGTTAAAGCTTTCTTTTTCAAATAAGTCTATGGTTTTGGAGTTCAAGACCCTTTCATTAGCATTAAATTTAGTGATCCAGATTTTGTGGTGGTAATGACTGTTAGCAATTGCCATGATTATTTTTCTGAAACTGACTCAATTCTTGGCATCCACATACACACAGCTGAATTGAATTGAATTTATCATCATGTGCACCGAAACACAGTGAAAAACTTTGACTTGCGAGAAATACAGGCAGATCACAGAGTTAAGTAGCATAGTACGTAATAGGTAAACAGCGGCAAAAAAAAAACACAGGTACAGGCGAATGGTAAGAGTTCGTGAGTCCATTCAATGTTCTAACAATAGTAGGGTAGAAACTGTTATGAAACCAGCTGATGCTTGTATTCAGGCTTCTGTACCTTCTCCCTGATGGTAGATGATGTAGCAAAACATTGCCAGGGTGGGATGGATCTTTGAGAATGTTGGTGGCCTTTCCATGATAGATGGATTCTATAGATGGGAGGTTGGCCTTTGTGATTGTCTGGGCCGAATTCACCACACTCTGTAACTATCTCCGATCTTGAATGGTACAGTTGCCGTACAGCTGAGCATGGAAATCCAGAAGATGCTGTCATAATTCTCAAATAGAATCTGTACAGTGTAGAAAGAGGCCATCCAGCCCATTGAGTCTGCACCAAATCTCTGAAGAACATCCTGCCCTCTTTTGACTATAGTTTCTATTAAAATCCCTGAAAATTGGATTTGCATCTGCATTTTAAGTTGTAATCATTACTGAAGAACCCTTCTCACTGTGGAAAACAAATTTTATACTTAGGTCATGTCAAATTTCTTGTTTTAATATAATTCCTCAAGGTTGTTCCAATCTTTTATATTGCTGTCAATAAAATTTATGAATAGTGAAGGATAATCCGTGCAAATTACTTCCCAATTTGGATGAAGGCATTGATGGTACCTTCGCTAAATTTGCTGTTGACACAAACGTACATATGAAAGTGAGTTGTGAAGAGGATATGAGCTCACCAAGGGGTGTATCTATAGATTGAGCAGGTGGTCAGAGTTCGTGCTAATGGAAGAGAAGTGATTAGTTGTCCATTTTGGCAGAAATCGGACAGAAGAAGAATATGTTCATGGTGAGTGATTGCAGAACTCTGAGATGCAAATGTCCTAATGCATGAATCATAGAAGATGAGCATGCAGGTACAATAAGTAATCAGAAAAGCTAATAAAATGATTTGGTTTGTCGCAAGGGAATGGAATGTAAAGTCGATTGACTGTAGGGTATTAGTGAGACTGCATCTGGAGTACTGTGTGCAGTACCAGTCACTGTGGTTATGGAAGAATGTTCATGTGTCAAAGACAGTTGAGAGAAGGTTTACGAGGGTATTAACTGGAATGAGCAGATTTCTTCTGAGGAAGGGCCACAAAAGCAAGGCCTGTATTTCTCCTTAAATCTATACCCTCTAGCTTTGCGCTCTCTTACTCGAGGGGAAAAGATCTTGGCTATTCATCCTATCCATGCCCCTTATGATTTAATAAGCTTCTACAAGGTTACCCCTCAACAGCCAATAAGGGAAATAGTCCAGTCTATTCAGCCTTTCCCTTTGGCTCAAACCATCCAACCCTGGCAACATGCTTGTCATCTTTTCTGAACCCTTTCACATTTCACAACATCTTTGCTGTCGCAGGGAGACCAGAATTTCAGCCTTATTCCTCAAGTGGCCTAACCAATATGCTGTGTAACCGCAGTATGACATTGTAACTCGTATACTCTATGCACTGACCAATAAAGGCAAGCATACTCAATGCCACTTTCACCACCCTGTCTCCCTGTGACTCCATTTTCAAGGGACTATGAACCTGCTCTCCAAGGTCTCTGTTAGGCAACATTCCCTGGGCCCTTACCGTTACGTGTATAAGTCCTTCCTTTATTTGACAATAGACAATAGGTGCAGGAATAGGCCATTCTGCCCTTCAAGCTAGTACCTCCATTCATTATGATCATGGCTGATCATCCTCCATCAGTATCCTGTTCCTGCCATATCCCCATAACCCTTGATTCCACTATCCTTAAGAGCTCTATCCAACTCTTTCTTGAAAGTATCCAGAGACTTGGCCTCCACAGCCTTCTGGAGCAGAGCATTCCATACATCCACCACTCTCTGGGTGAACAAGTTTCTCCTCAACTCTGGTCTAAGTGGCCTATCCCTTATTTTTAAACTGTGTCCTCTGGTTCGGGACTCACCCATCAGCAGAAACATGCTTCCTCCCTCCAGAGTGTCCAATCCTTTAATAATCTTATACGTCTCAAACAGATCCCCTCTCAGCCTTCTAAACTCAAGGGT